>NC_040095.1:4242424-4545454 GCF_003369695.1 Bos indicus x Bos taurus | reverse complement strand
CCAGGGGACTGAATTTTACTCAATTTAACAATAGTTAATTTAAATGGAGCTGTAGGCTACTGTACTGGATAGTGCAATTCTAAAGCATAAATCAACTACACTGCTTTCCTGCTTAAAACCTTCAAATGGGCCCCGACACACGCACCATAGATCCAAGTCACAGGGCACAGCCAAGACCCTGTGTGGTAGCTGATCAACAAAGGGAGCCCTGAGCCACACCTCCCAGCACGCACACCCTTGAGTATTTCTCCCAGTCCTTCCGTATTTCCACTGCAGAACCTGGGCTGGCAGCTAACTCCCATTAACCCACAAAATGTGGCAGAAGTGATAGTCTGTGCTTTAGCATTTAAAGAGACCTGAGCTGTGATGCAAGAAATCCACATGGAGAGACCACATGGAGAGAGAGACAGGTCCAATTATCCCCAGCATCTGAGCTGAGCCTCCCAGTCATCCAGCCGGGACTGCAGGAAGGAGGGCACGCCAAGGGGGCACGCCAAGGAGGGCACACAAAGGGGGGCACATGAAGGGGGGCACACGAAGGGGGGCACGCTAAGGGGGCATGCTAAGGGGGCACACACTAAGCAGGGCACACCAAGGGGGGGCACATGAAGGGAGGCACATGAAGGGGGGCACATGAAGGGAGGCACACTAGGGGGCACACTAGGGGGCACACGAGGGGGCACACTAGAGGGCACACGAGGGGGCACACTAAGCGGGGCTCTAGCTCCAGGTGGTTGTTTCCAATGAGACTCAGGCTCAGTGCGACTTTTAAAAGCCAGAAATCTGAACAACCATTGACAGGAGGGTGCTAGAACCCACCAAAAATAGGTACCCCATGTCCAAAGACAAAGAAGCAGCCGCAACAAGATGGGAGGAGGGGTACAATCACAATAAAACCAAATGGGTAGGAGACTCAGAATCTGGAGAACAATAATACCAAAGAGGTTCTTACACTGTTGTGAAGGTTCTGAGTCTCATGTCAGGGTTCCCAATCTGGGAATCTGCAAAGGGACTGGGAATCCCCAGGGAGTTTAACTCTGCAGGCCAGTGGGATTTGATTACAGGATTTCCACAGGACTGGGGAAAACAGACTCCAGTCTTAGAGAGCAGACAAAAGCTTCTGTGCACCGAGACTCGGGGTAAAGGAGCAGTGACCTCACAGGAGACTGAACCAGACCCACCCCCTAATTTTGGAGGGTCTCCTGTGGAGATGTGTGTTGGCAATGGCTCGCCGAGGGGACAAGGGCACAGGCAGCAGCAGTCCTGGAAGGGGTCGCTTGGCGTAGATCCTCTTGGAGGTTGCCATTAACCCTACCATAGAGCCTGTGCCTCAGGCCAACCACCAGGAAGGGAGAGCAACCCACCCATCAGCAGACAACTGAATTAAAGTTTTACTGAGCATGGCCCTGCCCACCAGAACAAGACCTAGTTTTTCTCACCACCAGTTCCTCCCATCAAAAAGCTTATACAAGCCTGTTAGCCTCATCTAACAGAGGGCAGACAGAAGAAGCAAGAACCACAATCCCGCAGAGGCTAGAAACAAAACCACATGACAGAAAGTAAACCAGGATGAAAAAGCAAAGGGTTTTGTACCAAATGAAGGGATAAAATAAAGCCCCAGAAAAACAACCAAATGAAGTAAAGATATGCAACCTTCCAGAAAAAGAATTCAGAATAATGATAGTGAAGATAATCCAGGATCTTGAAAAAAGAATAGAGGCAAAGATTAAGAAGATGCAAGAAATGTTTACCAAAGACCTAGAAGAACTAAAGAACAAACAAACAAACAGAGATTAACAATATACTGGAAGGAATCGATAGCAGAATAACTGAGGCACAAAAACGGATAAGTGACCTGGAGAACAGAAAGGTGGAAACCACTGCCCCAGAACAGAATATATAAAAAAGAATGGAAAAAAAAAAAAAAATGAGGACAGCCAAGGAGACCTCTGGAACAACATTAAATGCACCAACATTTGCGTTATAGGAATCCTGGAAGGAGAAGAAACAGAGAAAGGACCTGAGAAAATATATGAAGAAATAACAGCTGAAAACTTCCCTAATATGGGAAAGCAAATAGCAAACCAAGTCCAGGAAGCAGAGAGTTTCGGGCAGGATACACCAAAGGAGGAACACACAGAGACACACAGTAATCAAAAATGATGAAAACTAGAGACAAAGACAAAATATTAAAAGCAACAAGTGAAAAATGACAAATAACATACAAGGGAACTCCCATCAGGTTATCAGTTGATTTCTCAACAGAAACCCAACAAGCCAGAAGGGAATAGCATGGTGTATTTAAAGTGAAGAAAGGGAAGAACCTACAACCACGAATACTCTACCCAACAAGACTCTTGGTCAGATTTGATGAGAAATCAAAAACTTTTCAGACAAGCAAAAGTTAAGAGAATTCAGCACCAAAAAAATAGCTTTACAACAAATACTAAAGGAACTCCTCTAGGCAGGAAACACAAGAGAAGAAAAAGACCTACACAAAATAAACCCAAAACAATTAAGAAAATGATAATAGAATCATACGTATTGATAATTATCTTAACTGTAAATGGATTTAGTGTACCAACCAAAATCACAGACTGGCTGAGTGGATGAGAACGTGTTCACGTATGCACCGCCACTTGCCACTTCACTCTACTTAACCTCCCAGCTGTATGTAATGATTTTATATTGTTAGGTTAATCATGATCCCATTATGTCTTGCAATCATAATTATCTTTTGTTTTTTGTCTTGGTATTGATTGTGAAAACCGATAAACATCTTTTACTATTGTGATTATGTAACTATCATTCACTTAATACCATTTGTATCATGATTGGTCAACAGAAAATAATAGAATTCTTTATGATTAAAACTACCATTTAATAGAAAAATCTGAGTCTACTTTTTAAAATCCAGATGCATAACAGGATTACTTTGACATTTTTTTAAAAACACAAATGCCCAGGTATTGCTATTCTTCTCCAAAGCTCCAGAAGCATTTCTAATGAGCACCCATGTTTAAAAACAACTGGACTAAATGAAAACATCATGCCGTACACTTAAATATATACAATTTAACTTTGTTAATTATACCTCAATAAAGCTGGAAAAAAGGTAAATGTAAAGACATACATATATACAGAGTATAGATTAGAAAGATTTAAGAAACATTAACCAAACCAAACACAAGGCAGTATGTGAACCTTGTCATTATTGTTTTGAACATATAACAGAAAAATACATTTTTTTAGAAAATTGGAGGAATTTGGACACCAAGTGGATGTTTGATGATAATAAGAGATTATTTTTTAGGCGTAATAATGGCATTGGGACTATGCTAAAAAGAATACTTGGTTTTAGTCACACTGAAGTATTTATATAAATACTGAATTATTTACAGATATAATGATATAATGAATGTCTATATTAAATAATCTAGAGTGAGTGAGTTGGAGAGTGGAGGAGGCATGGACAAAACAAGATTGTCCAGATGTTGACAGTTCTCAAAGCAGGGTGATGGGAATGTGTGTATGGGGGTTATAGTTTCCTTCTCCTTTTCTATATTTGAAATTTTTTAATAATAAAAACTTTATTAAAAAAATAAAAGCCAGAGATCTGGACGCCCAGTCTTTGATATTGGCTCTGATGGATCCGAACGCTGTTACAGGGCAAATGTAACTTGTTTTGGGGCTGGGTGTGGTCAGTGCGTTTGCAACCTCTAATTGAGATGGCAGGAAGAAGGGCATCTGAGCAGAGGCTGCAGGAGGGCAGGCAGAAACCAGGGGCTCAACAACTTCCCTGGCGGTCCAGTGGTTAAGAACCCACTTTCCAAGGCCGGGGACTTGGCTTTGATCCCTGGTCGGGAAACTGAGATCCCACGTGCTTCGGGGCAACTAAGCCAATGCAGTGTAACTGCTGAGCCACTGCACTCTGGAGCCTCTGCAGGCCCGTGCAACTAGAGCCTACACAACTAGAGAAGTCCGTGTGCCACTATGAAGACACAGCACCATGGGAAAAAAAGCCAGTGGCTCAGTCTGTCTGGGACTGGGAAGGAGAGCTGGGGGACACGGAGACAGCTGTGCAACCTTGGCTGAGACAGTTAACCTCTCTGGGTCTGTTTCCTCGTGTGTAAAAAGCTGCCACCTCACAGCTGTTGTTCCACTCCAATAACACACAAAAAGCCCAGGAGAATGCTGGCCGCCTCCAGGGTTCCCCGGCTTTCCCAAATGCACCGTGCTGACAACTTTAACTTAGGACCTGAAGCTCCCGGTTTTAGTGACAGAACAACAATGATACCTGAATGACCCTTTGGAGCTGACTAGGTATTTTCAAACCCATCCACTCTCATGCCTCCCCTGCTTTACCCCTCATCACAGCACTTACCACCCACTGAAATGCTTTTTAGTTTGCACACTGTCTGCCCTCCTCCACTAGAACGGAAGCCCCACCAGTGCAGGAACACTGCCCACCTAGTCCAGGCACTGCCCAGAGCCGACAGCCCACCCCGGAACACAGCAGGTGCTCCATGAAAGTGTTTTGAATGAATGAATGTGTAACAGCTCATTTAATCATCACAAAGACTTTGTGGAGTGAATGGGGTCATATGATTATCATCACACCCTCAGCCCAAAGATTTAAAAACTGAGGTTAAGATGGCTCGAGTGACCTGGAGACCTTTGCTTGGCCAAGAGAGGGTAGGACAAGGAGGCACACTCGGGTTCAGGGCTGCCAATCCCACCGTCTTCTCACCACCCACTCCTTCCACGCTGGGGAGAAGAGTAGCTCCTTCCTCAACCAGCCAGGTGGGGTTCCAAACCTCAGGGAGCCTGAAACCCCCACTCAAGATTCTCAGCAAGAACTGCCAGGTACCTTGATGCTGGTCCTGAGCTTGCCAGGGGCCTGGGGAGGGAGGGCGAGTGGGTGCACAGCTCCACCATCCAGTTTCCAGGGAGGAAGGGGATGGTGGGATGGGGAACAGGCGAGAGGGGACCAGGCAGGGTCTCCTACCTTGTTGATGCTGAACTGCCCCTCGAAGCGGCAACCCACCCCGTTGTTCAGCGGGATCTTCATCGAGTTGTCGATGTGCCCCACTTCATGCCTGCCCATCTCATCCTGGATGTCAAGCCCGACCACTGCAGGGGGCAAGGAGAAAAGAGTCATGAACACCCAGAGAAACAGGGACCCCTCATGCATCCACTAGATGGCCAGGCAGGGCCCCCAGCCATCCAGGAGCTCACAGTCTAGAGCCACAGAGAGGAGGAGACAGGGACGGCTGGAGCCAGAGAGAGGCGGCACACAGCATTCCTGTCCCCCGCCACGACCACCGCAAGCGAGAGAGTCAGGGGGTGCAGGGGTGAGGACTCTGCTAGCTTCGAGGCTGCAGGGGGGCGGCGGAGGGCCAGGCTTAGAAGGTGTCTTAATCCTGGTCTGGCCTTTTCCCAGCTTGCAACCTTGGCTAAGGCACTTCACCTCTCATGTCTTGGTTTCCTTCCCTGTGAATGGGGAGTGGGGGAGGGAGGGATAATAATTAAGGCTTCCTTGGAGAATCACAAGGATCAGATAATTAGTATGTGTTAAAAATGCTTACAATGGGGCCTAGTGCTCAGTAGGTGGCAAGTACCTAATGGACGTCAGCACTTACTAAGTCTCAGACAGTCTCTGCGTTCCCTGGGCATCATTCAGGGTCAGGCAGTCATTCATTCACAACTCACACCTTCCTTTACCCAGTGCCTGTTCCTGCCCTCTAGGAGAAGGGGCACTTTTCTGAGTTCCCAGGTTAAAGGGGAGATCTGGGGCCTGGAGTCCTGGTCCTGGCTCCAATGTGACTCTCCATCACCTACTATGACTCAGCTTCCCAATCTGCAAAATGGGCAGGCTCAGGCCAACTGTATTCCCTGAGATGGTCTAAGTAGCAAGCGCAGGATCCGTGTAAACTATGGAGATGCAGAGATCGCCTTGAGAGGAAAGCTAAGAAAGCAGGTTGTGATACAGAGAAAGAGCTGCTGGAAGCAATTTTCAGTGAGCTGACGACTATAAAAAGGAAAAATGGGAAGAACCCTGCATTCCTCAGTGGGGGACGGAAGGACAAGAGGGCTCATCCATAGAAGGGAGTGTGACGCACTATTAAAAATGATGCTCCCGGGTCTGTAGTATGTGGGAAATGCTGATGTCATAATGTTCAGATTAAAGGAAACACAAGCAGGTCTCCGTTTGATTCAGCAGTTCCACCCCCAGGGAGCTCATTCCCCAGACACACAGGCATTGAGACGTATTGCAAGGCTCCAGCCAACCTGGTTGGAAATCATGACGATGGGAAGCAACCCAACTGCCCACCAACGGGGGACTGGTCAATGGCACAGCCCCCTCTAGGACACTGTGCAGAGGGTGCGAGGGAAAAGCTCAATCCATATGTGGGGAGAGGCAGCCTGAGCTCTGGGGGTGTCCTGTCCTGTCTGGAGTTCCTGGCTCTGCCCCTACTGGCCACGGCACCCTGAGCAAGTTAGCTAACCTCTCTGTGCTTCCGTTGCTTGCTCTATCCTAGTTAAAACAGAACTGACTATGGGCTAGACCCTCTTCCAAGTGCCTTTTCCATGAAAAGACACCCTCTGAACACCCCTGTGGGGAAGATATTAACATCAGACCCACCCTACACTGGGGGACACTGAGGCACAGAGAGGTTAAGTAACTCGCCTGAGATCTCACAGCTAACAAACAATGGCACTTAGACAGAAACCCACAGAGTCTGGATCCAGACTCTGGCCTCTCTGCGAGAACACCTCATCTTAGTGCACTGACACAACCAAGGGATTCGGGACATGGCCTGGCCCCGAGTAAGGGCTGAATCAACAGCAGCTGTGCTTATTATTTTACCAATATCATGAGTAATATAAGAAGAGCCCCAACATACAAACGGAAAAAACAAGAAATCTCAGAAAGGTCCCCTGTAGTCTGGTCCCAATTATGTTAAAAAAAAAAAAAAAAACCACCACCACCAAACATGACCTATGTCTGCAGACAGACAGACAGACACACAGGGGTGGGAGGAGGGGTCCCAGCTGCTGACAGAGGATTCCTCCAGGTGGCTGGCTTGTGGGATGAACTTACTTCTTTTACTTTTTTTTAATGTTACTTCTGTATTTTGAACTCATTACCTTTTTTAAAAAAAGTATCCCTGTTATTAGTTGTGTAACAGAAAAATATTATTTCTGAAAGCAGGATATGAGATTGCACAGGCAGCATGATCTCAGCCATGTTTAGAAGCTCAGGGACGGAAGGCCAGCAGGATGGAGCGGCGTCAAATGTCAACTGATGTTGTCATCGGGAGTGGAATTATGGGCGATTTCTTCTCTCTCTGCTGCTCCAGATTTTCCAAAGGTACAATGATGAGCGTGCATTTTTTTTTCTATAACACAAATCTGACGTTCCTTAAAGGAAAGTCTGAGTGTGGGGCTCTGGCGGGGTGGGGAGGGCCCCGTGGGTCAGCTCAACCAGCAGCTTGAGGTCACTCAGCCCCTCCTGGGCTGGAACCCAGCCTAGAACCACCTCTCCTCCCACCCCTGCCCTGCTGGTCCCAGTCCTCGGCCTAAGAATTTCCTTGTTCCAGAGACATGGCCAACTCCCGAATGAGAAGCTGCCAGACCAAGTATTTTTCTAAGAGAAAGAGAAAAAATAAAAATAAAACCAACCCATTTCAACAGGTTCCCTGGCTTGGGGCCCACTGTGGATTCAACACTGTGATGTAATTCTCACCAAAAGCAATAACAGGGTTGAATCTCTCCCTATCTCAGACCCACCCAACGGTCTGCCCTTCAGGAGGAAGGGAGGGAGTGGGAGGAGAAGGAGGGTCTGCACAGGGTCAGCGCCAGGCTGGGCAGAGGGGCAGCTGGGAACCCAGCCTGCTCATGAACAGATCTAGGAACCAGTTCCTCAGAGCCTCCAACAACAAGCCGGAGACAGCACCACGCTGGGCTTCCCTGGGGGCGAGTGGTAAAGAATCTGCCTGCCAACGCAGGGGACGCGGGTTCAGTCCCTGGTCTGGGAGGATCCCACGCGCCGAGGGACAGTTAAAGCCCGTGTGCCTCAACTCCTGAGCCTGAGCTTCAGAGCCCGGGCGCCTCAACTCCTGAGCCTGAGCTTCAGAGCCCGGGCGCCTCAACTCCTGAGCCTGAGCTTCAGAGCCCGGGCGCCTCAACTCCTGAGCCTGAGCTTCAGAGCCCGGGCGCCTCAACTCCTGAGCCTGTGCGCCTAGAGCCTGTGCTCTAAAACGGGAGAAGCCACTGCAGTAAGAAGCCTGTGCACCGCAGCTAGAAAGAAGCCCCGCTGGCCACAAGCAGACGGAGCCCGAGCGCTGCAGTGAAGATCCAGTACAGCCATAAATACATAATATAGATTTTTTAAAAGAGATAGCACTCTGCCTGTTTTACAGTTGACAAAATGAGGCCGGGAGGGGTCATCTTAGCCAGGGCCACACGGTTTCAGTAAGCAAAGGAGCTAGAATCTGATCCCTAAACCAGAATCCCAAAGAGCTTTGTTTTATACAGGTAATTCATT
Source organism: Bos indicus x Bos taurus (assembly GCF_003369695.1). NCBI lineage: Eukaryota > Metazoa > Chordata > Mammalia > Artiodactyla > Bovidae > Bos > Bos indicus x Bos taurus. The sequence continues at coordinate 4,536,903 of NC_040095.1, read as the reverse complement.
CTCTTGGTTTTGAAACAAATTTTTTTTTAAAGTGCTCACTTTGGCAGCACATATACTAAAGAAACAAACAAAAGCCAGAAAAGTGCCCCCCACCCACCACAGACACATAAAGGAGTGCACAGTAAAAGGGGGTTTTCCCATGGCTAATAACTCTGCGCTCACCCTGTTCCAGGTGACTCCTCCTGGGTAGCTGGAGGTCTCCATGCCTGGGATTGCCTGGGAGGTTACGTGGCCTCCGGCCCTCCCCGCTACTCTGTAGCCATCAGCCAAGACCATGGATAACAACAGGCCAGCCCCCTTGCTGCCAGGAGGGACAAACCACGACGTCATTCACACACCACAGCTCCCCGTGGGATCAGGCTGCCATCAGACGTCCGCTGAACACACACCTCTGCCTGTCGTCTCGCCTCCCTCATGCCCTTACAGGCTCCTCCTGGGAGCCCTCTCTCACTCAATCACTTACGAAACATCTAGGCTTTGCTTCTTGAGAACTTGACCTCAGAAACACCCTACCCCTACCTCAACCTGGCTACTCTCTAGAGGTAAAGTGTTGGCAGTTTCTTAGATATAGTTTTTTAATTCCCCCGTGCACGACATCCTCCCCACGAAAAGTAGGCAGGGAGAGATTCCTGCTGCTCCTTATTCGCAGCTTGCCATCCACCTAATGTCCTGACTTATCTCACCACTTCTGCACACACGGCACTGTCTACAGGTGGCGTCTTGAGGAGCAGAAGGGTCCTGGGAATACTCACATTCGCAGTGCAAATTGGGGAGACTGATGTTCAGGCTGACGTCAATCTTGCCCCCGCTGTCCTTGTCCGGGTCATCGACGTACAGCTCATTCACGCTGCGGGAGACAAGTACGGGAGCCTTGATGAGACGGGGGGACCCATCCTGGCTGCAGGGGACAGCCAGGGACACTTCACTTGGTGACCATGGCTCTGATAACCTGGACTCCCAGCTGGGGGAAGCCTGGGCCTGCCCGGGCACAGGGGAGCCGGGCTCCCATCTCCATATGTGGTTGTGGCTTAGTTGCAAAGTCATGTCCAACTCTTGTGACCCCATGGATCAGAGCCCACCAGGCTCCTCTGTCCATGGGGTTTTCCAGACAAGAATAGTGGAGTGGATTGCCATTTCCTTCTCCAGGGGATTTTCCTGACCCAGGGACCAAACCCGGGTCTCCTGTGCTGCAGGCAGTCTCCTGCATTGCAGGTGGATTATTTGCCGAGAGAACCACCTTGGGAATTACAACCCATCTCCATGGCATTCTCCAAATTCGGGCCTCACCACTCAGAAGGAGGGGAGGGGGACTGGACAGGATGGTGGAAAGAGCATGGTTTTCAGAGTCAGACGACTCATTTTCCACTTGTGATCCTGCCACTTCTTTATGGAACTCAGGTAGATAACTTCACCTCTGTGAACCCATCAATTAAACGGGGGTACCCCACCCACTGTTCATGGGGTGTCCTGAAAACTTAAATGCGAAATCAGACCATATTAGGGATCAGGGCCTGACACCGACAGGCACACAGGTCCAGACTCCCTCCTCCTCGAGCTCCCCTGACTCCCTCAAGTGGGGCAGTCTCTGGGTGCCCATCCTCTCCCCAGCTCTCACAAGGCCCTGGGCCAGGCATCACGTCCAAGACATGACTAGCACATAGATCCCTCTCCTGTGTCTGCTGTTACAAACTATCACAAACCTAATGGGTTAAAACAACACACATTTATTCTCTTCTACTTTTGGAGGTCAGAAGTCTGAGATGGGTCTGTGGGGCTGTACTCCTTCCAGGGAGAACCCGTTTCCAGCTTCCAGAGGCCTCGGCTCCTGGCTCCTTCCTCTACCTTCCATGCCAGCCACAGGGGTGCTCTTCTCTCTGATCTCCTCTGTCCCTCTTGTGAGGACTCTCGTGATTCTATCCACCCGATAACCCAAGATCATCTCCCATCTCCAGACCCTTGACATAATCACATCTGTGAAGTTCCTTTTACCTTTGTAAGGTAACATACTTGCTGCTTTCGGGGACAGGGACCTGAATCTCTGGGTGGGGGGGGAGGCAGTGTGGGGCAGGTAGCTCCATGGACAGCTAGGCCACCTTGCTGTCGGGGACAACAGCACCACATTGGGACCTGCTGGCAAGATGCTAAGTGTTCAGTGTGCGCTGACCTATTTGATCACCAGCTGTTCTTTTATTAACAAGTATTTACTTGTTGATTTGGCTGTGCCAGGCCCTAGGTGCAGCACTTGGGATATCTGATCTTTGCTGCAGCATGTGGGATCTTTATCTGTGGCATGAGAAATCTTAGTTGCGGGATGTGGGATCTAGTGCCCTGACCAGGGGTTGAACCTGGGTGCCCTGCATTGGAAGCATGAAGTCTTAGCCACTGAACCCTTAAGGAAAATCCTTCAACCGATACTTTTTGAACATGTACTGAGAGAGTGAGGAATTGGATAGACAAGGTCCCTTCCTTCATTTATGACATTTGCTCCCTGGAAGAAAAGCTATGACAACCTAGACAGCGTATTAAAAAGCCAATTTGCCAACAAAAGCCCACATAGTCAAAGCTATGATTTTTCCAGTAGTCATGTACAGTTGGGAGAGTTGGACCATAAAGAAGGCTGAGTGCCGAAGAACTGATGCTCTCAAACTGTGGTGCTGGAGAAGACTCTTGGGAGTCCCTCGGACAGCAAGGAGATCAAACCAGTCAATCCTAAAGGAAATCAACCCTGAATATTCATTGGAAGAACTGATGCTAAAGCTCCAATACTTTGGCCACCTGATCCAAAGGACCCTGGATGTTGGGAAAGATCGAGAGCAGGAGGAGAAGGGGGTGACAGAGGATGAGATGGCTGGATGGCATAGTTGGATGGCATTACCAACTCAATGGACATTAGTTTGAGCAAATTTCAGGAGACAGTGAAGGACAGACTGGCATGCTGCAGTCTGTGGGGTCGCAAAGAGTCAGACACGACTTAGTAACTGAATAACCAACAACTGCCTTCACTGAGCTGAGACACTGTTTGCCTCCTAAATAAACACGTCACCCCAACTATGATGACTGCTTTGATGGAAAGCTTTGGGGTGCTGCAGGAGGGACTCACAGGGTGATGGACCCCTGGGGAGAGTGAGTTGGGAAGGTGTCTGAGGAGATGAGAGATGAGGTCTGAAGGATGAAGAGGCTGTCCTGGCAAAGAGGGAGGGAGAGTCGTTGGGACAACCTGTGCAGAAACCTGGAAGCAGGGAGGGCAGGGGTCATTTGGGGAAATGCATGAAGGTCGCCATGGCTGCAAAGCAAAGGGAAATGGGCGTGATGCAGTCAGAGAAGGGGCAGAGGCCAGGTTAAGCGGGCACGAGGCTACAGGAGGCCTTCACACTGGATCCCAAGCACAGCAGTGTGGTCTGGCTGGCACAGGATCCCTCGGGCAGATTCAAGGATGGCCCAAGGGGTCCCTGTACACCAGGGAGACCTGGGAGGCTGCTGTTGTGGTCAGAGGTGGCAGCCTGGACCTGGTGTCCAGGAAGATGGAGAGGAGGGAGAGATGCAGCGTACAGGGTGCAGAGCAGCCAGGACTTGCCAATGGACGGGGCGTGGGGATGGGTGGACGGAGGCGTGTTAGCAGATGGCTGTGTTTCTTTCTGGAACCATGTGTTAGGCTGGGAGCCCCTGAAAGAGAGAGCCCAGGACTACTGGGGAAGGAAAAACACCAAGTTCCATACGGCTGTGCCGAGCTCAAGGTGAATTGGAGACATCCTCGATGACCTCCTGAGTGGACACCAGGCGGCTGTGGCTGAAGCCCACCTCTGATTCCCAGGTCACTCCCCACAGGGAGAGAGCACCAAATCCAGAGACCAGCCTAATGGACAGTGCGTGAGGCAGCCAGGCTGTGGTTATTTTAAACATAAAGTCAGGTCCTGTGGGTCCTGTCCACAGGCTGTAACATAAAGGACTGTTGGCTCCAAACAGCTGGACTCTAAAGCCTTGTGAATGATCACTTCTTTGGGAAAGAATGAGTCAGGCTGGGACAAAGGTACTTCATTTTTACTAAGACCCTGTCTTTGTGTCCCTAGCTCCTGGTGCAATGTCGCTGATGTTCAATTAACAAGAAAAGGTAGGCTTGGAAAGATACCTGGGGCCTGTTTCCTTGGGAGTCACAAGGATGTGCTCAGAGATGAGACAGCAACAGGCCTGGCTTAGCCTTCAGATGGCTGGGCCTGCAGCCCATTAAGCCAGGAAAGGCCCAAACAGGTCTATACACGTTCACGTGATCCCATCTGCTCCTGGGAAATATTCTGATCTCCATTTCATTCTCTTTTTTGGCCATGTCACGCAGCATGTGGGATCTTAGTTTCCTGACCCGTGCCCCTTGAAGTGGAAGTGTGGAGTCCTAACCACTGGACCACCAGGGGGTCCTTGATCTCCATTCCAGAACCAGGAAACTGAGGCTCAGAGAAGGTGAGCCCCTTCCCCAGTGAGTCGGTCAAGGTGGAGCCCCAACTCAGGCCTGCCTTCTGCCAGGCTCTCCAGGGCTCACACTGCCTCCCCTCCCTCCCACCCTCAGCATCCAGGGTCAAGGGCGAGACTGAAGGGGGCCCTGGCCCTCTGAAGCCACCGGGTGTGAGAGAGGGCATGGGGCTGGGCTTGGCCCGCATAAGTGATCAGCAGCAACAAGTGAGCCAGTGGCAGGGGAGCGATCAGGACCACAGGAGCTTACGAGCCAAATGCTCCTTCTCAAGCCCTCAGTGCCCCATTTCTATAATTCGCAGCCCCACAGGGTTGCTGAGTAATAAGGTCGCTGGGTGATTAAGAGAACGTCACAGAGGGAGAGCCCCCTGCTTCCCTTCCCAGCTGCGTAAGACTCTTTCTTGAAGCTACTCCCCGCTCCTACCTGGGAGGCGGGGCCCCTGCACGTCACTGAGGGCCTGTGGGATGATGTCACCCCCTGGCAATCCTCCGGAGGTGACCTCAGTGCAGAGTGAGGTGCAGCCCAGGTGTGGCGCCAAGGTGAGCTCACCCCCGAGGCTCTGGAAGGCCTCTCCCGGGCTGAAGTACCGACCCTGGACAAACCGGCCAAAGGACTGGGGAGGGACCGGGAAACTCACTGGGCTGAGAGCTGGGGCCAGCCTGGTTACATAAGGCTGGGGCTGGCTGCTCCCAGGCACCTTTCGGAAGGGCCCGGGGCTGCAGATAAACACGGTTCAATCACCTGTCCGCCCGCCCGATGAGGTCAACACAGCTACCTTCCACGTCCCGGGAAAATGTTCCAGGGACCCTGGGCTCCTGCCATGCCTTCCAGTGCCGCGGGCCCGCCCCCAGCACCACTCACAGGCACCTGCCAAGCCGAGCTAACCGCTACCAGCTGGACTGACTCTGACAGGCCAACCGAGGCTAGAAATCGGCCCACTGTATGTTACACATGTACCTGAAGAAAAGGAGGAGAGAGGAAAGGAAAGGGGAGGGAGAAAAGGAGAAAAAGGGGGCTGGTGGTTCCAGCGACTTCACAGGCGTGTGTGAGGATCGGTGCAAAGCTGCGGGCTGCCCTGGGCCAGGGGTGTGCGTCACTCCTCTGTGTCTCAGGGGCTAGCACAAAGCACAGGCCCTGCCGGGGCAAGAGAGCGAGACTGCACGACAGACCTCCAGGCTCCCAGGGTCCTAGCTCTGCCACCCACGGGCTGGCTGACCTCCTACAGGGGGCTTTCCCTTCTTCACCCGCTGTTTTTCCAGACGGAGGACGGGGACACAACCTCAGAAAATCATACACGCCCAGTGACTGACTGTCCGCTACGCTTACTGTTATTACCATAACGTTTACTGAGTTCTTTTAAAGTCCCAGGAACAGCGGCAGAGTCTACTTCACAGCCTTGCTGTGAGGAATAAACGTGTGTGCAAGACGCTTGGCAGTCCCTGGTACATTCTGTGGTGCTCAGTCGCTCAGTGGGGTCCGACTCTCAGACCCCATGGACTGTAACCCGCCAGGCCCCTCTGCCCATGAAATTTTCCAGACAAGAATACTAGAGTGGGTTGCCATGTCCTACCCGAGCGGATCTTCCCGACCCAGGGATCTAACCCACATCTCCTACCCTGGCGGGTGGATTCTTTACCACTGACACACCTGGGAAGTCCTGGTATACTGTAAGGCCCGCACAAAAGCTGGCCTTGCTAATCCAAGGAGACGTCCCAGTTCTGGGCACCCAGCTGGTGCCAGACACTATGCTGGGGCCTTTCACACATATTAGCTCGTTTAATACTCACGGCACACCACCGTTTAGTTACTGTTCTGTTTTCACAAGGATGAAACTGGGCTCAGAGGCAGATAAAAGACTGGCCAAGATCACACAGCTGGGAAACCAGACAGGCAGAATCTGAAGCTGGAGCCACTGGTGCCCAGAGCCATGCTCTTTCCACCGCATTCCACTGGATGGGACAGGATCAGTGAAATACCGAGAGGCAGGTGGCTCCCAGGAGGCCTGTGAGGCAGGGGCCACCATCTTCCTGATGAACTCCAGATGCCCAGCCCACCTCACCCCACCCCTGGCCCAAGCACCTACTGGGCATGGAGGTGTAAGGGGTCCACTCCCTTTGTGCCCCTCCCTTTGTCATCTCTACCCTGCACCCCTTGGTGGGCTGCAGCATCTGCTCCCCACCCCCAGCCCCCACCCCAGACAAGGGCTCCCTGAACCGGTAACAGAAAGTGCATGCTCACGACCTCTGTTGGGGTGAGGCACATTCCAGGTGGAGGACGCCAGACAGCATGGGGGTCAGTGAGCAGCGGCCACGTAGGGAGAGAGGAAGAGAGGGATTGGGGAGGTATGGGCAGGGGAGGGTAGGTGGAATGTAACAGGGGGCCTTGAAATTCTAGGCTGAGGCGTGAGTCCGATGACATCTACGGAAAGCAATTTTATTTGCTTTTAGAAGAGTACTTGAATACTTCGGATTCCTGCCCAAAGTCGCTGACCTCCATGCTTAATCATTTGATTTAATGGAAACTTACACAGCAGTGAGGCTCGTGGTAAGGGCCTGAGGTGGGAGTGGTAAGAGAGGGATGAGGTTATGCAGGCAAGCTTTCTGGGACCGAGTTTGAAATCCTGACAGTTCCAGGGGCAAGTGAGTCCATCTATGACCTACTAGGCGGATGTCCAGAAAGCATCTTTTTCCAGCCACCTAGTCCTGCCCCTCGCCCCTTTCCCCACAGCCACTGCCCTGGGACCCTTAGCCCCTCTGTCCTGGGTCATCATCCAGCCTCCCCTCACCAGGCCTTGGCCTCCAGGGTCACCTCATCCCACACCCATCTTTGCAAGAGGTGATCTTTCCGAGGCACGAACCTGATCCCATCAGTCTGCTCAGAAGCCTTCAGGCTTCCCGCTGCTCCTCCACGTGGTCACCATGGCTCTCTACCCAGCTTGGGCTCCCAATCCAGACGTCAGAGTGGGTAACCTGGGCTCCTAGGGAGCCGTCCAGCCCCTCCTCCTGGCTAAGCTACTGGCCACCCCACTCTGGGCCTGCGTGTGAGGATAATGCCCAATTAATTCAGGGGAATGCCCAAGCTCCAACTTGGTGGGCAAGGGCCTCCTGCCTGTGCAGCCCCCTCCCCCTAGAATGGTGCATCCAAGTCTCTCAGGGAACTATTCCTACCAGAAAACAGGAGTTCCCGTGTCCCTGGGGCTCCAAAATGCTCTGAACAGGAAAGGGCAGGATAGAGGGGCCTGGTACCAAGTCTAGGCTCTGCCCTCAGACAGGCTTAGGCCTGATTCTTGCTCAGACAGCTCACTAACCAACCTTGCTGTGGTTTTAGCCTCCTGGTGCCTCAGTTTCCACAGCTATAAAGTCAGGCTGATGCCAACAGCAGTACCTGGCACCAGGGGTTCTGCGACCATTAAGAGACGAGCACTGTAAAGTGCTGACATAGGTGACCAGCACATGGTCACCCACTATAAATCAAAACTGGAAAGTACAATGTGTTGTATTAAGCTGTAAATGATCAGTGGAGAGATCCAGTGATCATATTTTTAATTATAAATCTTCATCAAGTTAATAACAGAGAAGAGCCAGAGCCTGGGCAGTCAAAGACCGGAATGTACTGTGGCAATGTCCTCTGAGGATGGGGTGCCATTCCCCTGCGAACACGGAGCCTCTGCGCACCCTGCAGGGCCACTTTCCCATGGATAATTGACGGCCGGGTCAAAGTCCAACCACGCAGACAAACAGGTCTCCCTCTCACCCGCCTGGGTCAGAATAGCCTATTATGTCACTGAGAACCACAGGCCAGTGCTGGAGCGATGTTGATCCACCAGCAGTGACCTCATCTCCTCGGGTTACAATTTCAGGGTGGGGAGTGGGGAGGCCGATCCATGGTGGTCACCAGATTGCCAGGGAGGGCCAGCCATCCCGAAAAGGAAAGCAACTGTGACCCACAGTCCTTCCTGGACCAGCAGCGCTTCCTGGGGGCCAGGGGTGATCAGAGAAGCTTCTGAGAGAGGAAGGACCCCGAGACACAACTCCTACTCCTCTGGAATGTTCCGTGGAGTCCTCGCCCTTAAGGACGCCCTCTGGGCAGCTCCTGCTCCTTGGTCACGAGGCCGCAGAGAGAAAGGAGGCATCAAGGTCACTGCATCATCGTGGACGGAGCCTCTGGCCCCACAGGCCTCTCCTCTCACCCCCCTGCCCTCTCTCCCCACGGGGAAGTGCTCATCAGCCCAGAGCCGGACACAAGGCAAGCACCGAGTGAACGGCCCCTGTGTTTGGATTCTGCCCCTCACCCCTCAAGTTTCTTCCTCTCCAGGCAGGTGGTGGGGCCAGAGTGTCCAGAATGCCCCCAGGAGCCAAGAAGAGGACGTCCTGCAAAGGGGAACGGGCCAGAGCGGCGGGGACACACCGTGCTCCTGGGGAAGGCGTGGGCCCCGCCCTGGTAAGCGGGTGAGCTGGCTGGTTTGCACGCGGCCGCAGGCTCCTCCTGCCGCGGTCACTGGCTCTGACGTCCAAACGCATCTGCTGGGTGGTCCCTCGGCGCCCTGCCTCACTATGGGTGAAGCCGAGGATCAGCTGAAGGAACTGCCCCTCAGGACTTCGGCAAAAGGCGAGGGAGGCCCCTTCTTAACTCAGGAAAGGACAAAGAAATGAACACTCACAAGAGCACTCGTTACACACACTGCTTTTTTCTGTTACACAGGGAAGAAATATGAAATGAATAAAGGTCTGAAGTGATATGGATCTACTGATATTAAAGTATATAAGGCTCTATGTTAAGGTCCTTGTAGGTAAATAATCTTGTTAAAATCTCACAGAACACCACATACCTTCCTTATCTCCCATCCTGCTTTTTCTTCAAAGCTCTACCACTGCCTGACACATTCCATTTTTTTTGCCTGCTGACCGTCTGTGTCAGTGCGTGCATCTTTGGCTCCTCTTGAGCGTGCAGCACAGGAGTGAGTCAGGCAGATCTGACCCGACTTCCGGGGTCAGGACCAAGGGTGATCCGCACGAACCTACGGCAGTGCACAGCGGCCACTGGCTCCACGTTCTGCTCTCCCTGTGTGCTCACTTTGCTCTATCCACCCCAGCTCTCTATACATACACTGGGTAGCTCCTGCCTCGGGGCCTTTGCACTTGCCAGCGTCCCTGCCTGGAATACGTAAAGCCTTGCACCTGGCACCTGGGACGTGGTCAGGGCTCCCTCCTCATAGCTGCCACGTGGGGACCCCTTCTCACCTCATCTAGAACATGAGTAGTCTGCACAGCAGCCCCCCTCCCAGGGAGTGGGGTGTGCCTGGGAGAGACCACCAGGTGCCTGGCACACAGTAGGTCCTTAGTTACACCAGCAGGTCTCAATTTCTGGCTGCTCTCCCTGCTTCTACCTCCAAATCACGATGCAATGACCCGTGAAATATCCAGTGGCCCAAATGTGCGTACTTGACTAGGAGAGAGTCCATTCTGGGGGGAACAAAGTCCTCTGTCTGACCCTTGCCTGGTCAAGGGGTTGTGTCTTAGGAAGCAGACAAGCCTCCTCAGACCTGGAAGGGCGCCTTGATTCTGGTGTACCCTGCCTTGTTTGGCCAGCAACACTGGGACCCAGAGAGGGGTGGCACCTTGTCCAAGGTCACAGAGCAGGTAGTAACTGAGCAGAGGCCTGACCCTGGATCTCCCAAGGCCTTGTCCAGTGTTCTTTCTACTGCTCCATGTGGCCTTTGGTATCATCAGGGCTACAAACAGGATCAAAGGAACAAGGAAGACAAAGTCTCCCACGTCAGAGGAGGACAGAAAGTTATTTTCAGAAGCGAATTGTGGCGGCTGGGTGGGGGAGAGGCAGGACCGTGGGCAGGGCCCCCCGCCTCTCAGAGCCTCAGTTTCCTCCTCTGTAAAGAGGGGACAACTGCGTCCCAGGGCCGTCTGAAGATGAAAGGCGGGGTGGCTGCACAGCTACGCTTCCCGTTTCCTATTGTCTTGTGGCTGACGGAGAGGCACAGGAAACCAAGAAATTCCATGAGTGAAAAAGAGAATTCCAGTGTTGGACAGGGGAGTGGGTGGCCACAGCCCAGCCCCGTGATGACTTTCAGGGTTGTAAACATGGAAATGAAGAGGTCTGGAAGACAGAGGTGAAAGCAGGAAGTTTCTGGGTCTAATTCATCTTGGAGGGGCATCTGATGAGGCCGTGACTGAATAATTCCAGTGGCATTCGATGCTACACAGGCCCCAGAGGATTTACTGGGTTATCTAGACAACAGATGATTCTAGGAATCCGGGATGCATTCACAACGCGTCAATCACTGCCAGGAAGCCCACGCGGACTCCGCACCCAGTGTGGGCTCAGGACAGGGGAGGGGACGCGGTGGAGGGGCTGCCCTCTGATGTCAGAACCTCGCCTCCACTTGGGTAGAAAGCTGCCCTCTTTTTTTCCTCTGAATTCTTCCAGCTCTAACATCAAATGACCCTGTGATGACTCAGAGGGAAAAAAGCCCACTGGCCAAACACAGAGACGGCAAACATGAGCAAATGATTTCTGCTCCTCTGCGGACCCAGGAGGCGCCATCCGGACCCCAGAAGGCAACCAAAATTTTCTCTTCGGCTTCAACAAAGCGACATTAGTTTTTACTCTAGCTTTAAAACCCTTTAGGAAACAGAGGAAGAAGTGATGCCACAGGCTTTGAAACTGGGAGGCGGAAGGTTCGGAGGTTTCTCTCCTCTGTCAAGCCCCTCCCTCTTCTTGTCTGGGGTCCCCGGAACCTCTGGAATGGCCCACCCCGGGGCGGGTATAACTTACATTTCTGTCGTTATGAATCCAGTGAGCTCCGAGAGGAAGAGGAAGAGGATGAAGAGGCAGCAGCAGACAGAGACTGAAAGAAACGACACAGACGCCCAGTTAAGGGGTGGTGGGCACTGACAGGAGGAGGCCGGCCCCCGCCCTCAGACAGACCCCCCCAAAGCCCCTTCCGCCTCTTGGCCTGCACGTGAAGCAGCCCCACTCCCACAAAGGGAGACCACCTCCGGCTGACCTGACCTGCCCATGTGGACAGAGCCCCAGGTTTGGTCAGATCCTTCAAGGCAGCGGCCCGGGACCCTTCCGGCGCCAGTGACTGATTTCACGGAAGACAATTTTTCCATGGAGGGGGATGGGTGGGAGTGGAGAGACGGGCCAGGCAGTCATGTGCGAGGTGGGGGGCGGCGGACGACGCCTCCTTCCTCACCCGCCGCTTCCTTCCTGCTGTGCAGCCTGGTTTCCTACGGGCCAAGGCCCAGTGCCAGTCCTCGGAGGGGCCAGCCCCGCTTCTCCCCACAAGAACATTTTAACACAGACATCAGTCACAAAAGGACATCTGCCTCAATGGCCCACAGATGTGTTCTGTTTCGCTCAGTGGGTATATATGTTAACACTTGGAGGGACTTCCCTGGTGGTTCAGTGGTGAAGAATCCACCCTCCAATGCAGGGGCGCAGGTTCGATAGCTGGTCCAGGATCTAAGACCCCACATGATGTGGGGAAACCAAGCCCACACACCGTAACAGGAGAAAGCCTGTGCACCCCAATGAAGACCCAGCGCAGCCAAAATGAACACAAAGCAAGAGAAAACCCTGGAATCGACATCGACCAATGTGCAGATGCCACATTACAGCCCAGATTTCTGGCTGCTCCAGAACAATCGAGCCCTGCTTCCACGAGGGGGTGGCCTGAGCTCACCAGTTTGCCTCAGGCCTCAGCATTCCCTCCTGCCACCCAGATTCCAAGGCTGAGGCAGGGTGTCCACTGCCATCTCTCCCCGCCTGCTGTGGACTCATCAACGTGCCCAAGTCCCCATCAGAGGTGAGAACCGAGGACACCCAGAACCACACTTCCAGAGAAGGCTCTCTCTGTGGACTCATCAACGTGCTGTGGACTCATCAACATGCCCGAGTCCCCATCAGAGGTGAGAACCGAGGACACCCAGAACCGCGCTTCCAGAGAAGGCTCTCTCTGTGGACTCATCAACGTGCTGTGGACTCATCAACGTGCCCGAGTCCCCATCTGAGGTGAGAACCGAGGACACCCAGAACCGCGCTTCCAGAGAAGGCTCTCTCTGTGGACTCATCAACGTGCTGTGGACTCATCAACGTGCCCGAGTCCCCATCAGAGGTGAGAACCGAGGACACCCAGAACCGCGCTTCCAGAGAAGGCTCTCCGTGGGAGGGACTGACGGTCCTACAAGTCTAAACACAGAGAGTGGAACGGAGCTCCAGGGTCATCCCACGTCACTCATATTTGTCTTGCCTGCCTGGCCCCTGGCGAGGCTGGGATTTGTGACCCTGGAGTCATTTCTTGGGGCAGGACATAACAAGCACCCCTGTGGCTGGCCCTCAATTCTTCTCCAGCCCCATCTCCCGACAGCACCCGCAACATCTAACTATCCAGCCACCCTGGGCCATGTGCTGGTCCCTAAATGCGAGGATCCTCTGTCTGGAAGGCACCTCCCCGTCTTCACGCCTCCTCCTTCGTCACCATCTCTGCCTGGTGAACCCCTACTCATCCTCCCAGGTTGAGGCCCAACTCAAATGCCCCTTCTGGTGGGAAGCTCCTCCAGGCCTTAGAGGTGGAATCGGTCCCTCTTTCTTCTGTGCCACCAGCCTCCATATGAACACCTTCCACATGTTATTGATTATCTGCAGTCCTGCCTTTCACTAGCTGGATAACCCGGAAGGCAAAAACTCCACAACCCCAGCGTCTGGCCTGGGACTGGGTACATAGAAGATGATAATAGGCTTTGTGGAAGACAGGAAGCCAGGCCCCAAAATACAGAACACGGGCTCAGCGCACCTCATCCGGGTATATCATAGAGGCGTGTCCCTGCTAACTCACATGCTGTGTGTCTCTGGGTAAGCTAATTAACCTCTCTCTGCTTGTTTCTTCATCTGCAAAATGGCACCAATAGTAACACCTGCCTTACGGGACTGCTTGAGAGTTTCCACAACACAGACTCTGGGCTTGAAACGGTGCCTGACAGGTAATAACGGTGCAAGCATTAGCTCATTTTAGGATTGTCATCAGGGAGACCCTGGTGGGTTCGCTGCTTTCAGGAAGCAGCAAATGGGTTGACCCTCAGTTTCCCACGAAGAAAAAAGTTCTCAGTCAGTCCCACCTACTGATTCAGCTGCATTCTCGACAGCCAGCACCGGGGGGACTAGGCCATCCTGACAGATGCTGAAGCCAGGTGTTCAGCAGCAGCAGCAGCGTTATTACTGCATCACCTGTTCATGGTAAAACGAACAGGCAAAGATGTGTTCGGAGGGAAGAAGGCGGAGAACAAGTGTCTGAGGGGCACCTAACATGCCCTGTTGTGGGAACATTCATAGATACAGATCACGTCATGCTGCCGTGTGGCAGAGGGCACAAGCCCTCATGGAGGGTGCAGAAATGAAAGCTCATAGAAGGGAAGGGTCTGACCCCAGAACACACCGGGTGGGGGGCTGAAACCTGACCGTTCTGGAGCCAATGCCCCAAGAAAAGTACCCTGAGATCTCAGAGCCCAAGAGAAGGATGGCACAGGGACACCCCAGAGTCCCCACCAAACCTCCAAACCCACACCCAGATAGGGGGCATGCTGGAGGGACTCCCCCATTCTTCCAAACTGTGAGAAAAGCTGTATGAGCAGAGTTTAAGGGTTTTACTCTAAATGATAAGAAAAATCATCAATCTGTATAAAAAGGCATACCATGCAAGTCTCCTTCTCACTCCCGACCCAGAGCCCCCTGCCCAGAGGTACTGCCCCTACAGTCTTGTGTCCTGCCACGAGCATAGGAGTTTTTCCTCTAAGCAAAGAGAACAGTGTCCACATGCTTTGCTCATGCAGCAACCTATGTCCAGGCAGGAGTCACATCAGTTTATACAGAGTGGCCATGTGGTTTGTTCTCATGGCATAGAAATTAATGTCAAATGTCTTCTCCAGCTGCTGAACAAATCCACTGCAGAAGACTGGCTGGCAATCCAAATTTCCCAGACTCACAGCCTTCCCCTTCTTACCTGCAAATAAGCCACTGCAGCTATGATGCCTCCTGATTAAAAACAAAAACAAAAAAACAGCCAGCTGGGCAAAGCACCCTTTACCTGCATCTCACACCTTTTCTGACTCACATTTCAGTCATTTTCACCTCTCCCATCCCACCTTCAAGTCCCAGAAGACAATTGGTTGCTATAAGGATGAACAGGCACAGACTTAGGAGGTGATTTTGAAGGTCAATGCCAACTGAGAGGAATCCAAATTTTCTAGCTGCCTTCCTTGCCCCAAGCCTGCAGATGGCCCAGGCATGGACCCAGCAGTGGGGTAAGCGCAGCGTTTGTTCAGCGGAGTCGCAGCGTCCAGCAGCCCAGGCTGCGGGTCCACTGTTCCTACACTGTTTCCAGACTGGGGGTCAGACAACAGCTCAGCACCACTGGGGCCTCAGGGCTTAGCAGAGCACCTGGCTCAGAGAAGGCAGGAAATAAACATCTGAGTCAAGTGAGTGAATGAATGAGAAATGTGAAGACAGGTAGGAAGCATTTCCACCAAAAAAGCTTTCTGATACTGAAGCGTTTTTCAGTCCATGTTTGGGCAAGATGCTCAGGCACGCTGACTCCAGACTCCTTCTGAAATTGACTTGGGCACGGGACAGTAGGAATGTGACCCCACGTTCGCTCCTGGGAGGCCGGTGGAACCAGTAAAGGGGGCCCTGGACCCAAGACCCCAGACGCTGGCAAGTCGGGGGGTTTGTCCAAGGCCACACGGCCGCCTCAGTGCAGGAGGCAAAATTCGAACCTCGACCTCTGAGTCTCCAACACCCTTGCTGCTTCCTTCTGTTATTAATAGCGCTAAGGGTGACGTCAGGAAATGGCATGTTTCTGTGCCTGCCCTCCTGCTCAGCCATGCGCTCTTCAAGGACAATGACCGAAGCCCATTCATCAGCGTGGTCCCAGGACTTGGCACGGGGCCCGGCCTCAGACCTGGTGGATAAATATTTGTTCACTAAATGGTCGGTAAGGGCTGGCTTCCCATGCTTACGCCTTTCCTTTTGTGCAAGGGAACTTGCCCTCTTGCACACTGTGCTCAAGCCTGCAAAGCAGACCATGTCCCCGGAGGGTCATTTGGCAGTACCTTCTACATTTTACAATGCACATGTCCTATGACCCAGTAATTCCTCTTCTAGGAAGGTTACCTTACAGAAATAACCATACAAGGATACAAAAACATATGGACAAGGCTGTCTGTAATAGCAATAAGCTGGGATCAAAACGCCCAGCCTCAGGAGGCTGGTTACATAAACTGTGGGGCGGCTGGACAATGGAACACAACACAGCTGGAAAGAGGCACGTGGTGGCCATCTACATGCTGGTCTGAAAGGTGTGCAAGACATCAGCTGGAAAAGGGCAGGGAGCGATGGTGTGCCTGGCACGCTCTGCCTGGAGAGAGCAGGTAAAATGATGACGCAGGTATTGCAAAGCCTGAATATGTTTTTTTTTAAATTCTAGGACACAGACCTGATTGTTAAACATATTTGACAAGGGAGAGGACTGCAGAGCCTGCAAAGAAATGGTCTGGGCTCTTGGATGGTTGTAGGAAGAAGACAGGAAACCTCATTGGAATTTTGTGACCAAGGTTCACAAATTCATTGAATGGACAGATGAACAAGCCCCTTTCTTCATGTCCCCCAAATACCTTTTCCTTGGGGATCAAGGCACGAAGTGCCACAGCTCCTGCAGTCGCTGATCCTCATGGGCCGTGGGCTCCAGGAGGACAGTAATGAGAAGAGGCGTGTGGTCTGAGCTTGGAGGGTTTGGCATGTATCCTATGCTTGACAGGTGTGATCACATTTAATCCCCAGATCAGAAAACTGAGGCTCAGAGAGGTGCACCAACTTTCCGAAGGTCACCCAGCTGCTAAACGGGAGAATGAACCCAGCTCTGCCAGACCTGAAGCCTGCTGCCAGGCTGCTCTGTCCTCTTCTCCAGGCATGTGGAGGTCCAGGCTCCAGAAGGCACCTGGAGCTTGGATGACTGAAGCTGGAGGAGGGAGAGCTTGGCAGGGCTGGCTGGGCTGCAGGGAGTCCCCAGCGTCATCCCCGACCTGACAGCAGCCTGCTCTGGGAGGCAGCAGTGGCCTCTTGTCCGACTGCCCTGCTCCAGGGCCCCGCTCAGGGGGCTGGCCACGGGGAGGTTCCCTCTCCCACATGAAGTGCTGGAGAGGCGAGGGTGGGTACAGGGAGGCCCACCACTTGCAAGCTGTGAAACTTCAGACAAGTCGCTTCGCTTCTCTGAGTCCATTTTCTCATTGGGAAAATGTGGGTAGAGCATTCCTGCTTGCAAGCTGCTTTTGGTTTGTTTTTATTTAAAATAAACTTTATTGAGGAATAATAATAGAACACAAAAATAGCACAGACAGTTCCCATACACTCTTCACTCAGCTTCCCCTTTGTTAACACCTTATATAACGCTGGTATATTGGTCAAATTGAAGAAATTAACACTACAACTGCTGACTAAGCTACAGATTTATTAGATCGCTAATTTCCCCTCTGGTGCCCATTTTCTGTTCCAGGACCTGGCCTGGGATCCCATTTTGCCATTCGTCATTGTGTCCTTAGTCTCAAATCTGTGACGGTTCCTCAAGTCTCTTCTTGGTTTTCAAGACCTTGCCACTTTTGAAGGGTGCTGGCCAGGTGTCCTGAAGAGGGTCCCCAGGCTGGGTTGGCGGGGGGGTCTGCTGCTTTCCCATGACTGCACCGGGCTGTGCTTTGGGGGGAAGATCCCACGGAGGTGAGGTGCTCCTCCCATCACACCCCACGGTGGGGGCCGGATGGATGACATCCACGTGACCTCTCTCTCACTGGCTGATGCTAACCTTCGTCACTCAGTCACGGGGCCACCTCTGGATGTCTCCACCATAGTCACTGTTTCCTTTCCATTCTGTCCTCTTTAATAGCGAGTCACTAGCCCACACTCCGGGAGAGGAGAGTTGATTTGTACCTCCGGGAAGTGGGTATATTAATATATATCATTTAGAATTCCTCTATAAGGAAGATCCATCCTTTCTCCCCCATTTATTTAGATCACTCCAGACTCACGGACCTTTTTCTTAATTCTTTGGCAATAAGCCAATAGTGCTATTATTTTTGTTTCACTTATTTATGGCTATGCTGGGTCTTCACTGTTGCACGCAGGCTTTCTCTTGTTGCAGGGAGTGGTGGCTATTCTCTAGTTGCAGTGCAAAGGCTTCTCAATGAGGTGCCTTCTCTTTAGCTTTGGCTCGCGGGCTCCGTAGTTGAGGTGCATGGGCTTGGTTGCTCCGTAGCGTGCGGAATTATCCCAGACCAGGCATCGAGCCCATATCCCCTGCATTGGCAGGCAGATTCTTAACCCCTGGATCAGCAGGGAAGTCCATACCATTATTTACTGTGTTACTCAAACTGCCGCAGCTTGGGCTTTGCCCTCTTTCGGGTTGGCTCCTGGGGCCTGGTGACATGCCCCCACCCTTTTTTTCCCTCTGTGCACTTTTTTGTTTTTCAGCACAAGGAGTCCAGGTTTATTTTGTACACTTCTTGCCCCAGCCCTGCTCTCAGCCATTTCTCCCGGGAGCCTGGATCCTTTTAGTGAAGACTGGCAGTCAGAAACCCAAATCTGTGAGAGATGGTTACTTTTTTAAAGGGATAGAAACATCCTTACACCAAAAACTCACACAGTCTGAAAGGTGTGGAGAGAAAAGTCGTCCTCCAACCCCCAGGCCCCATTTCCCCTCCCAGGGGCAGCTACCCTTGATGATTTCTGGTGTCTCCTTCCAGAAACAGGTGATGCTATGCTTTGTGGGGTTACAGCAAGGACACGGCTGGGCTGAAGGACTGACTAGACACAGGGCCCGGCAGGATGCCCGTCCTTTCTTCCCTCTGCCTGTCTCCCCGTCTCCCACCCTGGCCCAGCGTTTCTGCAGGGGGTGGATGGGCACAGGTATGGAGGGTAGCGTGAGGGCACGCAGGGGGCTACTCACTGATGGCGCCAGTGTACGTTGGCTGTGTGAGGTCCTTGGGCACCTTCCTGTAGATGTCAAACCTGCGGAGAGCAGAGGGGACGGGGTGAGGTGGGCACAGGGCACAGATGCCAGGCAGTGGGGGGAACAGTGCTGGCTGGGGGCCCCCCCGGGTCAGCAGCGGCCATCCTTCCCAAAGCCAGCTCCTCCAAGAGGCCTGAAGGACCCCCCGGGGCCCCACACCTGCCTAGTCACAACGTATCAGCCCGAGGCAGATGCCCGGGACCCCTCAGATGCCTATGGCTCCTGGCTGGTCTTGCCCCCATCAGAGTGTGTCCTCCACCAGGGCTGGGACTCCTTAGGTGTCATCCCAGCTGCACCCCCAGCCTCTTGCCTGGGCCTGGGGCACAGCACGTCCTCAGCAAGCGTCGGGGGAGTGAACTGAGCTCGAGTGCTGACGCCAAGGGAACAGGGGAATGCAGTCTTTCCTGAGTTCTCTGACGCTGCCTTCTCGCCTGGCGTCAGCTCCCCGCCCCCTCTTCCCCTTCCTGCCTCCACCTTCTCCTGTTCCCACTCCCCTCTTTCCGGGCTCCTGTGGGGTCCTTGTGGTGGAGTCTCCTGAACTCAAAGGCAGGAGGCTAACAGAAAATCCTGTCCGGGCCGACATCAGCTCGTGACAGCGCTGGCTCCCGCAACTGTGGGTTTCTGCCCAGAGGCAAAGCACATGCCTTTCTTTCATAGGGATCCCACCAGAGCAGACAGGAGCTGGGGGGTGGTGAAACTGGGGACTCTAGAGTCAGGCAGACATGGCCAGTTGTTTTTAAGAGTTCAGGCCCTAGAATCTGAGGTGTCCTGGTTTCAAATCTTGCCTGGTCTTCTTCCTTGCTGTGTGACGTCAAGCAAATGATGTCAGATCTCTTAGCCTCAGTTTCCTTTTCTGTAAAAATGGGGCTGCTACCATGAGACCCTGCTCAGCTACCGAGAGGAATAAGGAAAAGAAACGTCTGCGGAGGTGCTGACATGCAGCACTCCCAGGGAACACACTTCGAGCACTTAGTTTCCCCGCTTCTGCGCGCAGAGGCTGGCTGCTCCATCCCCCAGGGCTGATGGGCTCGGGTGGTTTCTCTCGGGTGATTGGGAAACAAGCTTAGTGCCCTGCCAATCCCACTGCAATGACTTAGAAATCTTGCTTAAGGCCGCATCCTTGACTCCTGGGCACTCACTCTAATTACACGTGAAAGGTGCTTGGTTTCCCAAGACCTAGAGGGAGAAAAAACTCCTGTGAGCTGCAGAGCTGAAATGTATCACTTTCTCTCCTACCTGCTCAGCCACCAGTCACTGGTGCTTAGGCCCCAGAGGGCACAAAAGTGGGGCTGCTATGGTCAGGAGGGAGGGGAGCCTCACGTGACTCAACTATCACCTCCCTCATTCTGAAAATGCTGCCCCTTTTACTTTGGGAGGCAGGTTAGAGGGGAGAGAGCATGTACTGGGGAGTGAGCCTGCCTGCGCTCGAAGGTGACCCTAGGACTGTGTGACCTTGGGTGCCTCACAGAACCTCTCTGTGCCTCAGTTTCCTTGTCTGCAAAATGGGGACAAGAGTAACCATCTCACAGCATAGGGATTAGGACCAAATGACTTGGTGCATAATATGAAGCATTTAGAGCATGCCTGGAATCTAAAAGTGCTCTATGAGTATTTGCTATGACTATGAATGCTTCTTTGACACACACGTACGAATACCTACTGTGCACTACCCCTCCTTCACCTACTAGGGACATGGAGATAGAACGGGCCCTTGGCTCTGCGCACCTACAGTTAAGCAGCAGAGACAAAGGAGGACACAGAAGGAGAACACAGTGGTGCTTCATCACAGGGTGGAGGAGCCCACAGAGGGCACCCAGGGCGACCTTGAAGCTTCCTGCAAGAAGTGACGTGTGAACACAGCAGGAGGATGGGAGAAAAGGGCAGGTGCCGGTCCAGGCAGTGATCACAGCGAGAGCAGAGGCTGAGGAGAGGACAGGCTCTAGTGTGCTGGAGAGGCAGGAGGGCCCTAGAAGCCAGCTTCCTGGTTCAGTTAATGCCAGGGCACAGTCAGAAACAGGCCTCATGGTTTAAATAATATATGAGGCACCATTTCAAAACTGGAAGTTTTGGAGAAGGAAATGGCAACCCACT
The DNA here is from genome assembly GCF_003369695.1 of Bos indicus x Bos taurus. Classification (NCBI taxonomy): domain Eukaryota; kingdom Metazoa; phylum Chordata; class Mammalia; order Artiodactyla; family Bovidae; genus Bos; species Bos indicus x Bos taurus. The sequence goes on along the minus strand of NC_040095.1, from coordinate 4,516,282 downwards.
CCAGTATTCTTGCCTGGAAAAGTCCATGGACAGAGGAGCCTGCTGGGCTGCAGTCCATGGGGCTACATGACTGAGCATGAGGGTGGAGGGAGATGGGTTGGTTGCAATAAACTGGTAGAACTAAAAAAAAAAAAAAAAAAACTGGGAGTTTTATGGGAAGTCGGAGGCCACTCAGAGTGAGGAGGTGGAGGTTGTCTAGAGCAGACTGTCAGAACCAGAGAGGGGTGAGAGAGAGAGATGGGAGATCGTTACATGTGGGGGAGCTGATCAAGTTTATACATACAGTAAGGACAACAGGGGCCAGGCGCCTCACTTTTGGAGAAGGGACATAACATCTGGAGAAAAACGTAGAATAAACCTTGCGGTGTCACAGTAGAAATGAAGGTATTGCTGTGAATTCATGGTTTTCAGCATACACAGAGAGATATTCATGTGTAAATACACACCACATATATATTTTTTCCTAGCTCATTCTGTAGAGAGGGTACAGGAACAGTGAGTGACAAGTGACAGCCAGATAGCAATGAGCACATCAAGCCCTCAAATCTTGGTTTCTAAATATCACTCTTTACCAAAAGGAATCAGCTCCTTGGAGAAATGGCTGATTTGGATAGGGAAAATGCAAGATGAACTTGGGAGTATCTTCTTATGTCAGAAAGCAAGAAAGAATGATGAGATGCAATAAAAGGACAAGAAGCCAGCTTAGGCAAAAACCACTACAATATTGTAAAGTAATTAGCCTCCAATTAAAATAAATAAATTAAAAAAAAAAAAAAGAAGCCAGCTTAAAGGGGCTCCCACTGGCCAAAGAAGGGGCAATGTTAGTAGTAAAATGCTATGAGCCCCAAATCTACATAGATGTAAAGAAATAAGTAAATCAAAAGTCTGATGAGGAACAAGATACTTACATACCTTCTAAGTACCTCCCCCACAAAATCTCTATTAATCATCAAGGGGAAAAGAGTAACCTCACAAGAGGAGAAACTCAACAGACCATCATCTTAATCAAGTGACCAAAATGAGTGTCATCAGCAAAGAGACACGTCATGTGCCTCCTGATATGACGTACTGGGGAGGGCACCCCATTCCACCCGTGGGGAACTTGCTCAAAATGCACAACTCAGATGAATTACAAGAAGACAAATCCAAACTCAGGGTCACGATGCAAAACGACTGGTCAGCAGCATCTGTCTAAAGTATCAAGGACGTGGAGGCAAGTGAAGACTGAGGAGCCGTCAGAGGCGGAGACCAAAGAGACATGACAGCTAAATCCCACGGAATGCCCTGGGTCAGAAAAAGGACGTCAGCGGGACAACTGATGGCACTTGAATAGGAACTGTAGATTAGTTAACAGGACGGTGGAGTGTGCTTTCCTGGTTTCGAAAATGGTTTGGTTATATAAGATGTTAACATTTAAGGAAGCTTGGGTAAAGGGCATATGGGAAGTCTTGGTATTATTTTTGCAAGTCTGCAAATATTTCAAAATGAAAAGTTAAAAAAAATTTAATGAAAAAGACATTTAAAGCTTAAGGGGGAGATTCCATGTAAAACTCCCACTCAGTCTGCTTTCTTCATGTATGGTTGGTCATGCTGGCTTAAACAAATGTTGGACAAGTGTGCTGGGTGTCAGGTAGAGTCCAGCTTTGTTGGGGGAGGGAGGGGAGACAAAGGCTGAGTGAGCAAAGGTCTAAGAGGAGGGGTGAGACTTGGATCAAACTGCAGGAGGCAGTGGCAGTCAAAGGGCGGAGGCGCTTCAGAGACAGTGAATGACACAAACCGAGATCACGGGCTTCTCATGCTGGCGGGTTCCCACGTATACTTGTATTTAATCCTCAATAACTCTAAAATACTGATATCTCATTTTTTCAGGAAGAAAACCGAGGCTCAGCCAAAAGCAACTTGCTTAATTAAAGGCAGCAAGTTAAGTTAATGATTAGCAGAGCTGGAATTCAAACCCAAGTCTAGGTTCACAGGCCACTGTCCTTCCACTGCCTGTGCTTGTGGGACTCAGTTTACAGCTCATTTATTGGTCAACTTAAACTCTCAAGTTTTCACTTATTTGCTTTTCTAAAGATGCTGTCCCAGAGCAGGTGGCAATCTCCTGGAAGACAGGGAACAGTTCAAAATACATTCATTTGTTCAACTAAGTACCTAGGGCTTCCCGGGTAGCTCAGCTGGTAAAGAATCTGCCTGCAATGCAGGAGACCCCGATTTGATTCCTGGGTCGGGAAGATCCACTGGAGAAGGGATAGGCTACCCACTCCAGTATTCTTGGACTTCGCTGGTACCTCAGCTGGTAAAGAATCCAGCTGCAATGCGAGAGACCTGGGTTCAATCCCTGGGTTGGGAAGATCCCCTGGAAAAGAGAACAGCTACCCACTCCAGTATTCTGGCCTGGAGAATTCCATGGACTGTATAGTCCATGGAGTTGCAGAGTCAGACACAAACTGAGTGAATGTCACTAGATCTAGAACAGCAGCACTCTAGTTGGTAGAAAATGAAAGTGGTCAAAGTCGATGTGGCCCCTGCCCTGGTGAAACTGTCGGTCTAGCAATGCTACTGGCTCCCTGAGAAGGGTCAACTAAACAGAATGTTCTTTGATAATGATTCCATTCCCACGCCACAAATCCTAGGCTGGGGAGTGGTGGCAGGGTAAAGAGAGAGCTGAAAAAGACCCTGGGTTCAGAGCTGACCACAAGCCAAGTGAGTCAGCAGTGAATGCCACTAAGAAAATGGGCCACTGGGAGGCTGGTGAGAACCCAGGCATGTGACAGATCAGGAAGTGAGCTGTCCTCTCTGGCTCACACTAGTCAGTCCCTCTCTGGGGCAATGCGGTGATGTGATCAGCTGTGGCCACCCACTGTTAAGAGAATGTAGAGTAAAGAGTAAAGAAAAAGGGGCAGAGGGGAAGAGATGCTTAATGCCCACCTCGTGTGGGCTGGGCTCGTGCTGGGCCCTGGACTGGCATGTTCTCATCTAACTCCCTCAGCCCACTTGTGAGCTGGGGACTGTTAGCCCATTTTACAGATGAGAGTCACAGGCCGCTGATTTGGCCAAGCTCTCAAGTCTATAAAGTGTCACGCCACGGATCTGAATCCAGGCCTAATTTACATTGTTGCTGCTTTTCTCAATGATGTGGGGATAACTAGGACCATTTGGGTAGAAAATATTTCTTAGGAAGAAAGATTAAAGAACTAGAATTGCTTAATCTTAAATGGAGAAAGCCCAAGGATGGATTCTTGATGTTTATCAAAAAAAAAACAACAAAAAAAAATGCTCTTTCCCCGCTCTCCCCCAACTCCAGGAAAAAACCAGGGCCTCTTGCTGCTCAGCTCTGCCCAATGCAGGCCCTTGGGGAATGACCTGAATGAATGAGTCAATGGATGAGTCTACACAAAGATAAGGTACACTGGCTGGCCCTCCAAATAAGATTAAGATGAAATGGATGGTGGGGATACATCCTCAGGGGTTCCTTGGACTGTATTTGGAAAATTTCACTTACAAATCAGGCAAAATGGGCTTAAATGAAAGCAAGAAAATAATCAACTGGACTTAAGACCGAGTAAGCTTAGGTGCCAGGAGAATGGGAGCAGTGCCTGGAGCCAGGTAGACTAGATCTGTCACCTGCTGGGACAGGACCCGAACACAGGAACCCTATGGCTTCACCACACTCCGCTGTGGGGTCTAGAGGGTGTGCTGAGATCATTGTGTCCAACCCATTCATTTTACAGGAGAGAAAGCAGAAGCTCCAAGAAGGAGTGACTTGCCCAATTTAAAGTATAATTAAACTCAAGAGTATTTAAAACAAAAAGAAGCTAATAAAAAGCTTGTGAAATCCTTGTTATCTCATGCTCTTGAAATGTCATATGCTAGTGACTTTCAACCAGTCAATTTTGGGTGCAATTTTGGCCCCCCAGGGGACATTTAGCAATGTCTGGAGATATTTTTGGTTGTCACCCTGGGGAGTGGGTGGTACCCAGCGGGGAGAACTCAGGATTGCTAATGCATCCTACAGCCCTACAACGCACAGGGGGCCCCCTACAGCAAAGGATGTGCATGCCTAAGCGCTAAGTCGCTTCAGTCGTGTCTGACTCTGCGACCCCATGGACTGGAGCCCACCAGGCTCCTCTGCATGAGATTCTCCAGGCAAGAATACTGGAGTGGTTTGCCATGCCCTCCTCCAGGGGATCTTCTCAACCCAGGGGTCAAACCTATGTCTCTTATGTCTCCTGCAATGGCAGGTGGGTTATTTACCCCTAGCACACCTGGGAAGCCCACAACAAAGGATACAGTCCCCCAGTGTCCATGGTGCTGAAGCTGAGAAACCCTTTTGTAGGCAGAGCAACAGGCAGTGGGAAGCTCATTTCCCACTGGGCCTGGGTTCTCTCCACAGAGACGCCTCCGGTTGCCTCTGCTCCGGCTGGGTGTCATGGCCATGGCCTTGATCACCTCCATGGAGACCAGGAATCTGGACTAAGTAGTCTTTCCCTGTCCTTTTTTACCCCGTGTCTGGGAAAGCACACTTGGAGAGAACTGGACAAAGGAAACCACAGGGAAAAAATAAAGTCCACCTAGATTTGTGACTTCTTATAAACGTGCAGTAAGAGTAAGTGGAGAAGACTCTTAAGAATCCTGTGGATGCCAAGAAGATCAAACCAGTCCATCCTAAAGGAAATCAATCCTGATTCACTGGAAGGACTGTTGCTGAAGCTGAAGCTCCAATCCTTTGGCCACCTGATGCAAAGAGCCAACTCACTGGAAAGGACCCTGGTGCTGGGAAAGATTGCGGGCAGGAGGAGAAGGGGACGACAGAGGATGAGATGGTTAGATAGCATCACCGACTCAATGGACATGAATTTAAGCAAACTCCAGGAGACAGTGGGGGACGGAGGAGCCTGGCGTGCCACAGCCCATGGGGTTACAAAGAGTTGGACACGACTTAGCAACTGAACAACAATGAAGTGAATCAAAAAGACAAAAACAAAAGTTGTTGGATCCACGCCTCCAACTTCATTACACTTTAGGATCAAACAAATTCTTTGGAATAAAACACACATCAACATCAGAACTAGAAGTCGATGAGGATATAGGGTTTACTTAACAGGAAATTCACTGTGCAGGCCACCTCCAGCCTACAGAGTGAGGGACAGCTGTATAACCTCACCCAAAATAAACAGGCATCAGTCTTCTCCTGCTCCCAAGCAAGGAAACAGCCACTGGAAATCTCTGACTAATGGATTTCTTCTGTAATTTCTTTTCATAGCAGAATGCCTCAGCTCTTGCTATTTTAACTTTTGCTGCTTGGGACCTGACTTCTCCCCTGTTCCTGAAGACGAATCTCAGAGTGCCCTGTGGTTCGCCATGTGTGGGCGGTCACCAGGCAGGCGCTCGTGATGTCACTGTTTCCATGGCCTAATGAAATTAGATGCCACTTAGGAGCAAGTCATTGGAAGTGGTGGGTCACTAGTCCCAAAAATAGGCAGCAAGGCTTTTAGTGGGTTCTTTGGCTGCTCACCCTTGCCCACCAGCTCATCAGAGCCCTCAGTGAGGCTCAGGGAGCTGGGTGAAAACTGCTTATTGGTTCACTTAGTCATCTCCTCCACCTTACTGAGAACCACTGGCATGTGCGTGCCCCATGTGTGTGCTGAAGGGCACACAGAGGTACGTGGACACAGCAGAGCTGAGCACGGTGGGAGAGAACTGTGCGAGCATTGGTTCTAATGACATCTAGAATCATTCTCACCACTCTGACTGCCAGTCCGCAGATCCTGTCCTTGACATTCAAACTATATACCACTCTGAGCTCACACACCACACCTCCCTCTGGCAAAAGGAAGGGGAAAAAGTCTGCCTCTCCAGCCCCACTGGAGGAGCTTAGCAGGGAATAACAATAGCAAGAGCCGTCACACCGACGCTGCCACCGTCCCCGTTTTGACGATCGCTGTGCACCTGGCCTTGGCTTGTGCCTGCATTAGCTCACGTCCTTTGTACAGCCCTGGTCAGTGGACACCAGCATTCTCCCCGTTCTCCTGGCCCCAGATTCCGGGCCAGGATTCAAACTGCTGCAGCCTGGCTCCAGGACCTCTGCTCTGTCCACTGCAACCCATGCCTGGCTGCAACAGGCTGGGAACAGGAGGGGTAGAGGCCTGTGTGTGCGGGATGGCTGGGTGATGATGCTCTGTGTATGCAGTACTAAAACACACACAGATCCACAGCCCGCCCACTGTGGCTCTCTCCCTCAATCTCAGTGCCCACGTGGAGGTTACCTATCTGCAGGGTGGCGTCCTAGTGCCAACTGCCTCCAGCTGTGATGTCTCCTGTCTCAGAATATCCTCTCTGACCACCAGGCCCTAGCCAAAGAAAAAGAGGGATAAATCTGACAGCTGAGCTTCCAGAAGGCACCTCTCAAGGCGCCAACACCCCCCCAACCCATCTTCCTTGGGCTCTGAGGGCATATACATTCTTGGCACAGCTCCGAGGTGGCTGCAGGGTCTTCTGCTCCTGCTGAGCTGGGACAGTCAGATTTGTTCTTGAATCTCCCGTGGGTCATGCAGGGCTTGGCCCATTAATGGCATTCAGTAAATTCCAGGTGAAAATATAAAATTACATAGGCACAGGTTCACCGTTACACCGTCTGTCACAGCAAACAACTGGAGACCGTTCAAATGTCCATCCAGTGGGACCAGTTCATAAACTACAAACCATCCATAAGGTGGAGGCTGGTGATAAAAATAAACCGACATCCTTGCTTATTATCTTTAAAAAGAAACAATAGAAGCTGTAACCAAAAGCTAACAAAAAATGGTTGCTTCTATTATTCTTAGGAGATGCATAAAATATATTAAATATTTGGGATAAATATGACAAAAGAAGTGCAAGACCCACATACTGAATGAACACAATGAAATACTGCTGAGAAAATTAAAGATGTAAATAAATAGCGTAATATACTGTGTTAAAGGGTCAGAAGACTCAATATTGTTAAGACGGCATTTCTCCCCAAATTGATATGGAATCAACTCAATTCCAAGAAAAAAATTCCAGCAGGCATTTTTGTAGAATTTGGCAAATTGATTCTAAGATTCATACAGAAATCACCGGACTTACAAGAGGCAAAACAACGATGAAAAAGAACAAAGTTGACTCTGACTTCAAGACTTACTATAAACGTTACAAAGAAAACATGGGAGAAAATCTTAGCACTCTTAGGTTAGGCGAAGACTTTAGATAAGACACCAAAAGCGTGATCTATAAAAGAAAAAAAATGTAAATAAGGCCTCATCAAGATGAAAAACCTCCACGCTTCAAAAGGCATTATTAAAAGAATGAAAAGATAAGCTCATAGGAAAAATATGTGTGAATCACATATCTGTGAAAGGATTTATATTCCAAATAAAGAACTCAAAACGCAGGAATAAGAAAACAAACAACCCATTAAAACTATGGGCAAAAATTTGAACATTTAAAGAGGCATTTCACCAGAGATTCACTGATGGTGAATAACCAAACAAAACGATGCTAATATCAGAGTTACCGGGGAAATATCAATTAAAACCACAGAGACACCAGCCTATACCTATCAGAATGGCTGAAACTGTAAAGACTGGTCACACCAAGTGTTGGTGAGGACACGGAGCAACTGGAACTCTCTGACACTGCCGGTGAAATGCACAGTACAACCATTAGGGAGTAGAGTTTGGCAGTTTCTGAAAATGTTAAATATATACTTACCATATGATCTAGCCATCCCACTCCTAAATGCCTGGGTAAATTCCAGGCATTTACCCAAGAGAAACGGAAGTATATTCCCAAAGACACGTATATGAATATTCATAGAAGCTTAATTTGTAATAGTCACAAACTGGAAACAACCCAAATATCTATCAACAGGCAAATGGATAGATGGCACATCCACACAATGGGATATTATCAGCAGCAAAAAGCAATAACATTGACACAAGCAACAATATGGATGATTCTCAATGAAACCAATTGTGGTATGAGTCCATCTCACGGGTGTATGCATATATCAATTTGCTCAAACTGTACACTTTACGTAAGTGAAGTTTATTGTATGTCAATTATACCTCAGTAAAACTATTAATAGAAAAAATTTTTTCATGATAGCCATGACTGAAACACATCAAATACAGTAAGCAATCTATGAGTTCATAAAAATACTTCAAAAAACAAACAAACAAAAAGCCTCTTTAGATACCTTTGAAGACACAAGTCATTATTCTGAAAATTGGTAAATAATGGCAAAGCATGTATTCTGGGTTTTTTTTTGTTTGGTATACACAATGTATTTCTAGGAAACCAAATAGCTGATGAGGACAAAGTCCTATTTTACAGAATAAATTCAAAGAATAATGTGGAAGAACTAATAGAATTGGAAAAACCATCACTGTGCATCCTCTGATGAGATGTTGGATTTAGGGATTTATTACCTAAATTTCATAACAGACAGATCAGCTACCATCACCTGAACCCAATGACCGATCTTAGTATTTAAAAAAAAAAAAAGAAAACCCATTATTCTGTACCTCTCTCTCAGTGCGATGCCGTACATTCTCAATGGCTCGCCTAGAATAACCTCACACTTCACCTTCCATCTGATCCTTATCCTGTAGCAGCCTGCCCCCCTCACCCACTCTCTCTTCCTGCCGTAGCTAAGATCACCCAAGAGTCACGACGGGCCAGATGCCACTGGCTCCGCTCAGTGCTGCCTCTGCACCAATCCAGCTGACTGCCCTTGCCCTCTCCGATCACGCCCTTCTCTTGGCAGCCTGAAGCACCATGGCATCCTCACTTCAGCATCTTCTCTGTCTGTTCCTTTTCCTTCTCCTGCCCGATATCCAGGTATACCCCCAGCATCTGTGTTCAGGCCCCCTCTCTTTTAATTCCCACCCTCAACTTATGACTTAATTTACTGTGCCAAGCTCAAGAGAGACAGGAGAAAGTCAACAAGACAGAAGTGGCCCCATCCTTGTGGCGCTCACATGGTAACGCCCAAGGAGCTTCCCCGTTCCCAGAGGCATCACACCTGCCTCTTACACTCGACGTGGAACAAAACAGAACAGAAATCAGCAGCTCCTCACACAAAACCTGCTCTTACGATCTGAAAAAAGGTAGGAGGAACTTCCCTTAGGGGTCATGGAGCCCAAACACGCACATCTGCAGACACTCACAATGAAACACGCGAAGGATGCGTTTCAAGACGTCTAACATCTTGTGTCATACATAAGGATCCCTGATTCTTTCCAAAGAATCAGAAAAGAACACAGCCTGTGTATTCCGGGTTCCCAAACATCTGAGAAGTGGTAAGCTGTGCTGTTCTGGGCCACCACGATGAGCAATAAAGTCAAGTCAACTGACGAGGAAGACGACCATCCAGGAATTCTCAGAGTATTTTAGATGGTCTATCAGCAAAAAGACGGAGGCCTCACTGTGCTAGGCAATGCCCTTACCTGTCTCCTGGATCCAGGCTCATCGGGGGAGGATAACACTCACACACAGCAAGGAGGGGGCACCGGTCTTATAATTTATGTTTAGCAGCATTAGCTCTAAATCCTAACACAGTAGTGTTGTGTTCCTTGAACAGTCAGGCAAGTGGGCTTTCATCTCAGACCCTTTGCCCTTGAGTTCTTGTATCTGGGATGTTTTTCCCTCAGATCTTTTCCTGTCTTGCTCCTTCACTTCTTCTAGGTCTATATTCAAATGTCACCTCCTCAAAGACCTGTCCCGGCGACCAAATAAAACACAGCACTCCGCACACTCCTTACTCTGCTGCCTGTTTTTTCACCACACTTGCAATCACCACCTTGTGTTATGTGTATCTGCTCACTGCTCCACTCCATCACTAACAGGAGCCTGCCTGCCACTATATGCCCAGGGCCCAGAGAAGCACCCAGCACACGGTAGGTCTACAGAAGTGCTTTGCAATGGATGAAGGAGGCAGTGTTTCTCAGTCTGGTCCATGGAACTGCCTCAGAACCCGCTAGGAGGCTGGTTAAATGTGCAGATTCCAGGGCTCTGCTGCAGAATGGACTAAACCAGCACAGGGGTGGGGAGGGCAAGGAGTCGCATGGCCAAAAAAACTGCAGTTTAAGAGACATTTGGTGTGCAAGGACTGCTAACGTCTAAGTCGTATGTTTATTTCCAACTTCAAATGTATTTCCTAAGACATTCTGCTTGTACCCATCTGAATTACCACGGGTCAACAGAGGGACAGGCAAAGGGACTGGCATTTCCCGGTCCCACCCTGTGGGCCAAGCACTACTTGAGACCCTTGGCCTACTTTATCCCACTGAACCCCTCCCCCCTCACCCACAAGGTACCATCAACCAATGTAGAAACTGACACTCAGAGAGGCTTAGCCACTGGCTGAAGCTCACACAGCCAGCAGGAAGCAGGGTCAGTGTTGGAGGCTGTACACTGACCCTCTGCGGCCTCCCCATAGCTCCAAACTAGCTGCCGGGGGCCTTGGCCATCTGTGCACAGCCTGGCGCCGACAGCAGGCTGGGGGCACTTGGTGAGCGAGGGAAGGAGGAAGGGTGCCGAGGAGCTACAGACTGCAGGGAAGTGCCACTGAGGCCCCAGCAGAGCACAGCAGGACAGGGGTCCCTCACCCCCCTGACCTCCCCCGCCCAGCAACAGCCCGAGGAGCCCACGCTCCCCCAGCAACAGGAAAGGCCTGATGTCGGGCCCGAGGCCGTCAGGCAGCCAGGGCTTGGCTGGGAGTCAGCTTCCCATGTGTCCAGGCCATGGAACGAGGGCCAGGGCTGGGGGAGACAGCTACGGCCCCCAGCGTGTTTCCAGATCACTGGAAACAGGACGCAGCCGGCGGCTCCACACCAGGACACGACAACATCCCGAGCGCAGACGCTATAAATGGAAATGTATTCTTAGAGGGGCAGGACCTGAGCGGAGTTTTTTAGAAGTGACCCATCATCGGATAAAAATACAGACGGCCTTTAAATGCTGAGCAGCAGGAGCTATTCGGGGATTAGATTCTCATGGCCATGGCTCCCCGCCAGGGCACGGCCTTCTACAGAGATTTAAAAGGAAGAAAACATTGGCATTGGGGTTTTTAAGTTTAGGAGTGAACTGGGGGGAAAGACAACTGTGCCAAGACACCTGTGGAAGGGGCCCCCTTCAAGGGACCCCAAATGCCCTTTGACCTCCACCTGCTCGGGGGATTCAGAATCACTCAGCCATGAGACCTCCTTTTGGACAACAGTTCAGCTACTGGGGAAGTGAAGGCTGAGTTCTGGCTGGTCCTGGGGTAGAAGCCTAGGACAGGATTAAGGTTTGAAGAGATTCGCAGGCAAGGAAGTATCACAGAGAAAAAGCTGGTGTCATGGGAGGGGAAAGAGCATGCACTGAGCACCTCCCATGAGCCAGTCTCTTAGCTCACATCTCCCCAACGCAGCCTCAAAACCATTCAATGTCTCAAAATGAGGTTCGCCCCCACTTTCACAGGAAAAGGAACTGAGGCTCAGAAAAGACTGGGTCGAGAGGCTGAGTTTTGGGCTGGGTCCCTGAGTGCAAGAAGACGAGCGGACACGAGGCCAGGGCAGTGGGGAGAGAGAAGCCCCGGACAGAGTGACAGCTCTGGCCAAGGGTCACGGCTCTGGATGCCCGAGGTCACGCACTCAGCAAGTGGCAAGGCCGAGGTTTGTGTCTCCATCTGTCCAAACATGAAGTTACGGCGCCAAGCTTGGGAGTGGCTGTGTGCTTTAGGAAAAGAGGTCTGGCTCACAAGTGAAAAGGTGGGATGTTCAGACAGTCCCAGGCAAAAAGACACAGGAAAGAGATCAAAGTATTACCCTGTTTGCCTGGGGGAGAGCTTGCTTAGGGTCCCTTGGGCATATCCTGGTACTTTTCAGTTATTCCATAATAAACAGGTTACAAGCAGGAAAATAACGGCAGTCAGGGTCTTCACAAGACTTGTTGTGGGCTCACCACCCCTGCCTCTCTATTATCGGCCCCTCACCCCATGACCCCACTCTTGGTTTCAGAAAGGCTCCTGCTGCCCAGCTCTGTCCCTTCTACAGACTGTGCTCTCATCTGCAGCATCCCTCTCTCTGCCAGCTCAACTCCGCTCCATTGCCGAGTGCCCACTGTGGACAGAGCACTGTTCTTGGTGTTAGGAGTACAACAGCGGTCAAGACATAAAACTCTCTGCCTTCACTTAGCTCACATCCCAGGGGACACAAACAATAATGAACTCATATATGCCAGTGCCATGCAGAAAAATAAGCCATGCTAGGGAAACAGAATGTCGTGTGGGTGCTGCTTTAGGTGGGTGTAAGAGAAGGCTCATCTGACAAGGTGACATGCACACAGATATCTCATTCAAGTGGGACAGCAGCCATCTGGCTGTCCAGGGGTGAGAGCTCCAGGCTGAAGGGATGGTAAGTGCAAAGTCCCTGAGGCAGGGAACATATCTGGCAGGTTTCCCAAATGGCAAGGAGGCAGATACAGCTGGAATGGAAGATGAAGTCAGAGGCCCCAGGTAGTTCCTTAAAACTGAGCTCACACACCCTTTCCTCTGAGAAGCCATCTCCAATCAGCATCAGGCTGGCTGAGGCACCCTATTCCAGCTGCCACGGCCCCTGAGCTGCTCTCTCTCATCATTTGGCACACAATATACATGTGTGTGTCATACATGTGTGTGTCATACATGTGTGGCACATCATGTGTGTGCAATCATGAATGAACAACACAGCTAACTCTGTCTCATTACTACTGTTGGTGTCTTCCATCCACAGGTGAATGGATAAAGGATATATATATACACACACTTATATATGTATATATCCATTTATCCAAGGATATATAGATATACACACACACACACGAAGTGAAGTGAAGTGAAAGAAGCTCAGCCATGTCCGACTCTTTGTGACCCCGTGGACCGTAGCCTGCCAGGCTCCTTTGTCCATGGAATTCTCCAGGCCAGAATACTGGAGTGGGTAGCAGTTCCCTTCTCCAGGGGATCTTCCCAACCCAGGGATCGAACCCAGGTCTCCCGCGTTCCAGGCGGATTCTTTACGGGATATATACACACAAAGGACTACAACTCAGTCATGACAAAGTATGAAGGTTTGCCATTTGCGACAACAGGGATGGACCTGAGGTACCACACTAACGGAAATAAGTCAGCTAGAGAAGGAGACAGTGCCTACTGTCATTCAACGTGCGGAATCTAAAAAATACAACTAGGGAATACAAAAACAGTAAGAAACCAAACCTATGTTACTTTATTATCACTCGTTTTTCCTCTGTCCTTTATAGTGCAGCATCATATCCATTAAAAAAATACACTGGTGTCGTCTTATTTTCACAGATACGAACTCTTCAAGGGCAGGAGCTGGTCTTACACACTGTGGGGGCCTCAGTACCGGCACGTGAGTGGGGAGCATAATTTTTAAGCAATAAGAGATCCACCGAGTCTCAAAAGACTGGTGGTCTTTCTGGGCCAAGAGCTCACCTGAAATGTGCAGGTGACTCTCCTCAGAGAACCTCGTGGCTTCCTAACCAGCCCCCAGCAATGAGACATCACAGAGGAGACCTACGGGAGGCAGCGGGGTGCGTGACTGGCAGTGGGCGGGCAGGGGGCCTCCTCCCCACTCCCCATTTCCCCCATCTGCCTCCACCTGCGCTTCCCTCACCAGCACACGGCTTAGCTGAGCCCTCGCTTTCAGAAAAGCCCACATGGGAAAATAAAAATTTAAAACCACTTCACCAGGGGGTGATTATTCACGGAGAGAGAACACTCTTCCCTTTGAAAATGATCCAGGAAACAGCAAGCATCCCAAATGGGCCCAGACACTGATCCCCGAGTTGCTCGCAGCGCCCAAGGAGGGGCAACGAGGCATTATATGCTCCCCAGTGGAAAACGCCCACCAAGGCTGGGCAGGTACTGGATGAGAGAGGTGGGCCGGTGGAGCCTGTGGCAACCAGAGGATCCACAGCCCACCTAAAGAGGGGAGAAAGCCTCCTAGCTCGGCCTGTGGCCAGAAGAAGGGCAGCCAGATCAGAGGAAACCAGAAAGAAATCTGGGGTCTTACATGAAATTACCAATTTGAACATGATGGTGGGGATCAGTGGTAGAGAATCCACCGGCCAGTGCAGGAGGCACAGGTTCTCTTCCTGGTCCAGGAAGCCTCCATATGCTGTGGCGCAACTAAGCCCATGTGCCCAGTACTGACGCTCACGCGCTCCAGAGCCCATGTCCACAGAGAAGCCACGGCAGTGGGAAGCCTCTGTACCGCAACTACAGGGCAGATCCTGCCCTCTGCAACCAGGAAAAAGCCGAGCGGCAGTGAAGACCTAGCTAACTCCAAAATAAAAATAAATACAATAAATATGATGGCAACTGGGATTTCCAGGGTTTTTTTAATTTGCTTTTTGTTTTTTAAATAAAATAATATGCACATCAAAGAAAACATTCCTATGGCTCAGATTCAGCCCGGGGACTGTTGGTGAACTTGGCCTTCAATCTTGAAGTATTTTTGTTACAGAATACACAGCAGGACTGAAAAGATAGCGAGAGGGCAGCAGGAGTTGGACGCTTAGAGCTAGGACACTGAGACCACGAGTCCCTGCGTGGCCAAACCAGGGCTTCTCAGGCATCGATTCTAGTGGCTGCCCAGATGCAACAGCTGGGACTGGATGTGGTGCGTGTGTGCTGGGATGGATTCGCAATGTCTGCCAAGGCTGAGGAACTGGGGGCACTGGTGACAAGCTTCCTGGGTATTCAACAAAGTGATTTAGTTCAGACCATTTTAACGTTAGAAAAACGCAGGTTCAGGAAGCAACACTGAATTCCCTAATGTCACAAATGAGAACTACCTGCGAATCCTATCTGGGGCTCTTCCCATGACACCGGGGTGCCCCTACATCTACCAAAGGCTTACCTTAGAGAGGAGTCATCTCTAAGTCAATAATGCAAGCTAATAAGAAAATCTGATTTTAACAGTGATTCATTTTCTCCATAG
The DNA here is from genome assembly GCF_003369695.1 of Bos indicus x Bos taurus. NCBI lineage: Eukaryota > Metazoa > Chordata > Mammalia > Artiodactyla > Bovidae > Bos > Bos indicus x Bos taurus. The sequence continues at coordinate 4,501,274 of NC_040095.1, read as the reverse complement.
CTCTGTCGGGACCCTTTCTAACCAGCAAGGGGGTCTGAGCCCTGACGAAGCCACATGACGATGCTCCCCAGAGCACGCACACTGCCCCAGCTGAGGGCCTTGAGCTGGCAGAGAGGCCTGGCACCAGAGCGAGCCTGGGCCCACCTGGGAGCCGAGGCCTGCCTTGAGTTCGGCCCGCCTCCCTCCCACTCAGCGTGAGTCACAGCGCTCGACTCCAGTGTGCTGGCTGCAAGACCTTCAGTTTTACTTGGCTCCTGAGCAGAATGTACTTTTCCAAAGGACACTGATTCAACTGAACTTGAGTTTTGCAATGCCCTGGCAGGGGCAAGGCCAGCCTCCCTGAGCACACACTGTCCCAGGGAATGAAGACCAAAGAATGTGGTTATCACCTCCCTCACCTCCTCCTTCCTCCTCCCCAAGCGGGAGGATCAGTCCATCCCCAGGCACAGTCCCTTGGCATGCCTGCCATCTCACAGGTAACCCAGAGATGCCCCCACACTCTACAACCCACCCCACTCACATCACTGCTGAGGGCGGTTGGAAGAACACGGCCTGGAGGTCAGGCTGGCAGCAGCTCAAATATCATGTGCATTGTGTATCTGTTTACTTTTTTAAAAACTAGACCACTGCTTAGAGCAGGTTTAGGTTCGCAGGAAAATGGAGCAGCAGGCACAGAGATTTTGTCCACATGTCCCCTGCTTCCACACCTATAGAGCCTCTCCCATTATCAACCTCTCCCACAGAGTGGGGCATTGGTTACAATGCAGGTACCTGCATTGACACGCCATTATCACCCAGAGTCCACAGTCTGCATTAGGGTTCACTCTTGGCATTGAACACTCTATGGATTTTGACAAATGGAAAATGACATACATGCACCATCACAGTATCATGCAGAGAAGTTCTGCTTACTATACAAATCCTCTTACTTTGCCTGAATAACAGAATCCCTCCCTCTCCCCACCACCTCAGGCAACCACTGTTGCCTTTTTCTTTTTTCTACACTCTTGCCTTTTCCGGAATGTCATACAGTTGGATTACATAGGTATATAACCTTTTCAGATTGGCTTCTTTCGCTGAGCAATATGCATTTAAGTTTCCCCCATCTATGTCCCAGAGAAGGCAATGGCACCCCACTCCAGTACTCTTGCCTGGAAAATCCCATGGATGGATGGTAGGCTGCAGTCCATGAGGTTGCTAAGAGTCAGACACGACTGAGCGACTTCACTTTCACTTTTCACTTTCATGCACTGGAGAAGGAAATGGCAACCCACTCCGTTGTTCTTGCCTGGAGAATCCCAGGGATGGGGGAGCCTGGTGGGCTGCCATCTGTGGGGTCGCAAAGAGTCAGACACGACTGAAGCGACTTAGCAGCAGCAGCAGCAGCAGCATCTATGTCCTTTCATGGCTTGGTGGATCATTTCTTTCTAGTGCTGAATAATAATCCAGTGTCTGGGTAAACCACAGCATTCCTGGTTTTTCAACCCCTGAGGTGTGGGTCCGCAAAGCCAGGGGCTCTACTGCCTCATTCATTAGCTGTGTGCCTTTGGACAAAATTTCCCCTGAGCTTTCAGTGTTTTTCATCTGCAAAATGGGAATAAAATTACTGACGACCTCATGGGAGTAAGGACTGTAAGCGGAAGGACATGTAAGGCACTGAAGACAGTTCACAGCAGGGAGCAAGCACACGGCAGATGACAGACGTCAGCTGCAATTTTCATCACTGATGAAACCACCACGATGGTGCGGCTGTCACTGCCCCTCGTGGGCTTACTCTTGCCTTCTCTCTGCAGAGCAGCATGGCGGGGTGGGGGGGCACGGGTTGCTCGAAGGCGAGTGGAGACAACCCTGGCTTCTGTCTCACACCAGCTGGCATTCTAATGCTGACTCTTTTTAAGCAACTAGCCGGACCTCTCTGAACTCCTGTGGATTACACCCTGACTCTAGTGTGATGTTGAGAAACAAATGGGACCGCTAACTGGAATGCAGAAAGAGCCCTTAGCACCCAAGAGGCAATCACAAAAGGTGAGTTCAATGCTATGAGGGAGAGATCCCGCATTTTCTGTTAACAGCCTGGCTGAGCTCCTGACGCAGACAAGGCAAAGAGTGGTGTATTAGAGGATGGAGATGCAAGCCTGCTGGTTAGTACTAGGACCAGAAGGAGCGACTTCAAAGCAGGGTGCCTGTGGGGAGAGGCAACTGCTGTCTTGCCCAGCCAGGACGGAGCAGACGTCAGCCAGGAATGGGGGTGGTAAGTCCTACGCAGCCTCACTGGCTGGCTGTCTTCTTGGTAGCGAATGACAGCAGAGGGCTGAAATTCAGAGGCAGTGGCCAAAGCCAGGCAGTGTTCCTGCACTTTCTGAGGGGCAGGACGGGGGACACAGGGTCAGTTACAGGACAGCACCCATCAAACAGCTCACATGTGCATGCAAGTTCCATGCGACTGCAGGGCCTGCGCCAGGACTCCTCTTCCACGAAATCACCCTGATCTTTTGTCTACCCAGGACCCACCTGCCTGGGAGACCCAGCTGCCCGACATGCACCCAGAATGGCCTGTGATGCCGCACACCTAACCGTGCGGTGTCGGTGACCCTGGGAGGGAGGGACTGTCACCAGCCCCATGTTCCAAATGAGGAAGGTCAAGGTGGTGCTGCTCGGGCACCGTGGAGCTGCACCCAGACCCCTGGCTCTCAGATTCCCCAAAGCCCAGAGGCAAGACTGGCATGTGCAGAATCCACCTCACAGTTCCCCAGCTCTGTTCCTGCACGGCTTCCCATTCATTCATTCACTCAGCATCCATTCTGCAGCTGTCAGCAGCATCTACTCTGTGCTGGAGGCTGAGCTAGGACCTCAAGACCCAGTGTGAACCAAACAAAGGGAGCCCCTGCCTGCCTGAAGCCAGAGTTAAGCAGAGGTCTGTAACAAATGTGTAGTCACAGAGGAGATGAGTACCAGGAAAAGGCCTCCCCACCGTAGAAGAGCCGAGGCTTCGGGGTGCACAGTCCCAGAGGGGCTGGCCTTTCTCTGTGAGTCCACATTCTCCACTTGCTGGGAGTGGCCTTGGGAATTTGCCCCACCCCCTCGTGCCTCAGTTTCCCAGTTTGTCAAGCAATGCCCCCCTCCCTGCGTGGCTCTGAGGCGGTCCACATGTTAACACATGGAAAGTGCTAATTTAGCACAGCGCCTAGCCCCATGAGTGAGTGCTCACCATTGCACCTATTACTACCAGGCATCAGGGCGCAAGGTAGAGAAGACCACAAGCCTTTTCTTCTTCCCAAAGGAGAATCTCATTCTCTCCTCACCAAATCCCTGGGAGGGCGGTCTCAGCAGAGATGGGACCGCTGGACCCAGGAAATCAGGTCAGAAAGTAGAGCACAGTGGGACTTCCCTTCCCCACAGTGGGACTTCCCTGCGGACCCAGGAAATCAGGTCAGAAAGAAGAGCACAGTGGGACTTCCCTGTGGACAACTCCACCTTCCAATGAAGGGGACATGGGTTCAGTCATGGTGGGGGAACTAGGTCCCACGTGCCGTGGGGTCTGGCCAAACATTTTTTTGAAAAAGAAAGAGGGGCACAGTGAGGTCCCTATGGGTCCAGAATGAGACAGAAGGGAGGGTCCCAGGCCCCAAGGTTGCAGCTGCTTCACACGGCGGGGAGTGCCCACCCCCCTCTTCTCCTGCCCCAGGCTCCCATCCCCACTCTGCCCTCTGCTTACCTCTCCCTGCCTGGCCTTTCCTTCTGGACCATGCCCAGGCTCTCTTGACCTCAATAGCACAGAGCTGAGGTTCTGAATTCCAGAAGGACTTGGAACATTTTTAAAATATTTTTTATCTGGGCTCAGCAATGCAAAAAAGAAAAAAAGTATGTGCGCACATGCGCACACGCGTAAATGAAAGACCCATTAAGAATCTTCATACACAAACAGTAAAGCTTTGCCAAGCCATGCAGGAAGGATCAATACCACATCTGGGAGAGTAGTTATCCTGGGATAGCGGTGGGGTGGAGAGGGTGCGTCAAAGATGGAAATGGGAGATAGGTAGAGTCTCTATGCTATTTGATGTGCCCAATATAGTGTATGAAAAGTTCTAAAAAAAGCTTACAGGTACCAAAAAAGAAATCAGATGCTACAACACAAAAGTGAATGACTGACGCACACAACACGCATGAACCCCACAGACTGAAAGAAAGAAGGCCGGCACCCACACACCACAGGGTTCTATTTCTGTGACCTTGAAGGATGGACAAAACTAACCCATGGCGAGGGAAGCCAGGAGAAGGGTCCCCTTTTGGTTGGGGTCTTGACCAGGATGGGACGTGACAGAGCCCTCTCGGGAGCGGGCAATGTTTTATGTCTGGATCTGGGGGTGGGCATATGTACATAAAAAGCCATTGAGCTATACGCTTTACGGTGAGCTATACTTCAATTTAAAAAGTAATCAAAAAGCTAAGAAGTTAAAAGTTAAGAAGAAAGAACATCAAATAATTGGCCATTGAACCCCCACATGGGCTTAGCGTAAAAATTAAAGAGATTCTTTTTGAGTTTCTTTCCATACCAACTTGATGTTTGATTCCGTCATTTACACATCCACCCATACCTCCTCTGCAGACCATCTGAAAAAGGTACAAAAGGCAGATACACAGGGGAAGTGTTCCCAAGCCCAAAGAACGTGGGCAACCAGGTGGGAATCCTGATTCTGCCCTTACTCGCTGTGTGAGCTGGGCTGAGTGACGCGCCTCTCTGAGACTCAGTGATCTGATGAGCAAACATGGTCAGGATTAAATGAGATAGTGCTCAGCACTGTTCTGGGCACATACCAGGCACTCAAAAAAAATGGGGCCCGTTACTATGGGTCATGCTTTCGCCCTCCAGAGCAATGTTTTACCAACTCCAAGTTGAGACTGACTAGGGAATTGAGGGGCTTCCCTGGTGGCTCAGCTGATAAAGAATCCACCTGCAATGTAGGAGACCTGGGTTTGATCCCTGGGTTGGGAAGATCCCAGGGAGAAAGGAAAGGCTACCCACTCCAGTATTCTGGCCTGCAGTCCATGGGGTCGCAAAGAGTCGGACACAACTGAGCAACTTTCATTTTCACTTTTGCGGGCTTTCCTGATAGCTCAGTTGGTAAAGAATCCGCCTGCAATGCAGGAGACCCCAGTTCAACTCCTGGGCTGGGAAGATACGCTGGAGAAGGGACAGGCTACCCACTCCAGTATTCTTAGGCTTCCCTTGTGGCTCAGCTGGTGAAGAATCTGCCTGCAATGTGGGAGACCTGGGTTCAATCCCTGGGCTGGGAAGATCCCCTGGAGAAGGGAACAGCTACCCACTCCAGTATTCTGGCCTGCAATCCATGGGGTTGCAAAGTCGGACACGACTGAGCAACTCTTACAGGGAGCTGAGAAATCAACTTAGTGGGCTATGACCAGCATTTTAAAAAATATTACATGGGACTTCCCTGGTGGTCCAGTGGCTAAGACTCCACACTCCCAATGCAGGGGGCCCGGGTTCGATTCCTGGCCAGGGAACTAGACCCCACATGCCAAAACTAATAAGGATCTGGTGCAGCCAAATAAACAAATACAATTTTTAAAAAATGCTACAATATTTAAAAATTGGAGGGCTGGAGCCTTGAGCCTGGAGGGCTACAGTCCACACCATCGCAGAATTGGACAGGACTGAAGTGACTGAGCATGCACACAAAATAAAGTAAAAGGCATCTTTCTGCACTGCCTGTATAAAGGAATCACTGCCGTGCTGAGGTTTCACATGTTGTCCACTGGGCTGCGATACAGAATGCCTTTCTTTTTCTTGGCAGTGCCTTGCAACATGTGGGATCTCAGTTCTCCAACCAGGGATTGAACCCTCGTCCCCTCGTCAGTCTTAACCACTGGAATGCCAGGGAAGTCATTATAAACTGTATTTCTTACATAGGGTAGATGTCAAAAGTGATTAAGAGCCCTGTTCCACTGAACTCCACACAGCTCTGTGACACAGCAGGTACCACCTCAACATGACAAAGCTTGGTTCTTGGAATCAAACAGGAACAATAATGTAATATGAGAATAATTCTAGTATCTCCAAGAAAGTCAGATGTTTGCTTTTTTTTTTAAAGCCAACATGCTCTGACACTGAGGGCAGATGAGGGACAGCTGGTCAGAGCAGATGGCTTCAGACGTGAGCACTCATGCTCAGACCTGAATCCCTGGGGCTGGAAGAAAGAGGTCTCATGGCTGCACACCCTGACGGTGTGGCCAGCTCGGCCGGGTGTCTGCCCTTCAGGAAGAGCGAGGTGGCTCCAGGGGAGCGTGAGATGGTTTTAGGTGGAACCGAGACAGGGCAGCAAACCACCCGGTGAGGGAGCTCCCCGCACTCCGCTTCTCCACCAATCTCCTGAACGAGACTAGGAGAGAATCTCACTTTGGGTCCGTGGATCTTTTTAACACCGCATAATCTCACTTTTTAATAAATCCAAGAGCAGGCTTCAGGCTTTGAACTTTCCACCAGCAACAGCCGAATTTTCTTTGAAATTCACGTCTTTGAATTTTATGGATACTTCGCATTCACAGCAGATGATGTTGGTCTTACCTTTTGTTTTTAACTCATCTGTTTAAATCTTTAAAGTAAGTCCACATAAATAAAATAGAAAGTTTGAAACAGTATGGGTAGAGGTAGATATGGCAAAAGGTGTCAAAATGGCCCGGGAATGGTATAAATTTAATAAAACCTGCTAAAATCTTCTGAAATCTGTGGAGTCCTACCGTGGCTTTCTACAGCCTGACATCAATGGGCGTCACTAAAGGACACACCCTCTGCTGAGTAAGGGGTGACAGAGCTCAGGAGAGAAGAATCAGAGACCCTTAAGGAAGAGCAAAGTCAAGGCCAGCCAGCCAACCAGCTGTGGAGAACTCTTCATGGACCCAGGATTTTTTCAATAGAATGGTTTCTACCTCTGTGCCTTAGAACTCAGGTCACCATCACCAGGCCTTTCTGCAAATACACACTCATTTTGCACGGCAATAACGAAGTCTCTGGGCTTCCCGGGTGGCACAGAGGGAAAGAACCTGCCTGCCAGTGCAGGAGATGGGAGAGACACAAGTTTGATTCCTGGGTGGGGAAGATTCCCTGGAGTGGGAAATGGCAACCCACTCCAGCACTGTAGCCTGAAAAATCCCATGGACAGAGGAGCCTGGCGGGCTACAGTCCTTGGGGTTGCAAAGAGACAAACCACGACTGAGCACCTGAGCATGTAACGAAGTCTCCATTAGATTTGTCCTGCCATACTTCTTACTCTCCCCCTTTAACTGAGTCACCCTTCTAAACTTTTTGAGATCTGAGTCTTAACAGAAGCACAGAGACAGTAGAGAAAGTTCCCACACGGTCCTCAGCAGTGTCCCCTCGTGGTACATCGTACAGAACCAGAGAACACCACAGAAGAGTTCTTGAAACCAGGAGATGAACCCTGGTACAATGCCATTAAGGAAAAGACAAACTTACCTGGGATTTTACCAGTTTCCCCTAATGTCCTTTTTTTCTGGTCTAGGACCCAATCCAGGATCCTCCCTAGTCTCCGGTCTCTCTTTGTCTGTCATGACTGTGACGCTTTTGAAGAGGGTTTGCCACTTACTCTGTAGAATCCCTGTCAAACCAGGACTGCCTGACGTCTTCCGGTGATCCAAGCCAGGCTGTGCATCTCGGGGACGAATCCCCCAGGGCTGTCCCCTCCTGAGAGCTCCACACTGGGCACGTGAGGCTGTATGTCTCATCACTTGTGCTGCCAGCCTCGATCACTCGGCTAAGATGAGGTCTGCAGGATTCTCCCTTCCATTGTCAGCCTCGATCACTCAGCTAAGATGAGTTCTGCAGGATTCGCTCGGCCGTTGTCAGCCTCGATCACTCGGCTAAGATGAGGTCTGCAAGATTCTCCCGGCCGTTGTCAGCCTCGATCACTCGGCTAAGATGAGGTCTGCAAGATTCTCCCGGCCGTTGTCAGCCTCGATCACTTGGCTAAGATGAGGTCTGCAAGATTCTCCCGGCCATTACTACTTCCTACTTTGTAATTACTAAATATCTAGGGGGAGATACTCTGAGACTATAAAAGTATTTTGTCTCTACTTAAACTTTCACCCACTAATTTTAGCATCCATTAGCAGACTTTAACTGAAACAATTATTACTGTGGGGTTTTAATGGTGACTTTTAAATTCTGTCATTTCCAGATTTACTAATTGAAATTACCTGTGCCTTCCCTCTTTTCTTGTGGTCTTAAAATATATATATATTATATATATCTTGGCAGAAATTTACAAACTTTCCAGGAGGCAAAGCTGGCCTTGAGAGAAATCATCTCTTTCTACATTTCCACTGGAAAACAGTCCACAACCCAGGCCTTCTTCCTTTCCATGGTTTCTCTTTCCTTCCTTCACCTGCTTCTGCCTCACCCATCACCTCGATTTTCAGAGCTGGTGAGCACCAGGTTGGCCTGGTATTGTCAAAAAAACCTAGCTATGTAGCATCCATGAAGTCTAAACTAGGATGGACATTCATTCACTCCTAGGTCGTAGCACATGCTTCGTTTACCAATCCTGAGTGCCTACTCTAAGTGCGAGGTCTGCATGAGGCACCTTAACCTAAACACACTCTAATCTTTACACCACCTTTATCAGAGCTGCAAGCGCCTTCCCATTTTACAGATGAGGAAACTGAGGCTCATTCGTCTAGCTAACAAACATTTAGTGTCCACAAGTGCCAGGTACCACTGATGGTGTTTGAGAAAGGAGAGTGAACAAGACAGGCAAGGCCCATGAACTGAGGAACTGGTGTTCTCGTGGACGGGATGGACAAAACAGAGACGTGGCTGTTTTGAAGTGTGCTAAGTGTACACAGGAGCACACAGGGTGACGTGGGGAGGATCACGGGGACACCGCAAGGCTGAGTGGTCAGGGCGGGACCTCTGAGCAGAGACCTGCGGGGAGAGGACGAGTTGGCCATGCCGAGACCAGGAAGGGCCTCCAAGTGGCAGGGTAAGGGGGAAGCGTGGTTGAGCTGCTCACCCAGCATCAGTGCCCGCACGACTGGGGCATGGGGAGCAGGGATGGTGCAGGATGAGCTCGGCGGTGACAGGGGAGGGCGGGTCTCGCAGGCCCCGGCAGGCGGGGGAAGGCCTCTACTGTCCTCAGCAGTGGCTGTGCAGCGGCACACTGAGCGCCCAGGAGGGTGGACCCCATCTTACCCCGAGTGACCCCAGTGGTCAGCGACAGCGCCAGGTTCCGGCTGAGGCTGGCCCGGCCTCCGTCTGCCCCGGCCAGGCCCTTCCTCCTCCACACAGGACCGGCCCAGGCCCTCAGGCAGGGCTCCAAACACTGTGGAACTCAGGGTCTGGCTCTGGAGTATGTTTTTGTGCTCAGTGAGACACACGGGTGCGGCCGACACCCTGGCTCCGTGCTCACTCAAGATCACTCTGGGTCTCTCGGTCTGGAAGGACCTGAGCCCTGGACGCACACGAGGCACCAGCTCCCACCCAAGCTGGTCTCGATTCTGCCACACGAGCCTCGGGGCAGTCTGCTTCTTTTGCAGTTCTGCAATTTGCACACTCTTGTTCCCATTTCTTTCTGTAACAAGTTCACAGTCATGCAGCTTGGCACAGTTAGGGCCCAGACTGGGGAGCCAGGAAGCCTGGGTTCAATCCCGCCTCTGCCACTAGCCAGGTGTCCCTGGGTAAGTTAGCTAGCTCCCGATGTATTTTAAGAATCAGGTGGGTTTCATTTTATTTGTTATTATTATGGTTTTATGACCTTGCTATGCAGCATGCAGGATCTTAGCACCCTGACCAAGGATAGAACCCATACCCTCTGCACTGAGAGCACGGACTCTTAACCACTAGACCACCAGGGAAGGCCTAGCTCCTGAAACATACAGCGTTCATAATAACAGACCCTGTACCACTTCACAGCAACGGTCGTGATGAAATCAGTTAAGAGATGCAAGAAGGCCATGCAGGTGCCCTGAGACCGCTGTTCAGGGTTAGCTCTGCCCGTCACCAGCATGAAGGGCCAGGTAGGTCGGCCTGTCCCCCGTTCAGAGTACCAGCCCCACTGCCGCACAGAGCAGGGGGACCCTGTCCTTGTCCTCACTCTGAGGACAGAGACGAGTCCGCTTCACCTGTCTCTCCCCTCCCTGGCATGCAGGGGCCTGGTCCTGAATAAACGCTGTTTGTTGAAAGAATGAATAAGTAATGAACAAACATGTAGGAGAATGAGGTGGGTAAATGTGCGTCAAAGGTAAGATTGAAAACTTGTAATTACTCAGGACAAACACTGTGAACAGCACCTCTGGCAGAGCTGGGGGAGGAAGACAAGGCCTGAGGCACAGCACTGCTGAAAGGCAGAAACACCGCGGGAACAGCCAACAAACAGTAAAGAACCCCAAAGGACTGGCTTTGGGGTAAGAGGAATCAGGCTCCCACGTCCAGAAACCACCACCTACTGGCTGTGCTGTGGTCCTGGCGAGGCCACCATGTCCAGCTGGGCAGGCTGTCCTGCCCAAGGACACCTGACCGAGGCAGGGCATGAGGGCTGGAGTCTCGCCCGCACTTGGTCAGAAGAGGTGTCAGGGCTGTATCAGGCTCCAGGGGCCCCACCCAAGGGGCTTTTAACATGACTCCCCCTAGAGGTGGCAGAGAGGCGGCCTGGAGCCCCTGGAAACCTGCCCCAGTGCTCCACACCTCCGTGCCCACCTGCAAAGTGGAGCCAAGGAGAGCTGCTGGGCCTCACCATGCAGGCAGGTGGCACCGTCACCTCTGCGACACTCGTTTATTTCCACGCGTTCTGTGCCCAGGGTCTAGAACAACGCCTGGCACACGGTAGACAATTAGTGTGTCTGCTGAACACACGAGTGAACAATTAGTGCATCTGCTGAACACACGAGTGAGTGACCGGGCTAAGGCACCACCTGACCCTTTCCCCACAGGTGGCCTGTATGTGAGTCAGGCCCTGATGGATGCAGGGGGCTCGACCATGAACCCTAGTACACTTGCCCACCCCTCAGTCGGGAAGAAAGGCAGAGAGGGCAAGGCTAATTGGGGGCTGGAATGCAGCCTTTTTCAGTCAGCTGGGAAAGGCCATAAGGAGGTGGCCATGGGAATCCGGGGACTGGGAGTGGGGAGGGACGGCCCATTCACACAGTGCAGGGAGGTTAAGGTTCTGGCCCCGGCGGAATGCGGGCTGGGTGTGGGGCTGGGCCTGGGAGCAAAGTTCCTGAATGACTGGCTGGCCGGGTCAGGGCCCCAGTTCCCTCTTGGGAACCTGCACAGCCAAGAGCAGTGTTTCATCAAAACAGGAAAAATCATAGAGGAAAAATGCGCATGTAAGGGCACTGGTATTTACAGGGAACAGCCCTGCCTCAACCCAAGGCCTGAAAGATAAACTGGAGGTCGGGGGGGGGGTGGGGTGGAGCGGGGGGAGACACAGAGAGGGGATATGCATGGGAGCAGAGCCGTCCCTAATAAGGTCACCCGCTGTCCCCGGGCCTGAGGGAAGTAATGAACAGGGCCTGGGCTAGGTGGCATGAGCAGGCGATGTGAGATTCAAGAAGTCACAATCTCAGGGAGGTTCTCCTGGCGCCAGGACCTCCTGACCAGGTGCTGCCGTCCAAAGTGCTTCGGAAACAGACGTGCTCTCCCAGGTGTTACCTACAGGCAGGAAGTACGGACCTTGCCCCAAACCTGGCATGTAGGAGCCTCGGGATCCTGGGCAGATCCCTCACCAGCGCCCAACCCTCTTTGCTTTCTTTGGACAACAGGGCACTCCTCCCCTGGTCCACAGGGCACTCAGAAGGTCAGCTGAGCGTATGAACTTGGACCTGCTGGGCACACACTAGGTTTTCCCTGGGTTCCTCTGAGCTGCCTTGACACCACCAGCATCACCACTGTGACAGGCGGTGATTCGACAAAGGCTCCTGGGCCCCACCCCATGCTTCCGGTATACACAGTCCTGCCCTCTGTGACTTTCTTCTGTATCAACACAAGGACTCTGGTCGCGCCAAGGGCAAGTCGTGAGTGGCTCCTCTAGCGTGTGATGAAAGGCCGTAGCGCGTCACCACCCTCACCTGGACACTGAAGGAGGCTCTGACGTGAGCCGTTCACAAAGACCTGCTTAGAAAGCTTCAAGGGGCAAAGACTTCTCTAGGATAAAGGTCACCCCCCCAGCTGTGCCCTGTGAGGCCCTAGCGGCCTGGCCCGGCTGAGCCCTCCCATCCGGGGTCTGCGGGGCTCTGCCCCGCGGCCACCTGCACCTGGACAATGTTCCCTCCCTGCAGGGCCCGGGCCCATGCTGACCCCTCCACCCGGGCCTCCCCGAGTGATCCCGAAGCATCTTTCAGAAAGCCACTCAAGCATCACTGCTGTGAGGTTTCCCCTGACCTCAGAAGAGCCCCTGTGTTCCTCCTGTCTCACAGCAGCTGATTAGTACAAATTTAATTGGATGCTTGATGTAATTGCTGAAAATGGAGGCTCCATGACAGAAGCAGCTATATCCCTCCCATTCACCATTGCTCCCCACCCCCAGTGCCTAGCACAACCACCAGCATCCGTACGTGTACATAATGAGTGAGTGAATGGACGAATGACTGACTGAACAAACAGCCCAGGGTATGAAAAATGAAATGGGGAGGGAGGTTGGACTTCCGGCGCCCAGACAGAGGAGAGGCTTAAGTTTTCTGCTCTCTCTGGGCTGGGTAGAGTTAAAAAAAAAAAGAAAAGAAAAGAAAAATGAAATGGGAAGGAAAGCAAAGAGCAGATGGAGAGCCCCAGATTTTATTACCCCCAAAAGGAGCTATAAAGGGACCAGAAAGCAACATGAGCTGGGAACTCATGAGGGCTGCCTGGGGTCCTGGGGTTGAGGGGACCCCAAGAGGAGGGGGTTGGGTGCCAGGTGGCCATGATGGCGTGCTTGCTGACAATCCACACATTATTTCATTCTGCCTCACACAGTGCCTGGCGCTGGGCAGTAGTGAGGGTTACTAGCCTATTGTTACAGATAAGGAAACTGAGACCCACAGGGATGGAGGACGTGCCCGGGATCCCACAGCTGGGAGGAGGTGGAGTCAGGGCTGTGACTATTCATTGCCGCACACAAGGAAGAGTCCAGACACTAGTCCAGTTCTAGACTCAAGGGGGGAAGTCTCTTACACCAAGCATCCCTGCAAGAAAATGAAACAAATTTCTTAGTATCTCCCTGAAACTGCTGGAACAGAGATGCGCATGGTTTTTAGCAGGAAAGGATGGTAAGAGGGGATGAACTGGACTCTCCAGGCCATCAACTGAAGAACCTACCCCAGCCAAGTTCAATGCCAAGCGTCTCATCTGCATCAATCCATTTAATCCTCAGAACAGCCCTTGGAAGCAGGCACTATCCTTAGGACCATTTTACAGATGAGGAAACTGAAGTTACAAGTTCCCGTTATTCCTAATTTGAGATGCTTAGTGCACTGCAGATATTCTCTTTAGTGTATTATTCTAGTGAAATTCAACGTACATCAATATGTTCCTCAAGCCCACGAGTGGCCTTGGGACCCCAATGCTGTGTTCCAAATGCTTTCTGATTCTCCATCTGTGAATTTCCTGCTCTGGGGTTTTCAGAGGCTCCAACCCTTGGCTCTAGTTCCCACAGTGGCCCACATGTCTTCAATGTGAGGCACTTTTGTATGTAGGGCTTCGGTCTCAGGTAAGCCTCCACAATCTGTTTTCAGTCTCCTTGAGGGTGTGAAGAAGGAGCATTCTTCCATCAGGAAGAACGGTCCCGCACTGTTTTGGGAAACATCCTAACACAAGCCGATGGCTCTCAGCTCCCCTCTGCCCATGCCCCAAGTAGCTTTTACATTCACTCGGTCCCTTTCTCCTTCCTAAGAACCATCCCTGCTCAAGAACCTGCCATGGCTCCCCAGTGCCTGATGCAGCAGACACAAGCCCCGCGCCAGGTTCCTCTGGGTGGTCCACACTCCAGGCTCACCTCCCGCCCCGCTGCATCCCTTGCCCTTTCCCACACTGCTGCCCCTGCCTCCAGTCTCATCAAGCCAAGGAGCCCCATGGCTCCGCGTGGGGAGTGTTGCCCCCAGCCTGATGCTGACCTGACTCTTCTCTCGAGGGTCCCTCCTGCAGGAAGCCCCCACCCACCCATTCCCTGCCTGTGCACATCCTGCCTTTCATGTTCTCTCCTAGTCACATGCTGTTGCCGGTGTGGCACTGACTCCTCTCCAGCCCATATGAACTGACCTCACCTTTCTAAGGAGATTCTCGGCTCCTTGCGAGTGATGCTCAAGTTCACCCACCTGGACCTGGCATTCCAGCCTTGCCACAACTTCTCCAGCCTGGCTGCTACCCCAGCCTCATTCTCAACCCAGTTTCTCAGAGAGAAGACACTGCCACCCCCTGGGGAACCTGGGGACAGGGGCTGGGGGTTCACGGATCAGGCACCTATTTGTTCTCTGGTCTCAAGTGCTATCCAGTTCCTGCCCGCAGGCCATGAACTAAGTCATCAATCCACTGTCCTTTCTGTAAATTGAAAAGGATATGACTTGCAATTTAATAAGTGACATTTGATTAGTTGCAGGTCAACATTTCCAAAACATCCAGTCCTTGTGGAAAATGTGAATCAAAGAGGCCTCTTGGCAGGAAGGTTGGACACCACAAGAGCCAGCGGCTGCTGGCCTGGCCCCCGCCGGCTGCACCCAGGCCCGAGTCCGCAGCAGAGACTTACAGGCTGCCCACGGCACAAACAGATGCCAGCTGCCCACTCAAACCTACCTGGCTGTGCTGAGGGTCAAGGGCACGCTCCTCATCACGCCCACGATGCATTCTCCGGTCAGTTCACCGCAGGCTGAGGGTTCACTCCTGCCCCTGCCTCTGGACAGGCCTGGACCCCTCACCCGGGCATCTACCCAGCTCTGCTCTCCACAAGGCCTCAAGGTGGCATGAAGGGGAGGCTGCCCAGAGCCCTGCACCAAGTTAGATGAGAAGGTCCCCAAAGACCCCTGGACATTTTTGCTCAGATAACTCTTGATGGTTTAATTGTCCATCTTCCTTGTGGGAATGGAAGCTCCCTGAGAGTGGGCACCATGTCTATGGTGTTCAGCTCTGCACCCTAGAGCCAGGCACAGAACATGGCACACAGCAGGTGCTCAACAGGTAACTGTTACATGAACAAACGGCCAAATACGCAGGCAGGGTGCTGGCTGGACGGAGACCATCTCCGCAGACATGCTTTGGGGGAACTTACGGCCCAGTCAAGCCACCAGTGGAGAAGTGAGGGGGAACGCAGGAGGTCGTGTTCCCTGGACCCAGAGCAGGTGTGGCTGTGCTTCCTCTCCCACGCCCAGGGCCCTCCTGGAAATCAGCATCACCATCTCTGCCCGGAGGTGTTTCCCGGGATTCTGAGAAACACCACCCGGGCCGGGGGTCGGGGTGTGGTGCGGGGGACCATCCCAGCCCGCTGCTGTGGTCACCCAGGGCGGCCGCCAGCCACGCCCACCCCGCCCCCACGGGAGGCCCAAATCCAGCCTGTCCCTCAGCAGCTTCATCTCTACGGTGTGGCAGACATTCCTGGGTTTCGGCACCAAATACAGAACTAAATAAAGTGGGGCGGAGCCACCCTGACCCCAGCGTCCTGAGATTCCTACTTAAGGGAGAAGAGAAGACACGGCTGTAAGTAACGCACAGGTTATCTTTTTTCTTTCTTAAATCGCTTTTGCAAGAAATCGCATTTGGAATAATAGCAACAAATGAATACTCCCTGAATCCTAAGAATGTTACATGACTAACTGCCAAACAGGCTTAGACAGACCGCTTATGGGATTCTCACAACCACCCTGTGCGGTAAGTACCCCTTACTCTCCTCACCTCACACAGCGGGGGACACTGAGGAAGCCTGCAGAAGTCAATGATTTGGCTGACTGAGCAAACAGCAGGGCCAGAGCTCAAGCCCTGATTGTGCTGGGGTTTCCCCTCCTCTCCTGATTATTACAATGTCCCAAAGAGGTTTCTTAAAAATACAGAGGCTGGGGCCCTGCTTCCCCATACCACACTCTCGCGGTGGAAATTTGCATTTGAACCAGCAACTGCCCCAGCTGACTGTGCAGACTGTAACTCCCTGGACCTCAACTTTCCCATCTGTGAAAGGGGTGGCCCCTTCCCCACAGAGCCACGGCGGATGATCAGGGCATGTGAGCTGGAGACAGCCACAAGGTACTGAGCACAAGGTCCCCCTGCAGAAGGCGCTCTGGGCCACCTGACCAGCCCTTCCACTTCTGGAGCCCTGGGGGCTAGAAAGGGTCTCTAAAGACCAGCACACACTGCTGTGGGGGCTGCAGCTGGACTGCTGTAGCTGCTTCCAGCTGGGGCAGGAGCAGACCCAGGAGCCGCTCACACGTCATGGGGCCTGCTGGGCCCAGGGCACATTCCTACTCATCGTGTCTTCCGTGCAACACCTTCAGGCAACAAGAGCATGCGGCGAACCAGTTCAGCCTGTGGGAGGGCGGACACCACGTCTGCGCCCCACGTCTCCATGCCAGGAAGTGACACCGGCCAACAAACAGCTGGTCCTCCCTGGGGACCTGCACCCCTGGTCGAGCCCGTGTGCCCCCTCTCTTCCGGGCTATTACCACCAGCATGCTTAGGCAGATCCCAAAGTTGTAACCCCACTACCTGCAGGGGCAGAGTGCCAAGTGGTGGCCTGTATCAAGGTTCAAGCACAGAAATATCTGTGCCAACTAAATAATCGTCACAGCCACATGTGCTGGGCACTTAACACAGTGGGTGCTGCCATGCTGAGCGGTTTACCGAGTTACCTCACTGTAGTTCCACTGCCCCCCAGGACAAAGGTACCATCACCAACCCTGCTGATGACGTGGGTAAGGTGCTGGCAAACCAGCTCTGCAAGGAGCGGGGCTGTGGCTCACTGCCAGAGAGACCGCAGTTCAATACACCTTTTTCAGTGTGCCCGTCACTATCCTAGGCCCTGGGGACCTAGGCAGAGCAAGCCACTGGCAGCCAGGTGGGAGACTCGGAGACCAAGCTCCCAGCCCTGGTCTCCACTGGCTCCTTCCAAAGGGAGACCTCCCTGACGGGGTTCCCTATGTCCACGGTGGGCAGGAGGCCTACAGAAAGACCCTGTGAGGAGGTGGGCTGGGTTAGAGACACTGGCCAACAGGAGCCAAGCCCTGCCGGCTCAGCCACAACACGTGGCACATGCCAGACTGCAACAGTGTCGTGGACGATTACATCATTTCTGAGTCTACTCCCTCCCTGGAGAGTGGCCCTAACAGAACCTTTAAGCATGGGGCTCAAAGTGGAGCCACGAGAAATACAGTACTGCCACCTCCCAAACGATGACAATATACCCGATTCTGATTCTTTGGCAGTTCACTTTTGGCCAGTGAAGCCTGGAGCCCCATTCTTCTACAGGCACTGGAAATCCAGATGTTTATGTGAAATCTCCTTATCTGAAATGCTGGCATCTACCTTAAAATTTTTTTTAGATGGTTTTAGATGGGAGAACCAAATAATCACGTCTGTGATTGGGCAGAATTTGATGCCCAATGCTGCCAGTTTACAATCTCTGCTTTAGGATCAAATGTGACAGAAGTTTCATAAATGGGGAAAGGGAGAAGAGGGTCCTATCAGTGAATTAGGCCCCACAATGAGCCAGTAGCTGTGGGAGGCGCTCTCAACTCAGACTGGTGATCCTGTGAGGTCAGGGTGCACATCCCCAGAGAGCAGACTCAGAGAGGTGAAGTGAGCTGCCCAAGGACACACAGCGAGTGGCAGAAGCATCAGGATCGGGACCCAGGTGCACCAGTCTTCAAAGCCCAGCTGCCCCACGTCTGTCTAGCACCTCTTAACAGTGGTTCAAGAACAAGCTGAGTCCTGGGCAGCTGACTCTCCATGCTCCAGGGCGTGTGGGGCAGGCGGAAGTCCAAGCCGGGTGACGTCTGTGCGGCCCCACAGTGAGGGGCCTGACCCAGGAAGGGGCGGGTGGGGTGGGGCAGGGAGGAGGTGAGTGAGCCCTCTCATTCCTCCTTTGACTCAGGGTTAACTCAGCTCTGACAAACCACCTGGCTTTGAGAATGCCCTAGTTTCGAAGCTCAGCCACCCGAAGCCAAGTTGGGGAAAGTGGGCAGGCCTGAGAGGGGAACCAGCCTGGCCACCTGGCTTGTGGGGCTTGGGGGCAGGGCCCTCCGCTCCAAAAGGAAGGGTTTGGCTCCACCCATCTCCCGGCCTTCCCCAGCTCCGGTATTTAGAGTCTAATCAGCCTCCTGGAACCTGAACACCCATAAGTCTTCTCTGTAAAATGGGGAAATAAAAGCCCCCACTTTTGGTTTGTTGTGAGAACTGAATACAGTGGTAGACTCCCAGCACGTAGCACTGTGCCGGATGCCCGGGAAGTGCTCAGTAAATGTTTACCTCTATCACCATCCCTTCCAACCGTCCAGCACCTGTAGCCTCTCTCTGTCCTCCTTCCA
This sequence comes from Bos indicus x Bos taurus, assembly GCF_003369695.1. Classification (NCBI taxonomy): domain Eukaryota; kingdom Metazoa; phylum Chordata; class Mammalia; order Artiodactyla; family Bovidae; genus Bos; species Bos indicus x Bos taurus. The sequence goes on along the minus strand of NC_040095.1, from coordinate 4,482,767 downwards.
GAAACATCTGCCTGCAGAGGACGGGTCAGGACTGGTTCTCTGCACTGGGAACAAAGAGGGGTCAAAACCCATGTGTCGTTATGCAGGAGCTGAGGACCTAACACTCACCAGGACGCAAACACCTCCTACGAAAAGTAGAAAAGGTACAGGATCCAAGTGCAGAAAAGCTGTATTCCCATAGCCCCTCTGAACCTCTGTTTCCACATCTGCAGAGAAAAATGATCATCCCCAGGCCCCACGCATCTTCTAAAGGCTTTCTAAACTCTGAAGCCCCACGTGACGCTCCTGTGATGATCATTATTAAGTTAGTTAAGACTTGTGGTACTCAGTCTCAGAAGTACACTTGAATAATAACAGGGACCCTTCCTCAGGTTCCCCAGCTTACCTTGAGAATCACTGAGGAAACTCTGAAAGATGCAGACCCCCAGACCTATATGGGCTGGACTTGAGAGTGGGGCCCGGACAGCACCCTGGTGAGTAAGAGAAACAGCCAGATCTAGAGAGGACAGAATTACTGGACTGAAACTGAAAAGGGGCATTTAGGATGCCCACAATCAGGTGATCTAACAGAAAGTCTCGTTTTCTGGGGGCTGGAAAGTCTTGACGTTAGGGACTGGCTGTTACTTGGCTAACTGTGTGGCTCTGGGCCAGGCCCTCAACCTCTCTGAGCCTCTGTTTTCTCAAAATGGGAAACAATTAGGCTGAGGCCCCTGGCTGGGGTGACTGTGGAATGTCAGGTGTCTGCTCCCTCCCAGCTTCCCCACCTCAGCTTCCAGAGGCTCACGGGTCATTTCAAGCAAGTGGAGCTAGCGGGGATGAGGGGACCCTGGGAGCCTCCAGTTAGGACGGGCAGCTGGCCACCCACTCCCAGTATGGGCGGCCCTGAGTAATGAGGGGTTTCCCAATTCCTCAGGACACCTTCATTTCCCGTTACCATTACCCACTATGGTAATGGTAACAGTAGAACATTTCCCATTACCACTGCTAGAGAAATAAATCCTTTCTGATGCGCTCAGACTCTTATAAGAAAACTGAAAACATTTTTCCAAACACAGAGATATGGCAACGACCGCCCCCAATTCCAGGGGACCTGGACCCCTCTGCCAGGTCTTGGGGAGTCTCATCTGTTTTGGGTTCTGAGCTGTGGGAGATGTGAACTTCATAGAGCAGGGCCCCACCTCCCACAGATTAAGGATCTGATTCCAGCTTACCTAGACCTTCTTTCATATAACAACCATCCTGAGCACCTGCTGTGTGCAGACCCCAGACTCAGTACCAGGATCCAGGGATGACAGAGAGGTTTGGTCCCTGCCCTCCGGAGCTTAGACCCCACTAAGACAGACAGATGTCAGGTGACAAATGGCACACAGATCACTGCAATTTTGCTAGGTGAGCTGATGGACACGTCCAGGTGTGATCAAAGACACAGCCAGGGAAGGGACAGGGGTCGACACAAATTGGAGAGAGATCTTCTGGAGGAAGGGCACTGGGTGGCCAAGCTAATCCAGGGAGCTCCTCCTCCACAAGCTCGTTCTCACCCTGCCTCCTTTTCCTTCCCTCTCAGTCCCTGGCACAGTACTCAGTACTCACCATAATCCTTCCTTCTCAGTCCCTGGCACAGTACTCAGTACTCACCATAATCCTTCCTTCTCAGTCCCTGGCACAGTACTCAGTACTCACCATAATCCTTCTTTCTCAGTCCCTGCCACAGTACTCAGTACTCACCATAATCCTTCCTTCTCAGTCCCCACCACGGTACTCAGTACTCACCATCATCCTTCCCTCTCAGTCCCTGGCACAGTACTCAGTACTCACCATAATCCTTCTTTCTCAGTCCCTGCCACAGTACTCAGTACTCACCATAATCCTTCTTTCTCAGTCCCTGCCACAGTACTCAGTACTCACCATAATCCTTCCTTCTCAGTCCCCACCACGGTACTCAGTACTCACCATCATCCTTCCCTCTCAGTCCTCACCACAGTACTCAGTACTCACCATAATCTGTGCAATTATTTGTTCACCGTCACTCTGCTTACCCTTCCCACTACCCTGGAAATGCCATGCTGGTAAAGACGATGTCAGTCTTATTGTCCCTGGAATCCTCCTCAATCAACCTTTGAGTGAGTGCACGAATGGATGAATGAATGAACCCTGCTTCCCTGGGCTTCGATCTCCTCAGAGAGAGAGAGTAACAATACTTTTGGCCACGTTGCTGGGAGATCCAGGGCACACTGCCTGTTTTCAATGGGTGGGCTTGGCGCTGGCCTAACAAGGGAGTGGGTGGGACAAAGGAGAGGGGAGTTAGGAGCAGGAGAGGAAGCCGAGCTCCTCTACCCTGAGAACAAACCACTCGGGGAGCATCCCCAAGTCAAGAACGTAAAACAACTTCAGTAAGACGTGGCAGGGCACACAGGGAGCCCTCCCCTCAAGAGCAGGCAGGGAGGCAGTCCCCAAGGACAGCACCCACTGTTGCAGTCCCCACACAAATCTCGTGTCACTTCCTGCGCCAGTGAGCGTGTGACAAGTTCCCAAGCACGCCGAGGGGCATCTCTTGATTTCCCGACTCCCTGAAGCAGGCCTGGGAGATATGCATTCCTGTGCACATACAGTCACGTGTCCCAGGCAGGCAATGGTAAGCACGGCAGGGAGGTGGGAGAGCATCAGGAAGACACGTAACCCCTGCCCAGCATGGTCACACCTATGGCAAGAAGCCTTCTCTGACCAAAGTCAGCAACCAGGGACAGAAGGCGGCCGTGAGTCCTGTGGGAGCCAGGGGTCATGCTCTGCTCCGGGCCTCAGTTTCCCCACTGGTTAAGTGACACCATTAGTTAATAGCTTGAGTCTCAGTGAAAACTGTAAGGGGATGAGTGTTAGGAGGTGAAAGGGTGATTTCATCCACCTCTCTCTGCACCAAGTTTTGGATCTGCCTGTGCACAAATTGTGGGCTTTCTGTCCCCCAAGCCAGCATTTCCCAAAGTGGGGCACCTAAGCCGCCCGAGTGACCCACGGTGATTTCAGGCCAGGCAGGGCCCTGGTGGTTAAATGGCATCCGACTTCACAGTGAGAAGGCCAGGCCCCGTCCAACTCCCTTGAGGGCACTGAGAACATCAAAGAGAACATCTTGAAGCAGAGCTATCTGGCCGTCACCTGCTTGTTTCTCTAGCACTTGCTAACATCCCCTTTTAAACAGACCCAGCCACTGTAGCAGGCACCAGCTGGATAGAAAGGAATAAACTTGCAATTATTTATTTGTATCTGCTTGCCGTAGGAGATACCTTTGTCCATTTTCAAAGATGTTATAAAGTTACCTTTAATAAGTAAACGTGTTACAGGAAAAAACCCAGTGTTGACATGCTAAGTCACTTCAGTCATATCCAATTCTTTGCGACCCTAAGGACCACAGCCCGTCAGTTTCTCTGTCCATGAGATTCTCCAGGCAAGAATACTGGAGTGGGTTGCCATGCCCTCCTCCAGGGGATCTTCCCAACCCATGGACTGAACCCACGTCTTTTATGTCTCCTGATTTGTCAGGGGGGTTCTTTACATTAGCACCACCTGGAAAGCTGAGTACTTTCAATAAAAGTTGCTGCTGCTGCTAAGTCACTTCAGTCGTGTCCGACTCTGTGTGACCCCAGAGACGGCAGTCCACCAGGCTTCCCCATCCCTGGGATTCTCCAGGCAAGAACACTGGAGTGCGTTGCCATTTCCTTCTTCAATGCATGAAAGTGAAAAGTGAAAGTGAAGTTGCTCAGTCGTGTCCGACTCCTCACGACCCCATAGACTGCAGCCTACCAGGCTCCTCCGTCCATGGGATTTTCCAGGCAAAAGTACCGGAGTGGGGTGCCATTGCCTTCTCCGTCAATAAAAGTTACTGAATATATAACATATGCTGTTTAGGAACACACCCCCACAGTAGGGAAATGGTCCCAGGATGGTGGGAGATTGAAAATGCTGACTGAGTTCCTACCTCTGCTAGTGACATATGTGTCAAGGACCGTCCTTTTTCCCTTCTTTTGGGACCCACAGCCCAATCGGATCTCCTGACCCCTTCTGGAGCTGGGTGAGGCCAGGGCCCCAGGTCAAGGCAGAAGTGACAGCCACACCCAGACCTGCCGTGAGGCCCCCACTGCCTCCCTCTCTCCCCACTGCCAGGCTGCAGAGGGCATCCAGCACACTCTTGAGAAAGACCCACAGGATGGTAGACACCTGAGGTTCTGGGCGCCGTGTGGGGCAGAGGCCCTGCCGCCTCGGGACTTCTCAAGAGAGATGAACGTCTGGTGCATTAAATCACTGAGGTTTTCAGTCTGCTTATGAGAATTAGCTGACTGAGGCTAATACAAAGGGGGCATCTCTAGTCCAGTTTCCTGCCAACCTGGAATCTTCTATACCAGCCTGACATCACTGAGCAGCTAACAGATGCCAGGCACAGTCCCGAGGGTTTCACTGAGATGAGCTCAGTTAGTCCTCATGTCAGGACGGGGAGCCAGGCACTACCGAGTAGCGGGCTTATTATGTCTCAATGAGGTAATGGAGACCCAGAGGGCTTCTTGCCCAAAGTCACACGTTTGGGAAGCCATGAAGCTGAGACCTGAATCCAGGGCTGTCAGAGTCACAATGCCTCGTAGCCCCTGCTAAGCACATCCCCCAGGGACTGCCACGCCCTGACTATGTGTCAGTCCCCGGGCAGGGTCCTGCAGGAGATGGCATGAGTGGCACTGCCATGGCCTGGAGCCCCGCAAGCAGGCGGGAAAGGAGAAGGGAGGCGGCTGGCCCTGAGATGGACGGACACAGGATGGCGCAGTCAGGGAGGGCTGCAGCGAGCATGGCGCGTCACCCCCCAAAGAACAGGGGGTCTCTCGGAGGACGTGGTGCTCGAGGCCGCCCAGGAGGGTGGGTGAGAGTTCAGCCCGCAGAGATGAGTGGGGAGATGTGCCTCATCTAAGCCAAGCTCCTGGAGCCACAGGGCTTGGCTGGGGCCAGGTCCACCACTCTGTCTACGGAGGGGCCTGAAAGACTGAGGACGAGCGACGAGTCTTTCAAGCGCCTCCCTGAGCTGGACGAAACACGCCTAGTCCTTTCAAAGTTCCTCTTACGGCTCCTCCAGGCCTCGCTACCGGCTCTTCTTTCAAAGGGCATGGGGTGTAACAGAAAGAACTGAAGCGGGCATGGTGAGACACCTCCGACCCACTCAGAAGTGACACAGGTGTCTGCTTCAGCACGTCCTGCACCAGCGGAGCGGGAAGAGGCTCTGCTGACAGCATGTGAAACTCCGCGAGGATCCCAGAACCTGGTGCTCTGCTTCCCCGCAGGAGGGCCACTTGAGAGTGAAGGGGGGAAAGACTGCTGATCAATAAGGAGTGTCACGGGGGCAGCCTGGCAAACACCGTCGGATCCGGCTGAAGGTCAATGCCAACGTGATGCCACGCAGGTGTCGTAACCCTGACAGGACGTGCTGAGAAAGGCACTCCACCCTCCACCCAGCCTAACCCTGAGAAAACGTCAGACAAACCCAGGGTGGCGGACATTCTGCAGGACACCTGGACAGGGTTCTTCAAGCCTGCCAAGGTCACGAAGAACAAGAAAGACCGAGGGAACTGTCCCCAGGCAGCGCTGGGGGAGACGTGATCACTGAATGCATTACGTCCTGGAGCAATGAATGGGCACTAGTGAAACAGGTGTTTTTAAGTTTTATCTTGTGCTGAAACTTTGCTTCTTTCAGGTTGGGGTGCACTGGTTACCCCACCTGGCTGTGAAAGCTATGGTCTGTGGGCTGGCAATGTACGATCTTTTAAAACGTTTCTTTCCTGCCCAATCTCCCCTTTCTGGTGAGGCTCCAGAAAGGTCTGCTACGTGTGTGCCTTCTCCTTCGGTGTGGTCTCTTGGGGAGCCAGTTGGGAGAAAGGAAAACCAATAGTATAACTGTTTGGATACTGAAAATTGATTATCTTTTTGAAATAAAAAGCCTGTCTCCACCCACACCCCCCCCCCCAAAAAAAAAGGACATTAGCAGAAAAGAGGCAAAATCCAAATAAAGTCTGGAGTTTAATAATAACACACCCGTGTCAGTTTCCTACTTGGGACAGATGTGTGAACCACGGGGAACACTGGCGGGGCTCTGTACCACCTATACAACCCTCCTGTCACTCTAAACTATTCTAAAATTTAAAAGTGTCTTTAATTAAAAAAAGAGAGAGAAGCGACACTCCGATCTCCAGGGGACCTTCCCAACCCAGGGATCGGACCCAGGTCTCCTGCACTGCAGACAGATTCTTTACTGTCTGGGCCCCCAGAGAAGCCCGACAAAACATATGTCCAATGAGGCTGGGGGGCAGGAGTTGTCTGGCTGGCTCAGCGCTGTATCCCCAGCTTTGAGCACAGTGTCTGGCACACAGCAGGCACCCAAGAAATATGTTCAACAGACAATGTCTCCACCACCGCAGCCCAGGGCTGGCCTGCTGACTGGGGCTCCAGAGGCCACCAGAGCCAGGGCGGGCTGGGCGGCCCCACCCGGGTTGCAGCTGGTCCCCTGCCTAGGTGTACACATTTGAATACTGGCAACGGCCTCTGAGGCCCGGCCTCCACTCCCCCAACACAGCTTCCATGGCAGCAAACTGCAAACACAACCGAGCAGACAGCAGCTGGCATCGGGAGCGCCCACGGAGCAGCCCCCACACCAAGGTGATAACACTCCCCTCTGGGGCTTACAAGTTGGGTAAGAAAACCAGCTCTGGCATCACAGACGAGTGCTCTACTTGCCCGTGGTCTGTGCGACTTTGGCCAAGCCTCATCTCCTCTGCCCAGCATGCTCATCAGGCAAGTGGGAATGACCCTGGGTTCCCACCTGACCTGAGGGTGACCTGAACCAAGAAAGGCCTCCAGCCTGGCACTGGATAAGCAGGGGCCATCGTGGGCCCTGTGGGCACAGCACAGCGCTGGAAGGTACCTGAGAGAGACACCCCGGGGGCTGAAGGTATTCAGGGATTTGGAGAAGGGAGTGCCACTCCGACTGATGTTTGGCCAGCCCCAGACTGCTGAGGAGGAAAGGCAGGTCTGGTGGCAGAGCTGGCCGTGCACCCCCAGCACCATCCACAGGAGGAAAGCCCCAGGCCAGGAATCGTGCCCTGAGACGCCTCTGCCCAAATCTGGGGGCCCCTTACTCCTCTGCTTCCGGCTCCAAGTCCAGACCCACCAGACCCCCTCCTGAGTCCAGGGCTCCACCCCAAGTCCTGTCCACCGGGCGAGCATGTGCTGGCTCCCTGGTACATGTGGCACACAGCCCGCCCGCCACCAGCCACAGGCCGTCGTCAGCCCTCAGAAGGCTTTGGTTTGGCCCAGCATAACGTTCAACAAAAATAAAATTGAAAGCAGTTACTAATCATTTTCACGCAATTTATGAGATTTTCATCATTTCCTGAAAAACAGGGTGATCTGCAGGGCAACAAGCCACAGGGAGCTGCCCCTTCCCAACAGAGTGTCACTCTCTGACAGACTCCAGCCCCTGCACCCAGCTGCCCTCCCACCCCGTGTCTCTGACGGGCTCCAGCCCCTGCTTCCAACTGCACCCCCCACCCCAAGGTACCTTCTGGGATCCTGGGGGCATCTGCGTGTGTGACCCTGTGACCGCTTTGTCTCCCGCTAGAGGTTACTGCCTCGGTGTCCGGAGTCACCATGTGGGTGCCACTTAGAGAAGGGAGCCCACCTCCCGGCTGAATCACCCCAGGTGTCCTCACCAGGGCACATTTCTGCCCTGCACACCCCAGGAGTCCTGGCCTTACCATGTCTGCCCATCAGGTGCCCCTCTGAGCAGATCCACCAGGGCCGAGCATGGGGCACAGCACAGAGCGGCCAGACAAGGCCAGGATGAGAGAAACAAACCCTGTTTTCTAAGCATACTTGTCCCGCAATCCACACGGTTTATCCCATCCTCACAGAAGTCCTGCCGGGAAAGTGTGAGCACCCCAACACGCACATGAGGAAAAGGGAGGCTCAGAGTCAGGCGTCTTGTTCAGGGTCTGGAGCCCAGTGCACACGGGGAAAGGCTTTGTATCCAGGGCAATCTGCCAAATGGGCTGAGTGTGAGGGTCTGTTCCCAAGGGAGGCACTCCGAAGGCAGCCCTGGAGGGACTCGCAGGGAAGAAAGCCACTCCTAAGGGGGCCCACAACCTAGCCCTTGCCCCTGAAGACACCTGCTCCACGTCATACAGGTGCGCTCGGGCCAGCAAAACACCCAAACAAGGCAAGCGTCACCAGGTCCTTCCAAAGTGGGGAAGGGGTATTTTAGTTCAATTCTGCTGTCACAGTGGCTCCTGGTGTGAAAGCAAGAGAGAAAAGGACGGTGCAAACCTGCTGGGGAGTCATAAAAATCAACACTGTCTGGGTGCCAGCGAGGCAGGGAGTGCATGGCAAAGCACCTGGCTCTTGACTCAGACCCCAAGTTCAAGTCCTGGTCCCACACTTCCTCAGCTGTGCACCCGGGTCACTTCCCAGCTCTGAACCTAGGCTTCCTGTTTCCAAACTACATTAATAAAGGAAACAATCAGCAGAGTGAAAGGGCACCTTTTTCACTGGGAGAAAATACTTGTGAACTATGTATCTGAAAAGTGGTTAATATCCAAAATACATAAGAAATTCCTTCAACTCCACAGCAAATTACACACACACAAAACACACAACAACCCCACAACCAAACAACCTAATTAAAACTGGGCAGAGGACCTGAATAGACACTTCTCCATGTAAGACACACAAATGGCCAACAGGTATACGGAAAGATCCTCAACATCACTAACAATTCAGTTTCAGTTCAATTCACTCGCTCAGTCGTGTCCGACTCTTTGCGACCCCATGAATTGCAGCACGCCAGGCCTCCCTGTTCATCACCAACTTCCAGAGTTCACCCAAACTCATGTCCATCGAGTCGGTGATGCCATCCAGCCATCTCATCCTCTGTCGTCCCCTTCTCCTCCTGCCCCCAAATCCCTCCCAGCATCAGTCTTTTCCAATGAGTCAACTCTTCACATGAGGTGGCTAAAGTACTGGAGTTTCAGCTTTAGCATCATTCCTTCCAAAGAACACCCAGGACTGATCTCCTTTAGAATGGACTAGTTGGATCTCCTTGCAGTCCAAGGGACTCTCAGGAGTCTTCTCCAACACCACAGTTCAAAAGCATCAATTCTTTGGCACTCAGCTTTCTTCACAGTCCAACTCTCACATCCATACATGACCACTGGAAAAACCATAGCCTTGACTAGACCGACCTTTGTTGGCAAAGTAATGTCTCTGCTTTTTAACTTCACTAACAATTAGGGAAGCGCAAATCAAAACCACAGTGAGATACCACCTCACACTTTGTCAGGATGGCCATCCCCCAAATAAATAAAAGATAACCAGTGTTGGGGACAATGTGGAGAAACTGGAATTCTTGTATATTGTTGGTGGAAATGTCAATCAGAGAAGCCACTACGGAAAACAGTAAGAAGGGTCCTCAAAAAATTAAAAATAGAAATACCAAACCAGTAATCAGGGTATTTATCCAAAATAACTGAAATCAGGGTCTTAAAGAGGTATATACAGCCCACCGCAGCATTATTCATAACAGCCGAAATGTGGAAATAACCCGCGTGTCCATGGCCAGATGAGTGGATAAGGAGAATGTGGTGTATACCGCAATGCGGTGTTACTCAGACTTGAAAAGGAAAAACTCTGCCATGTATGACAACATGGATGAACGTGGTGAACGCTGCGTTAGGTAAAATAAGCCAGTCACAGAAACTGTGTTAGTTGCTCAGTCGTGTCCAATTCTTTGCAACCCCATGGACTGTAGCCTGCCAGGCTGTTCTATCCATGGGATTCTCCAGGCAAGAATACTGGAGTGGGTTGCCATGCCCTCCTCCAAGAGATCTTCCCAACCCGAGGATCGAACCCAGGTCTCTCGCATTGCAGGCAGATTCTTTACTGTCTGAGCCACCAGCGAAGTGGTTAGTCATAGTCACAGAAGACCAAATTACTATGTCTGCTTATAGGAAGCATCTAAAATAGTTAAACCTACAGCAGAGAAGTAGAACAGTGGTTGCCAGGGGCTGGAGGAGGAGAAGGAAACGGGAATTTGCTATTCAACAGGTATAAAGTTTCAGTTACGCAAGACAAATAATAAGTTCCAGAGATCTGCTCTACCACACTGTGCCCGTCATTAACAATACTAGATGGGGCACTTAAAAAGCTGTTAATAGGGCAGATCTCATTTTAAAGTGTTCTGACCACAATTTTTAAAAATTTAATTAATAAAGTGATAGAATTAGAGTTTCTTGGGGGGATGAAACTGTTCTATATCCAGATTGTGGGGCGGTCACATGACATGAAGTCCATAGAAGAGTACACCCAAAAAAGGCCACTTTTACTGCATGTTAATTAAAAAGATAAACCACAGAAAAATAAGTGACTATAATCGTATCTATCTCGTGTGACCAGTGTGATTTTCCAGTTCAATAACAGGCCCAGCACAGAGCACACACATCAGCAGCTGAGGAACTGTCAGGAACTGTCAGGCACCTCTGATAAGATGCGGACTGCCCCCTTTCCCCCTGAGAAATGCAAGCCGCAGACCAAAATTCAAGAGAAAAGTATTGCCAGCACCCGATGTTCAGGGACCTGTGACTAAAGTTTGGTAACAGCCAGGCCACTCATCTCAAATAGGGTTTCCACCTTCTGGATAAACAGAACACTCAGTCCATTTCGAACGGATCTTGCTTCCTATCCAGCTGTGCTGCCCGGAAGGTTCCAAGAGGCAGCGTTCAAGGAAAGGATTATGCTTTCAGGTGTCTGAGCTGAGCTGGTCCCCTGGGGCCCCTTTGAAGTACCATCTGTGTGACCCAGCATCTCTGGGGGTCAATTTCCCTGGATGTAAAATAGGAATAATGTCCAGAGAGTGGAGAGATTTGTAAAGCACCTTCCATATTCCCCTAGCTCTTGGTAGCACAGGGAACCCTGAGTCCCCCCTGCCTCTCTTAAAAATGAACTCATAGAAGCGTTGGCAGGCTTTTCTCCCTGGCTGGTACTTTCCCCGCACGCTGTTGTTGTTTAATCGCTAAGTCGTGTCTGACTCTTTTTAGACCCCACGGACTGCAGCCTGCCAGGCTCCTCTGTCCATGGGATTTCCCAGGCAAGAATACTGGAGGGGGTTGCCATTTCCTTCTCCAGGAGATCCTCCCAACCCAGGGATAGAACCTGGGTCTCCTGCGTTGGCAGGTGGATTCTTCTTTCCCACTGAGCCACCAGGGAAGCCCTATTTTTCCTGCACAGACCAATGTAATTAAGTTAACAGACCTGAATGTTAAAGTTGACAACAATTAGGCTAATTACCACTTCCTTAAAGGATCAATTAGAGCTGTGTTTCCCACACAATATTTTGAGAAATGGTAGTGGCCGCCCTATGAACCACATGGTGGCTTACAGAGTACATATGGCAAAAGCTGGACTGAATCAAGTGACTCGGGTTCCTTTTGTGCAGGACTTCTCAGTCTTTAGTAAGCTATGCGCATGCTACGGATCTCCCAGGAGGGAACCCATTATGGAGCAGCACAGACCAGGAGATGCTGAGCTAGTCAACCTTACGTACATCCAAAGCCCCTGGGAACCCTGGTAGACTACAGATGCAGATTCAGGGTGGGCCCTGTGACGCTGCCTTTCCAGCAAGCAAGCTCCCAGGTGATGCTGAAGTTGTTAGTGTGGGACCACAGTGTGAAAAGTAAGGATATCAATGGTAAGGTAACGCCCCAACCCTCACCACCACTGACCTACCATATTGACAGCTTTACTAGTGAAGAACCAACCCAGGGGAGGGAATGGGCTTTACTAGTGAAGAACCAACCCAGAAGAGGGAATGAGCAGGGCTGACCAGTGGGACCAGACTCCGCCCCACAACTTCCCCTGCAGGGACCCACTCCAGCATCTGGCCTTCCCTGTGCTCTCAGCCTACTAAAGATGGTTCTCCTGATACAGAGGAATCTCCTCAGTCTGAGCTGTGCACTGGGATCACACAGGGGCCTTTATAAAATACTGATGCCTCAGCCTCCCACCCTTAGGTCCTGAGTACTGCGTCTGGAGAGCCACCTGAGTTTGGGGATTTTTAAAACTCCTCCAGTGAGTCTTAACATTCCGCCAGAGCTGAGGGTTACTGATACAAGGGGAGTGTGTATGGGTAAGTTTCAACCCAAACACCCTTCTCACATCCTGCTTGCCTCTCCACTACCGCCCAGGAGCAGTTCCAAAATTTAAAAAATGAACAGATTACCAGATGGGAAACAGAACTTAATGAATCCACAGCTGGCTAAAGATACTACAGTATCGAGGTCAGGAATCCAAACTGCCTCGGGAGGAGAGATTTTCCATCTCCTTCCATGTCTGGATGAGCACATAAACGTATGCCCTACACTCTAGAGCCCCAGGGGCTGGAGCAGGAAAACCTAGACCTTCCAGAGTGAGAGGCTCTAAGTCAAGGATCCTCAACCCCTGGGCCACAGACCAACACTGGTCCGTGGCCTGTTAGGAAACGGGCCCACACAGCAGAAGGTGAGCAGCGGGCGAGCTTCATCTGTATTTACAGCAGCTCCCCATCACTCGCCTTACCTCCTGAGCTCCAACTCCCGTCAGATCAGAGGCAGTATTAGATTCCCATAGGAGCGTGAACCCCAAACGTAATGCGCTTGAATCATCTTGAAACCATTCTTCCCCACCTCCCTGCCCGTCCGAGGAAAAACAGTCTTCCATGAAACCAGTCTCCAGTGCTGAAAAGGGTGGGGACCACTGCTCTAAATTACCGTGAGATCATAGTAGGGGGTCGGGGGGTCTTTAAAGACAATTTTAGAATCAGGTGTCAGACCACATGAGGCTAGTTTAAAAAAACAAGGGTTGGTGACTTTCTTAATGAGCACTTCTGGGAAAGGGTCAGAGATGAGAAAACCAATGAGTCCAACCAGAGGGGGATTTGGTTCTCTCTGAACTTGGTGAGTAGGAGGGGAAAGCTTTAGAGATGAGCCCACAGGATACAAGCGGGGCTCTGGGGCAGAGAGCAGCATTCCAACCCCCAGGACATGATCCATCATGTCCCTTACCTCCGCTGCACCTCAACTGGCTCGTCTGTAAACTGGGATAACAACAGTGTCTGCCTTGCAGGGTTACTGAGGGATTAAATGAGCACAGGAAGGATTCTTACAAGAGTCAGGCACTAGTAAGTGCTCAATAAACACAAAATACTGGCTTGATTTTCACCTAAAATGCTCCTCTGGTCTGATCTTTATTTCCCTTTTGCCCTCATTTTTAAATCTATTTATATTTTTTTACACTTGTTGTAAAGTATGTGTTTCCATCAGCTTACCCAAGTTCTTTCTGGGACGAAGCAGGGCAGAAATGCAGGCACTCAGGTAAGCTGCTATCTGCCGAGTGCTGACTGTGTGCTCAGAGCCCTCAGAGTGCTGACACTGGTGTAGGGAGTGAGGGGGGCTGCAGGGACCCCCTGGGGCAAGGCCACATGGGGAGCTAAGGAAATTGTCCTTGATCAGAGCCACAGGCCCCACTCAACGGCTGAAACCCGAATGTGAAAAAAAATCATGTCAACTTCAGAAAGTTCCCCTGGGGCTCTGAGGAGATCTACGGCCTCTTGGAGATGCCCGACCACTCGGAAGGCGAGACTGAGAGGCGATGGAGGCTGAACCAAGATGCCAACAGCAGAGCTGGCATCACCGGCTTGAGAACCGTGTGGTCACACAGGGCCCCACGCTCGGAGGGCTGCGTTCAGACCTGGCTTAACATTCTGCTGTCACTGTCCCGACAACCTTTTCCAACAAGGGGTTCTGCATTTTCATTTTGCACTGGGCCCCACAAACTATGTAGCTGACCATACCCTACAGAGACAGCTCATTTGCCCCTGCATCGACCCTACCGGGGAAGGCAACAAAGGTTGCCATCTCCTGAAAATGAAGACACTGAGGCTCAGAGAAGGTTAAGTTAACTCTTCCAGGGCTCGATGGTCAGTGACAGGGGAGCATCATACCCCACGTCTTCGGGTTTCAACTCAGGGGCTGCCGCTGTGGGGGAGCTGGCCACCTCTGCATGCCTGAGCCTCCTGCTTAGGCTCCTCTGGGCCTGGGCAACGGGAACTGCACCCCTGCCCCCACCTCGGGCCAAGGCAGAGACAGCAGGTGTTCTGGCCCCTGCAAGCCGGAACTGGGTCCCGGCAGGGCCAACACCCACGGAACTGGGTCACCAGGCCAGTTCCACCACTTCAAGGTCCAGCGACTAACGAAACAAAGCCCTGGGAGCAAGGCAAACACAAGTCACCTTTGAAAGCCCGGGGGCCCTCCTCTGTGGTCTGCCTACTCCCCTACCCCTGAGTACAACTTAGAAAAGCACATGTTCAAGGAAGAAAGGGGGGAAATGAACGACCCAGATCTGAAAAGGTGCCCAGTAAAGGAAGAAATGGCATTATCAAATTATAATTGGCTTCCCTGACAGACTCTGAGAGACACGTCCTCAGGGCAAGGGTGGCCCTGGCAATTTTTTCTAGGCACTGGAGTTACAACAATGAAGGAAACAGATAAAAGTCTTTGCCTGAGGCAGCTCATGTTTTCATGGGAGGCAGAAAGAAAATAAGCACAAAACAATGAAGTGAATTACATAGTGTTAGGCAACAGGTGCTTTGATGAAATAATACCAATAACGAAAAGAGTGATCAAAATTTCCTGGGTGCTTACTCTGCATCTAAATGCTTTGCACACAGTGGCTCAGTTAATCTTCTCAACAATGGGTACTGTTTTCATCCCCATTTCACAGACAGGAAAGCACACAGGAGGTGAGGTCCCACAGGCGCTAAGAAAGCAAGGAGTGCTAATAAGAAAGGGCAAGAGATTCCTTTCTCCCCCTTCTTCATTTTATTCTGTATTAAGGAGAGCAAAATGAGCAGGAAGCCTGGTTTTCTCCCTGGCCTCGAACTGGGAGAGGGGGAATTCAACCAGACTATGTCCCTCTCCATCTCCCGTGGTCTTTTTTTCTTTTGTATGAAGGGTTATTTAACTGCAGTATGTACATTTCACTCAACATAAGTTGAGCATAAATTGCACCACTATATACCTATAACAAAACTGATATACGTTCTTAAACTTCCATACAGTTGTGACCACAATTCAGTGGCTGGATTTTATACTCTCAATAGGTTTATACAAACTACAGAACAAGAGATGAGTCAAGTGGCAAGTGGCAAGACAACTTTTCAAACGTCACCTACGTGTACACGTAGAAGAGACTACAAAAAGACACGTGTAAAACTGCAGGTCGTCTCTGGGGTTGCTGGGGCAGCCCATATTGCTGGTGGAGCGAATCCTCTGTAGTTACTGTTTAGTGATTCTTTTGCGACCACACAGACTGTAGATGACCAGGCTCCCCGACCATGTGATTTCCGAGGCAAGAATACGGCGAGTGGGTTGCCATGTCCTTCTCTCTCCCCCATGGTTTTTAAGAGATCTGACAGGGCTGGGGACCCTCCAAGTCTTCCCTTTTCACCCACGGCTAACAGACCAAGCTCCAAGGCTTTGGAGCCAGCAGTCCCCAGTTTGAATCCCAGCTCCATTACCGCCCGGCCCTGGGCAAACAAGTCACATGTCGCCCAGCTCTGCAGTGGGGCATCGGGCGGAGGGCTGAGCACAGAGCAGACACTCAGTAAATGTCTGATCAGTGAACACTGAAGTGCATGGGACGGAGGACCCTTCCTTTGAATCTGAGCCCTGAAAGGAGCACATCTTAGAAATGTAGGTTACTAGGCTCATCCTCCAAGGTGCGAGTGGAAAGTGTTGAATACATTCTCACTGTTCTGGAGTAGCACAAGCTTTCAAGGAAATTGATTAAAACACCTCATTTAGCTGGGGCTCCCATGGCACCTGGACACGCCCAATCTCCAACTCAAGGGGCACCAAGTCAGGAATTCTGTGCAACCTGGGACCCTGGCCCACCCTTCAATCTAGGGCAAGACCCTCAGCCCTCAACTTCCTTCCCTTAAAATGTGAGGTTAGGTGCAGAGTGAATGAATTGTATGCCCCAAAGCAGTGACTTCTTCAATAAGGTCAAAATCACCAGAACCTACTGAACCACACAGAAGACAGAGGCGAGGGCAGGAATTATCAGCCTGGGTAAGGGGAGGCTTTATGGAACCAGGGATCGAAGGGCCAACTACAGCTCTCTCGTGACCTGAACGTTAACTGTTGGTATGAGGTCTGCCCCTGAATTCCACCAGAGGAGCCTTTCCTTGTGTGAAAACTACCCTGTTCGAAGCCCCAGGGCTGCGTGGAAGGGGCAGACAGTGCCCACTGCAGGCCGAGCCCGCCCGCCAGTGCAAGAGTTCCCAGGCCACTGTGCTCGTCAGGCTGACACCCCAATACGCCCACACGCCTGGGGGGCACTGCCAGGCTTTTCTGGCAGGAAGGCTGGCACTTTACCCTGGCTTCGTTCACACCTGCAGGGAGGGACCAGAAGCCCTAGTCTGTGGGTGAGGAAATGGCCTCATGGAAAGGCGGCTTGTCCACTAATATCCCACTTCTGAACTCCACACCCCACCAGGCTCTGAGTTAAGCACCTCTCAGGCTCTCAGCCCTACCAGGTGGGACTTTATTTTTAGCCCCAATCTGCAGGTGGTGACAGAGATACTGAGAGGGCTCAGACACTTGCCCAAGTCATCCAGCTGAGCAGCTCAGGGGAGGTCTGTACCCAGAGCCTTCGCCCCAACTTCTAGAATATACCAACCTGCTCAGGGGAGGGGAGAGAGACAGGATTCTAGTTCAGCTCGCACTAAATTCTAACCCACTGCTATTTTTTCCCTGGTATACACATCCAGCAATGTTGCCTCAGGCCAGGGCAGCCCCTGGGGCTCCATACCTCAAGGGAAAGTCTGGTGGAGACCCTTGTCAGTCAGGCTTCCAGAAGGCCTAGCCTAGCACAACGTGGACCAGGTGGCGGCCAGACCCCACAAAGGGCTCACTGTGGTGACTGCAGAAAGCCGAGGCCAGACCCGGCTGGGCCCTCTCTGCAAAGCCCTGCCCACAGGTCCCTGATATGGTCTCCTCGTCTCCCCCAAGGAGCCCCCAGACCCAGAGCACAGGAGTAGGACCAGCGGAGGGACAGGCCTCCAGCTGGAGCCAGTGGGGAGAGGCTGAGCCTACGGAAACCTGAAACCCTCCAGCAGCTGCCTGGTGGGAGGGGGCTGCAGAGCCCTGTGGACCCCTGGGGGCTCATCCAAGGTGCCCTGGCCGCACCTGTCACTGGGGTGGGGTTCAGGAGAGGCTCTGTAGAGGGGAGGAAGGAGATGGCTTCTTAGCTCTCTCGCGCCCATCTAGGGGAGGGAAGAAACCTGTTTCCCAGTATGGGGGGAAAGGGATGCGACTTTGCGAGGTGTCAGGGCAGCCTGGGGAGGGGGACCCCTAGAGGGAAGGGGTGGAGCGGCCCGAGAGGTGGGTGGCCTCGCTTCCCGCTGCACGAGGAGGCCCTCCGAGCCTCCGGCTGGCTTTGTGTGCGGCAGGGGGCCCGCCTGGAGTCCCCGAGGGCCGGCGGAGGCATGCACAGGGTGGGGGACTGCTTTTGCGTTTCAGGCGGGAGGGATCCGCAGCGTGCCCGAGCACGCCCCGCGCGGGTGTTGCCACACTCACCTCCTGAAGTCAAAGGGCATCGTGCCGTCGCCGCCGCCGCCAGGGATGGGAGCGCTGCAGGCCAGGTGGGCCGCGGCGCCGCGTGGGTCCCAGCCCGCTGCCAACGCCGCCTCCGGCCGCCCCGCCCCCGCCGGCCGCCCCTCGCCTCCGACACTGGCCGCTGCCTCCAGCCGCCGGGAAGTGACGCTCCGCTCAACGCATTGGGCACCGCCCCCGCCCCCGGCCGCCCCTTCCGCCGCACCGTTAAAGGGGCCCGGGGGCTGGGGTAGGGGGCTGGGTGCCGGGACGGAGGGGCGGGCCTTAGCGGGGCGCGCGGTGGGGCTCGAGGCTTGGAGAGGGAGGGAGCACCCAAAGATACAGTTATTCATGCCTTCCCAGCTCCCGCCCCCCACTGTTTTCCATCAATTCTCTGTGGCCTTGAGCAAATCCCACTGCCTCCGTTATTTTGCATTTGCAAACCAGTTTTCCTGAGTTGAGGCCTCCCTGATAGCTCTGTTGGTAAAGAATCCGCCTGTAATGCAGGAGACCCCGGTTCCATTCCTGGGTCGGGAAGATCCGCTGGAGAAGGGATAGGCTACCCACTCCAGTATTCTTGGGCTTTCCTGGTGGCTCAGCTAGTAACGAATCCGCCTGCAATGCGGGAGACCTGGGTTTGATTCCCTGGGTTGGGAACATCCCCTGGAGAAGAGAAAGGCTACCCACTCCAGTATTCTGACCTGGAGAATTCCATGGACTGTACAGTCCACGGGGTCCCAAAGAGTTGGACACGACTGAGCGACGTTCACGTTCTTGAGTTGTGCAGATTAAATGGCATGGTACAGATTTGGGCTATGCACAGCATCTAACTCTGAGTAAAGGGCCTAATACCGTGACAGAAAGGTGGAGGTCAGGCAGGCCTAGATTTGTAAAGTGGACCCAACCACATCCCTGCTGAGCCTCTCTGGGAAACACGCTGGGCTTCTCTGAGCCCACACCCCTTTCCACATCTGCAGGAAGAAGCTGATGATGCTTACCAGAGGAGGTTTTTCCTGGGGATCCAATGAGAAAGTTGGGAAAGTGCGTAGTGTGATGCCTGGCACCTAGTAAAGGCTTGTCACCTGAAGCTGTTGTGTTTGGCCTGCTAGCTCTACTTCTCTGCTTGCATCTTCAGTACATGGTTCATTTCAGTGGTATTCACTGAGCCTGGCTCTGGGCCCAGTCTATTGTGGACGGCAGACCAAGACCTGTTGTGTGACTTGGCCCAGGGTGGACCTCTCTGAGCCTCA
Source organism: Bos indicus x Bos taurus (assembly GCF_003369695.1). Taxonomy (NCBI): domain Eukaryota; kingdom Metazoa; phylum Chordata; class Mammalia; order Artiodactyla; family Bovidae; genus Bos; species Bos indicus x Bos taurus. Next base: position 4,463,818 of record NC_040095.1, on the reverse strand, counting down.
GTTTCCTTCTGTGAAATTCACAGGTAATCAGCATCTCCTTTCAGGATTGCTGAATGAGAGGAGCTGGTAGTTGTAATACAAGACCCAGGTGGAGGAAACTCATTTTGAACTTCCCCTTCTATGACTGGCCCCACCTCCAAGGCTTTGCTAACACAGAAGCCTAAAAAATCCCAAGGGAGGAAGGGGGGCGGTGGGGCTCATGTTCAAAAAGCAGGGCCAGCAGGCCATGTCTTGTCTATAAATAGAGGGAAATGGTGGTACCTGTTCCTTTGGGAGGATTCAGAATGCATGGTGCCAGTTCCTGTCTGGTGTAGGGTGTGGGCTGTGAACCACACTCTTCCTCTGGACCCTGTACAGTGTTGCCTCTTCTTCCCTTTTCTTTCATTCATTCATTCAGCCAGCAAGGGGCCTGGCACCCTTGGGAGAGAGAAGGAAATCTCAGCTGGAACTTGAGTCCTAGGAGCAGTAGAAACATAAAAGGGGCCTTGAGTAGCTACTGAGCCCAAAAGACTGTTTGCCTGGCCCTCTATAGGAGGGGAGTCACACAGTGGTGAACATTTGACAATGAGTCCTCCCCCTCAAAGTCTGGTCCACAGCCTGGTGCTGGTCCACCAGCCAACTGCAAAGGCACCATGGGGCACATTCTCAGCCCTAGCCCAGACCTATTGAATTAAGTGTGCATTTCACACGGTCTCCAAAAGATTCATTGGCACATTTAATTCCTAGAGACACTGTGATAAAGGACCACGTTTTGGGGGGTTAGGGGACTTCTGCATTTGCTGTTTCTTTTGCCTTGAGCACGTTCATCTCTCTGTGTTGCACCCTGCTGTATTGAACAGAGACTATGCATGCCTCCCAGTAGATTCTCCCTTTCTTCATAACTCTTAGCTATGGTAACAGAGTCCATGCTCCAGCCAAACTGCGTGGTGTCACATTCTAGTCTGTCTACTTACTAATTTATCTTACTTCTGTACCTCAGTTTCCTCATCTGTAAAATTAGGACAATAATACTACCTCCCGCATAGACGTGTTGTAAGGATAAAATGTGTCAATGAATGTCAAGGATTTAGGAGAGTGCCTGGCACAGAGTAAATGTAAGAGAGGTTTGACTATGGTTGCTATTTTTGCATGAAGATGGAACTCCCAATTTTTGGCTGGGCATATGGGTGCTCAGAATGAAAGTTACATTTCCTAGCTTCCCTTGCAGCTAGGCGTGGCCATGTGACTAAGTTCTGGCCACTGAGATGTAAAGAGATGTAGCTGCTTCAGGGATTCTCGGTGGACGTTACCCACTGTGTCCCTCTCTCCCTCTGGCTACCCAGAGTATGGATGCCACCATCCTGCTCCATTCAGTGAAGGTCATGTAGAGCAGAGCAACAAGATAGAGAGAGCCTGGGCCCCTGCCCTTGAATGACACAGTACCTGTCCTCGAACATCTCCCCAAACTTCTAAGCCAAAGAGAAACACACATGTCTGGTTTAAGTTACTGGTATTTTGTATTTTCAGACACTAACACCTGAACCTAATACTAGTACACCTGCCCAGCCTGGTTAATTTCTTGACTTGGTTTAACTACCATATGCAGAATAGGCCAGGACCCCCATTATATGGTCACATGGCACCCATAGGTTTTTAGGGGGAGAAATTGTCACAGTTTGTGATGAGATTATTATTAACTGGCTAGTGTCTACCTCCCTATGTTGACTGGAAGTTCTCCGTGGAGGGTGGATATCTGTTTGCGCATCACTGTATCCTAGTAACCAACCAGAGCCTGCACATGGTTCGGCAGGTGGTAGGGGGCCATAACTGTGTATTGAAGGCTGAATGGCAGTTTCCCAGAGAGGCAGGCCTTCTGTAAGAATTCCCAGAGAGAATAGGGGGAAGGGACACATCAACAAAGATCTCTGTGGGGACTCTTGAGGTCTGTAAGCCAGTTCCAGATGGCCTGTGTGCCCAGAAGACAGTGTAAGACGGGACAAAGGAAATCAGACGTTGTGTTACAGTAAATGAGAAAACCCTGCATCTCTTGACCAAGGGAGTAACTTACTACAAACTGAGTTTTAGGATTGCTAATCTTTCAGGACCCTATCGTAGCCAGCCTCAAGTGGCTGATATTCCCATGCCCTTGTGTAATCACCTCCCACAATGTGACGTGCCAAGCTGGGTAACCAACAGGGCATTGCAGAAATCACCTCATATGACTCTGTAGGCTGGGTAGTAAGGGCATTGAGGCTTCTCCTTAGGCTTTCCTGAATCACTTGTTCTGGAGAAAACCAGCTTCTAGGTCATAAAGATACTCAAGCACGGTTAGAGAGGGATTGGATGGCAAAGAACTGAGGCCTCCTGCCAACAGCCATGTGAGCGAGTCATCCTAGAAGTGGATCCTTAGCCTCTAAGTCTTCAGAGCTGCAGCTCCAGCCCACAGCTTAACTACAGCCAAGGGAGAAGCCCTCATCCAGAGCCACTCATCTAAGTCGCTCCTGGATTCCTCCTGAGTCTTAGAAACTTTGTGAGATAATAAATGTTTAGTGTAAGCCACTAACTCGTGGGTATTCAGTTACACAGTGTAGACAGTCAATAAAGATTGCATGTCCCCGTCCTTGTTCTACCAGCACCTTCTCCCTGCCTTCTTCTGCCTCACCCCCAACAGGCTTAGTGCAATGGTAAAGCACTGCAATCAGATGACTCTCTAGCTGAGAGACATGGACACACAGTTTAACTAGCTGGTTGTCTGAGTATGCAGTGAAGGATAAAAATACCTTTCCTGTGGCAGGTAACCTCTAAAATCACCATCCCAATAAACCCACCTCCTTGTATCCAAACGCTTTCATAATCTCCGTCCTTACAATGTAGGCTGGACTTGTGATTCACTTTGAATGAACAGAATATGGCAGAAACAGTGGCATGTCGCTCCTAAGACTAAGATACAGAAAGACTGTGGCTTCTGCCTTGAACACTGTTTCTCAGATCAACCATTCTGGGCAAGCCAGCAGCCCTGTGGAGAGGTCCTGTGAGAGAGCTCACTAGTGAATCTTCTGGCACCTGACAGCAACCATGTGATTGAACTTGGAGCAGATCCCTCAGCCTCAGTTGAGCCTTGAGATGACCGCAGCCCTGACCCACAACTTGACTGCAACCTCCCAGAAGACCTTGACCCAGAGGCATTCGGCTGAGCTGCATCTGGATCCCATGAAATGAGAAGTTTGTTGTTCTAAGCGACTAAGTTTGGGACAATTTGTTAGGCAGCAACAGGTAACAAATACATGGCCCTAAAAGCTTGCTGTAAAGATGAAGTAACATGTACAAGGCCAGGCATATAGCAGGTGTTAATTAAATGCTTGCTGAATGAATCAATTGATAAACACATGAACATTCTATAATGTAGAAAGTTCCCTGGCTCCAAATGCTCACTGGTCTCTACCCCCTCTTGCCAAACACATCACGGAAAGTTGTTTGAGGCAGGGAAATGCCCAAGTCAGATTTGTTTTTCTGTAATAGGAGCCTGGTTTGTGTTCTAGGGGTGTGGCTGGTTCAATTGTGGCCTGGATGAAGAGCTTAAGAAATAATAGTCCTTTGTCAGCTTGAAGAGGTGTTGAGGGTAACTTGGGCCTCATAACAGGCTCTGAACAAATTCTCCTTTCTTGCTCTGGAAAGTCTCCTGGCCAGCTAAAAGACTGTCATTCATTCACTCATCCATTTTAAGTTATTCAGTGGACACCTCTCTATGACAGGTCCTCTGGCTGCAGAAAGAAGCACGACACGTCCCTGTGTTTAGGAAGCAAGGAGTAGGTAAGCAGAAGTGTGCTGCTATGACAAAGACTCGAGCTCAGGGGCCCCAACTCCTGTGCAGGTACAGTTTCATGCTAAGTGCTGTGTTAGGGGCAGCACCAGAGGTTCTAGGAGGCTGGTACAGCGTTCCTAATTCTACGCATGGACATAAATTGGTCTCAACACTTTCAGTTCAAGGTGGCTGAGATCATCTCAAATTAACATATCCTGCCTCGGGCCAGAGAGAGAGAAACAAAGAGAAAAAAAAAAGAAAGAAGAAAGATAAGTCCAGACGTAGATTTGGTTTCAGGCACTTCAATAATTGCATCAGGAATCTCTCTCCCCATCCCTAGGCCCACCTTTTAAAAATTTTTTTTTTTTCTTTTGCTGTGCCGTAAGACATGTGGGATCTGCCTTGGATGTGCAGGGTCTTAACCACTGGACCACCAGGGAAGTCCCATAGGCTCATCTTTTAAATTCTGACTTTGTCTCTAGAGAGGCTTTCCTTTTGTGCTGGCAAAATGCTTGCCTGGAGCTCCAGGCTGTTTTTCCAGCTCTGCAACTCCAGCAGCTGAAGGCAAGCTCTTTCCTGCTGCCTCAGGCAAAGGCTCCTGGGCTGACCCTCAGGGGTTCTCATTGGTGGCAGACCAGAATAGTGGGCTCAGGAGCAGGGATAGGCCAAGCCTAGACTGAATGCCCACCCTCGAGCCTGGAGTGGAATCAGCCTTATTCAACACACACAGATTCAGATGGAAGAAGTGTGGTTTCCTAAAGAAAGGTCAGGGGTGGGAATTCCCTGGTGGTCCAGTGGTTAGGACTCAGTACTTTCACTGCTGAGATTTAATCCTTTGTCGGGGAACTAAGATCCCAGAGCAAGGCCTTTAAAAAGAAAGAAAGTCAGGGCGGCATTGCCAAAGAAGGAGAGGATGTTGGGAGGAAAAATTGTCCGGTATCTTCTACGGGGAATTAGGAGAAGCTTCGAGGAAGAAGAAGAATCTGAGCGGAGACCTTGAAGAATAAGTAGATTTTAGGGAGAAAAGCAGATTGAGTGAGTTATCTATTTCTGTGTAACAAATTATCCCAAACTTAAACAGCAATTTATTGCCTTGCAGTTTCTGATGGTCAGGAATCCAGGAGCAGCTACCCGGGTGGTTCTAGCTCAGGATCCATGATGAAGCTGCAGTCAAGCTGTTGGCCAAGGCTGCAGTCTCAAGACGACTGGAGCGGGTGGATCCAGGCTCATCCACGGGGCTGTTGGAGGAGAGTTTAGCCCTCCCCACGTGGACCTGTCCTTAACACTGGTCATGACATGGCTTCTCCCTGCCAAGTGAGACAGTCAACCTTCTATGAAGTCTCTCCAAAGTGCATGCTGTCATTTCCACCTTCTTTTATTCGTAAGTCCAGCCTCCACTCAAAGGGAGGGAATCTCACAAGGGTGTAATACCAGGAGGTGGGGGTCATCTTGGGGGCTGGATACATCCTGGGAAGGACACAAAAGCATGGTGCTGGGAGAGCAGGCGGCAAGGCTGTGGCCGTGGGTTACGTCAAGCTGGAGAGTAAGTAGGTGGGGACTGAGTTGTGAAGGGCTTTGAGAGATGTGTTCAAAGCGTGAACTTTCTTCTACAGACAGTTAGGGGCCCTGAAGTATATAAAGCGGGGTTGCGTCACAATATTTTGATTTAAGGCTTTGTGGGAGCCCAGTATATGTCCTCTCTTTCCCAGCTGTGCTTGGAACAAATGGGACTGCTATCTGCATGGGGGCTTCCTGACAGTGAATCTCTGAATGTGGCATACAGACCCAGGCAGGCACAGGAAGGGCAGGAAAAGGTCAGGCCTCCCTGGGGTGATCTGGGATAAGGCAGAGCAGAACGCGGTTCCCTGTGCGCAGCCTCCTTCCCAAAGAGCTGGACAGTATAGTCACAGACCTCAGGTGACAACTTGCCAATCAGAATTCACCCATCTCCCCACACAGTAGGTGAGGGGACCCCACAATTGTTGAGGGAAACCCCTTCTCGTGAAAATCAAAGGAGAACGCAAGCACGCCCCCCATCAGCCATCTGCCAAGTTTTAGACAGGGCATATCTGGCTGCCTCTGCTGTGGCATTTCACCCATGTTTTTCAAGACCTGAGAAGCTCACCAGGCTGAGGTCCCACTCAACTCGGTGCTCCTTTCTGCCAGCAGCAGTCAGCTCTGCTGGCTTGGTGACTCGGCATCACCTGGGCATCTTCCTCATCTCTTTCTGGCCTGGAGGTCACCTGGACCCTTTCCTCCGCAGTCGGTGGTGTGGTTTGGGGCTTCCCAGCGGCTTCATCCCCCATGGCTCCTCCCTCCATCCCTGCCCCTTGGCTGAACCTGGGGACCTTGGGGAGGCCTTTGTGTGGCCCGGGCATGAGTGTGTGTCATGGTGTGTGGGACACCCAGGGAGCAGATGGGGCTGTTCTCCTGGCTGAGGGCGGAGCTGTGTTTCCTCATGGTGGGCTGGTGGCGGGCTGGGTGTTAAGCCAACCTTGACTCTGAGGAGGAAACAGAAAAGGAAACCCTGGAAGGCTCTGGGTGCAACTCCCATGTAACTGAAGTAAATCCCTTCAGCTCTCTGAGCTTCAGCCTCTTCATCTGTAAATCGTGGATCTCCAGTTGTTCACTCATCACTCAAGCTGATAATTTGCTAGAGCACAAGGCCGAAATTCCCCTCACACAGGAGTGTATAGCACCCCCAAAATAGTGGTAAATATAGGGAAGCCCAATAATAATGTGCCTCTGGCAAGGTTCATGTATTCCAAGGTGCCTGCAAATGGAGAAAAATCAGATGAAAATCAGGCTCACTGGAACCCCAAGAGCTGCATGATGAGAGGTGAGGTCAAAGATGGAAGGGAAAGCTTTGAAGTCAGAGGTCAGAATCCCAAGCCTAGTTCAGTTGATACCTGTCTGAGTCACCTTGATGCTGCTGCTGCTGCTGCTAAGTCGCTTCAGTCATGTCTGATTCTGTGCGACCCCATAGACGGCAGCCCACCAGGCTCCATTGTCCCTGGAGTCACCTTGGGGCTGTCTAATTTCCCACCATGATCTCCGTTTCCTGCTCTGCAAAATGGAGAGAATGCTCACTTCATGGGATAGTTGAGGAGGTGAGTGTTTATCCAGTGGTCATATGTGAACTCCCCCTGCCTTGGATCTGGGTTTAGCTGGATACCAAATCCCATCCGCCCCTCCGGTCTCATGGCTGTATCGGTGAAGTGAAGAGATCTGAAGGACAACCAAGCCCTCTCCTTGCTCTGTGAATTCATTCTATCCTCTCATTTTTCTCCTTCTTTCCAGAGCAAGTACATTTTTAGCAGACCCGAGACGTGGTTTCCTATGTGAGTTAAATTCAAGAAATCCTAAAAAATAAAATAAAATAAATACATAAGTATAAATGAAAGAAATCCTCACTGAGCTCTAGTCAGTGGGTTGTTGTTGTTTTTTGTTTTTTGTTTTTCGGCTGTGCTCCATGGTATCTGGGATCTTAGTTCCCCAACCAGGGATTGAAACCCAGACCCCTGTTATGGAAGCATATAGTCTTCACCAGTGGATCACCAGGGAAGCCCAGTGTTTAGGTATTTTGGATGAAGGAGACATTAACTCTAGCTTCCACTCCAGAAGAGTCACCCCACTCATCATTCACACTTAGAGTCATCAAAAGACCACTGCTTTTTCTGCCCTGACTCCATTCAAGTCTATATTGATCAAAGACTCTAATCTGGCCTCAGTCAGGGTTTTCAAAACAGGATTGGCTTTTGTGAGATGGTTTTGTTTTCTCAAATTAATTATTTAAAGAAACAGTGATAATTTAATTTAAAAAGTAACTATTTAAAAAGATATTCAAACAGGAAAGGGGGTTCACAGTGGAAAATGAAGTCTCTCTTGTCCTCCCAGCCCCCAGCAAGGGCACCCACTTCTGAAGGTTTTCTTCAGTCGACTGGGCCTTTTGGTGGCCAGGGGTGACCCCAGCCTTTTTTGGGAAGGCAATGGAAGCCAGCATCTCTCTACTTTGCCAGCCAGGAGCTCTGAGGCCAGGAGAGAGGAGGCAGAGTGGAGCGTCCCATGGAGCCGAGGGTCTACCAGAAGGCCACAGGGAGGGCAGTATCCTGGGCAGGGTGGGGACACTGAGGATGGAATTGAGTCCCTCAGGTGGTCTCTCGGGGAGACTGTGGGGTCTCAGGTTCACCAAGGGAGACCTTTAACCCACTTGCAAGAGACCCACCACCTTATCAGAGAGATCTTCTACAAATATTTGTTGAGTGACTATGACAGGCCTTCTGGCCTTCACCTAGGGTAGGAATTGGGAAATGGGGCTGGAAAGGCCCCAAATCTCACTGTGAGAGCAAGCAGGAGGGAACGCTGACCAAACATCTTCTCACTGTCAAGGACTTTTTTTAGGTTATTTTAAAATTAATTTTTAAATACACAAGTAGTATAGGAATACATTTTTCATGTAAAAAAAAAAGAAAACTACAGATAAGGCTAAATCTTCCTTTGATCTCTAACTCCAGTCTTGGTTTTCTTCTACCTCTCTAGAAGGAATCGCTATTTTCAGTTTGGTGTGCATCTTGCTAACATTTTTCTCTGCATTTTGGCTTGTGTTTGTTTCATACATATTCTTCTGCCACTTCACTTTTGGATTGATAATATACCTGGGAGGTTTCTTTTCAGGCGGATACAGATCTATGCTCAGGGCTTCCATGGGTGGTGTTTCACGTCAGCCCCACTCCAGAAGATCAAGCACGGCTCAGAGAGCCAGGTGACTCACCCCAGCGGGTGAGAAGGGGAGCAGGATTCAGACGCGGATTTGTCTGCGTTTGGATTGTACCTGCCCTTTACCCAATCTGCTTGTGGTTTATGCTCTAAGTTTCCTGGTTTAGGATATCATCTATTTTAATGGCAGATTAATCATAATGCAAAAGACAAATCAACTACCTCCATTCCCTGTTAAAATACCTACATGGCCCCCCAGTTCGCAAAGGATTGGGTCTAAGTCCCTCGACTGGGTAAGAATAGATCTTTTGGACAGAGGGCTTCTTGTCATTTCTCCAGCTCCCTGTGGCCAGGCCCCACCTTGTCATCAGTTCTCCATCCAGCGTGTGTTTTCTGACACCTCCAAGCAGTTCGCTCCATTCTGACACTGTCTACCTGGAGATAGCATTTAATCCCACAGGCTAAGTGCCCACTGCCCACTTCAATTCCATTCTCAAGTCCAGGTTGTCACCTGTGCTTCTGAGTGGTCAGCAAGGGGAGGTTCCCATGAGCCCCTCTTGGGTTCAATTAACTTACTAGAGTGGCTCTCGGTTTACCAGTTTATTATAAAGGATATTATAAAGGATACAGATGAGAGTCAGATGAAGTACTTGGGACGAGGTATGTGGAAGGGGCTTCCATGCCTTCTCCAAGGAACCACTCTGCCAGCACCTCCACATGTTCACCAACCTGGAAACTCTCTGAACCTCATCGTTTTGAGTTCTTACAGAGGCTTCATTAATTACATAAGCACTGTGGATTAAATCATTGGCCATTTGTAATTGAACTCAATCTCCAGCCCCTCTCGCCTTCCTGGAGCTCAGGGAGACAGCTAAGTTACACCCCTCTAATTACATAGTTGGGTCCCCTATCAAACAGCTTTCATCTTAGAGGCTTTCCAAGCCACCTCATTAACACAAACCCAGGTATGGTTGAAAGGAATTTGCTATGAATATCTAAAGACAACTTTAGGGGCTTCCCTGGCTGTCCAGCTTTCCTGATAGCTCAGTTGGTAAAGAATCCACCTGCAATGTAGAAGACCCCGCTTTGGTTCCTGGATTGGGAGGATCCCTTGGAGAAGGGATAGGCTTCCCACTCCAGTATGCTAGCCTGGAGAATTCCATTGCATTGTATATTCCATGGGGTCCCAAAGAATCAGACACGACTGAGCGATTTTCACTTGCAGTTTCTTTTCACTGGCTGTCCACCGGTTAAGACCTCCCCTTCCAATGCAGGCTTCGATCCCAGATCAGGAGCTAGTGCCTCACAACAAAAAAACCAAAGCCTAAAACAGAAGCAGTATTGTAACAAATTCAACAAAGACTTAAAAAAAATCAAAAATTAATTAAAATTAATTTTTTTAAATTCTTATTAAAAAAAATAAAAAGACAACTTTAATCACTGAGGAAATTCCTAGGGTTTTAGAAGCCCTGCACCAGAAACTGGACAATGACCAAATATATATTTCTTATTATAAATCACAGTATCACATTCCAGAAAAAACAAGGTACTTAGGGTTCTCTTCAGGCCCGTTGTTTCTCTCCTCCTCATCCCTGCCCATGCAGTCTGCTCTGCGTGTGGCACACCAGCTCCCATCTTAGCCCCTCTGTGCCTGGTTCACTGTAACTCGTCCTGTGCACCTTGGTACAGGGGTCATCCCCTCGTGGGCGCCTCTCCTGTCGCCCATAGGCTGTTAGCTGTTTCTCCTGTGTGCCCTCAATGTCTTGTACTTATTGTTATCAAAGCATTTCCCCTCCTATTCTAATTGCCACTATATTTGCCTTCCTCTTCTTAAGGGTGATGACATAAAACTCGTATTTTATGGCAAGGTAAGAAAAATGTAAACATAAAATTTTTCTTTGCCTGTTTGGGCCCATTCCCACCCTGTTAGTAAGTATTGTACAGCTGTGTTAACTAGACGTCCTTTGGAGATAACAGTCCTTTTCAGGCTCAGCTTGGGACCAAGATGATCCATGACGCAATACTCTTTGTATGCGTAGATTTGGATTGTGTAAACCGTCAGTAATGAGTCATTGACATATAACCTTTGTCTCAAAAATTTATATTACCGTGTTTTGACCTCTAATGGGCAGAGCAGTCCTTAGAGCGTTCTGAAAGACTATCTCCCAGATTATAATTGGCTCCAATAAAATATTCAGTTCCTTTCTTAGATTGAATATTAACTTTTTCATTGACAGGGGTTAGGTCCTTGAAGTGAGGGTCACTGTCTCACTCACCTGCACCTCCAGGTCCCAAACAGTGTTTGTGGAGTACACGAATGCCTCAAGAGAGTGAACAGAATCTTGAGGCAATCTTGAGAATCTTCACACATCCTAAGTGAACAGAATCTTCATGTTGAGATTTCACTGATGTGAGAGGAGATACACAAGATAATAGTGCTGGGAAGAGAAACCCATAATCTCTTGAAGTAAATTTGCCCAAACGCAATCATACTATACAATTGTGTGGCGACTGTATGGGACCATATTTTCTCAAGCCATCTCCTAGCTCAAATGTTTCTCTTAGCTCTGTGATGTTACTCTTATTCTTCTCTTTCATCTGGTCTTTCATGCTCTTGAAAAGGGATCCATGCCCTGATTTCAGGGGATCTGAAATCAATCCCACCAAGGCTTCATCTCCTTAGTGATGTCCCTTGTTTCCAAAGGGCATCAGAGCCCTCTGCCCACTCTTGAAACCTCTGCCCACTCTTGAAACTGGCAGGGGTTTCCTGAGAAGAGGGACAGGGGAGTTCGCTTTGGGAGGAATGGTTCCCCTCCTCAAGATAACAGTTAAAATTCATTATCTCTTTGCCTCAAAATCCCAAAGTCATCTGTTACTACTAAAATTAGGGAAAGCCCAAAGCTTTCACCCATTTTCTCTCATTTCCTTTTTCTCTGAGAAAATCCGAGGTAAAAGCTCTCTTCATTTTTTTTTTTCCTTAGTATGGTCTAGTGCTCTTTTCAGTATGAAAGGGTGAAAGAATATTTTAAAAATAGAGAAAAAGAGAAAGTAAAAGAGTACCAGTCCTGAGATACCATCACATTGAGAGTTCTTTCCGTCTTTTTTTTTCTATGTAATTTGCTGTTGTTCAGTCAGGTTTTAAAAAATGTATGTAATATAGATACACCCAAAGTATATATAATGCAGATGTATAACTTAAAGAATTACAGAGTGAAGACTCATGTATCCATCACCCGTTTTAAGAAATAGAACTTCACCAGTAGCTTAAAGCAAGCCCCCACGTGCCCCCGTCTCCCAGCCCACTCAGAGGGAGCCGCCATTTTGAATTTTGTGTCGGTCCTTTGCTCGTCTTTAGTTTTACTGTATTTGTGCTGTGTAAACATACAGTGTAAAGCTTTTTGCCTTGATATAATTGAAGTGCGTTGTTTTCCAGCTTGCTTCTTTCATTTATGATCTTTGCGGGATTCAGCCGCACTGATGTGGGCAAGTGTGAACTACTCCTTCCAGCCCTTCGTGGTGGCGCCTTGTACGTGTATGTCGCAGTCCCGTTTATTTATCCATTCTCCTGCGGCTGGACATGTGGATAGCTTCCAGGATTTTTTTTCTTTTAAACATTTTATTAAATGGAATGATTAAAGATATATTTTGTTGTGATAAAATATATATTAACATAAAATTTACCATTTTTAACCACTTTTAAGTGTATAGTTCAATGGCATTAAGCGATTCACATGGTTATGCAAACATCACTACCATCCATCTGAAGAACTTTTTTCATCTTCCCAAGGTGAAATCTGTAACAGTTAAACGGTAACTCTCCATTCTCTCCTCTCCACGTCTCACAGCCACCATTTTACTTTCCCTCTCTATCAGGTTTTACTGCTCTAAATATCTCATGTAAGTACAATCATAAAGTCTTTGTCTTTTTGTGTCTGGCTTATTTCACTTAGAATAATGTCCTAAAGATTCACTCACATTGGACCAGGTGTCGGAACTTCCTTTTTTTTAAGGCTGAATAATATTCCATTGTGTGTATATACCACATTTTGTTTATCCATTCATTTGTTGATGGACACTTGGGTTGTTTTGACCTTTGGATCCTGAGAACAATGCGTTTATGAACACAGGTGTACAAATATCTGTTGGAGGCCCTGCTTTCAGTTCTTTTGGGTGTATATCCAGATGTGGAATTGCTGGATCATGTGTTAATTCTACTTTTCATTTGTGAGGAAATGCTACACTGTTCCCCACAGTGGCTGCACCGTGGTACATTCCTACCAGCAGCTCCTAAGGATGACAGTTTCTCCACATGCTTATCAACACTTGTTCTTTCTTTTTTTTCTTCTTTTAGTAATAGCCATTCTAATGTGCATATAAAGTGATTTCAGAATTTTTGACAAACAAAACAGCCATGACCACGCTAGTACATATACCCTGGTACATATATGCAAGAGTTTTTCTAGTTAGACAGTTGATAATTGAATTATTGGATAGTAAACTATATGCAGGGCAGGAAGCAACAGTTAGAACTGCACATGGAACAACAGACTGGTTCCAAATAGGAAAAGGAGTACGTCAAGGCTGTATATTGTCACCCTGTTTATTTAACTTCTATGCAGAGTACATCATGAGAAACTCTGGGCTGGAAGAAGCACAAGCTGGAATCAAGATTGGCGGGAGAAATATCAATAATCTCAGATATGCAGATGACACCACCCTTATGGCAGAAAGTGAAGAGGAACTAAAAAGCGTATTGAGGAAAGCGAAAGAGGAGAGTGAAAAACCTGGCTTAAAGCTCAACATTCAGAAAATGAAGATCGTGGCATCCGGTCCCATCACTTCATGGGAAATAGATGGGGAAACAGTGTCAGACTTTATTTTTTTGGTCTCCAAAACCACTGCAGATGGTGATTGCAGCCATGAAATTAAAAGATGCGTACTCCTTGGAAGGAAAGTTATGACCAATCTCAGTAGCATATTCAAAAGCAGAGACATTACTTTGCCAACAAAGGTCTGTCTAGTCAAGGCTATGGTTTTTCCTGTGGTCATGTATGGATGTGAGAGTTGGACTGTGAAGAAAGCTGAGTGCCGAAGAACTGATGCTTTTGAAATGTGGTATTGGAGAAGACTCTTGAGAGTCCCTTGGACTGCAAGGAGATCCAACCAGTCCATCCTAAAGGAGATCAGTCCTGGGTGTTCATTGGAAGGACTGATGCTGAAGCTGAAACTCCAATCCTTTGGCCACCTCATGCGAAGAGTTGACTCATTGGAAAAGACCCTGATGCTGGGAGGGATTGGGGGCAGGAGGAGAAGGGGACGACAGAGGATGAGATGGCCGGATGGCATCACCGACTCGATGGACTGAGTCTGGATGAACTCCGGGAGTTGGTGATGGACAGGGAGGCCTGGCATGCTGTGATTCATGGGGTCGCAAAGAGTCAGACACAACTGAGTGACTGAACTGAACTGAACTGAACTGAAGATATATGTATGTGTATTATTTTCCATTGTGGCAGGGTCAATATATTCATCATCGAGAACAGATGATTGTTCTCGTTTCATCACACTATTGTGAAACTTACCATTTTTGCCAGTTTGGTGGGTGTGAAATGATATTTCAATGTGGTTTTATTTTACATTTTCATGAGTAATAACAATATTAAGTATCTTGCCATGGGTTTCTTGGTCATATTTATTTCCTCTTATGTAAAATATCTAAGTCTTTTGTCCATTTTCCTATTAAATTGTTTGCCTTAGTTTTACGAATTGGAAGACTTTATCTCTTTTAGATACTAAATATTTATTGAGTATACAGTACAAATGTCTTTTCCAAATTTATGGCTTGTCATCTCATCTCTTTTGATGTCTTTTGATGGAAAGGAAATTATTTTAATTTAGCTAAATGTTTTTCTTTCAAATCTTTTTCTTTATGATTGTACTTTCTGTCTTTTGTTGATTCAGAATCTGTCTCTACCTGAGATCATAAAGATATTCTATATTTTCTTCTAAGGCTTTTGCCCCCAGCTATATTGAGACATAACTGACAAGTAACATTGTGTAAGTTTAAGGTCTACAACATGATGATTTACTGTATGTATCACATATTGTGAAATGATCACCACAATAAGGTTAGTTAATGTATCCGTCATCTCACATAGTTACTATCTGTGTGTGTGTGTGATGAGAATATTTAGGATCTACTCTCAGCACATTTCAAGGACAAAATACAGTATCGTAAACACAGTTACCATGTTGTACATTAGATCCTCAGCATTTATTCATCTGTAACTGGAAGTTCATATCCTTTGACCAACATTGCCCCGTCCACCCCCCCAGCTCTGCCGCCAGATACCACACATACATGATATCACATAGCATTTGTCCTCCTCTGTCTGGCTTACTTCCCTTAGCATAATGCCCCCAAAGGTCATCCATGTCACAAATGGCAGGATTTCCTTATTTTTCATGGCTGAATAATTCTTTTAAGAATTTTAAGGTTTTTCTTTCACATTTAAGGCCTTGGCCCACCTGGAGTTGATCTTTTATGTGCTAAGGGCATTGTTTTCCCCATCTGGATAGCCAAATTTCCCAGATTTATTTGTGGAATCAATGTTTATTTCCTCTCTGGGCTTTAGGGCATCTGCCATCCAAATTTTCTAAAAAGTAAATAAATAAAATTAAAAAGCAATAATTAACAAAATCAGGCTTTCTAATATGTGTGGATCCCTTTTAGGGGCCCCTCATTTTGTCCCATTAATCTATTTGCCAATCACTGTACCAACTTCACGCAGTTGAACTTGTGGTTGCTTTACTAATTTGATATCTGGGAGGCTAAGTCCCTGCCCAGAAATCTGCTTGGGATTGTCTTAGCCTTTCTGGGCCCTTTGCTCTTCTGTATATTTTGAAGGTACAGCATGCCAAGTTATACGAAAAACTGAGCTGGGTTTTTGCCTGAAATAGTGTTAGGATATTTTGAGGAAAACTGCCTTCCTATCCACCAACATAGCATGTGTCTCCATTTAGGTTTTCTTTAAGGTCATTTAATGAAATTTTATGCTGCTGCTGCTGCTGCTGCTGCGTCGCTTCAGTCGTGTCCGAATCTGTGCGACCCCATAGATGGCAGCCCACCAGGCTCCCCCATCCCTGGGATTCTCTTGGCAAGAACACTGGAGTGGGTTGCCATTTCCTTCTCCAATGCATGAAAGTGAAAAAATAAAGTGAAGTCGCTCAGTTGTGTCTGACTCCTAGCGACCCCATGGACTGCAGCCCACCAGGCCCCTCTGTCCATGGGATTTTCCAGGCATGAGTACTGGAGTGGGGTTCCATTGCCTTCTCTGATGAAATTTTATAACTTTCTTTAAAAGGCTTTCACAGCTTATCCTAGGTACCTTATATTTTTTATTGCTTTTGTGAATAGTATTTTGTGTTCATGGACTTATAAAATGTACTTGTAGTCACACTGCATATAATGTGCTTTTCCCACTTATATCATATTGCACAATTTTTTCTAAGGGTTGCTGACTATTC
The DNA here is from genome assembly GCF_003369695.1 of Bos indicus x Bos taurus. Taxonomy (NCBI): domain Eukaryota; kingdom Metazoa; phylum Chordata; class Mammalia; order Artiodactyla; family Bovidae; genus Bos; species Bos indicus x Bos taurus. The sequence continues at coordinate 4,447,794 of NC_040095.1, read as the reverse complement.
GTAGGGAAGAGTGACTACCCCACTGTTACCGAACATGCCAGACTTCTGCTTTTATTTTTGCTCTGGTCTCAATAGATGGTTTACTGTCCTCTATACACTTGGGAGGTGTGAGGTCTGACGACCTTGAATCACGGTCCTTGTCCTCTCTCACCTTAGAAAACATCCTCAACCTCTCTGTTCCTGTGTTCCTCATCTCTAAGAGTGAGATCACAGATGATACCTGCTCCATGGGCTAATCGTGATGATTATATGAGAAAGAAAGAAAGTGAAGTCGCTCAGTCATGTCCAATTCTTTGCGATCCCATAGACTGTGGCCTACCAGGCTCCTCCGTCCGTGGGATTTTCCAGGCAAGAGTACTGGAGTGGGTTGCCATTTCCTTTTCCAGGAGATCTTCCCAACCCTGGGATTGAATTCGGGTCTCCCACATTGTAGGGAGACGTTTCACGGTCTGAGCCGCCAGGTGAGCATATGGAGTAAAATGACTGTCGTGGAACCTGGCATACAGTAAGAGTTCAGTGAAAATTAGATATGATTATTTCTCAGTAAAATATTTGTTTTCCTTCATTTTTTGCCAGGTTTTGACTGTTCTAGCTAAAAATCAGTGTTTGAAAAATTGGGGAAGAAAAAAGTCAGGTGTCCCCTGACTTCACCTTGCCCCCCTCTCAGGATCTCCCTCCTTCTGCTCCTCTTGTCCCCCCGTCCAGGGTTAAATCCAGGAGACCAGTGCTGCAAGGAGGCTCTCAGACCCTCTAGTTGACAGGAGTGGAGAAAGAGGACACCTCCTCCCAAGGGAATGCCAATTCCAGGCCAGCTCTCGAATCTGTTCCTCCTCTTCATTCTCCAGCCACTGCCTGAGTTCGGGTCTCACAGCTGCTCCGCTACCTCTTGCCTCTCCCCGTCTTGTCACACTGAGCAAGACGTCCCCCGCCACAGCTCCAGCACCGAGTATGACCACCACATGCTGAGAGTCATCATCGCTCCCCCAGTGCCCTCAGGATGAAGCCCAAGTCCATTAGTTACTTTTCAAGGCCCTGCATGATCTGACCTCCACCTAACTGCTAATGTTGACCAAACTCCTATTTCTCCGTACCTGACACATGTCAGTGATCTGTGCTACAAAACTGCTGGGTAGGAATCCTTCTTCCATTTTGTACGTGAGAGCACTGAGGCTCAGAGAGGTAAAAATGACCTCATCAGAGACCCCACAACTAGGCAGCACAGACACAAAAATTTGAATCCAAGTCTCTGGCTCCCAGACAGCTTTTTTCCCCTGAGTGAGTGGCAAAGCCTCAGCTTATCCAGTATAACCTGCAAATAACCCTGGGAGGGTTGATTTTTGCTCACTCACAGCGTTTCTGCAGAAGTGAGTAAAAGGGTCTGAAATGGGTCAAGGAGAGGGAAAAGGTCAAAAGAGCATCCTGAAGAAAAAGAGAAAGTGTGCCCTCTCGGCACTTTTTTTTCTCAAGCTGAACCTTGAAGTTGGTGGTGGGGTGGGGAGTCGGCTAAGCCTGGGGCAGGGAGCGGTGATGTGGCTCGTGGGAGAGGCAGGGCGGGGACAGTGAGTGAAGTAAGGACTGAGAATGACGTAGGGGGTGATGGAGGAAGTGATTATGACCAGGAAATAAGCTTTCTGAAACCACCCTAGGAAGATCGTCAAAATATTCCTGGCATCAAATGGCATTTAAAAAATAGTAATAGTTACATTTTTAAGATGTGCCACTCATTTGCCTGGCCACTCAATCCTTTCAGTGACTCTGAAAAGTGGTCATTCCTCTTACCTTTTTACAGAGTAGGAACTGAAGCTCAGACAGCTGAGAGAACCTGCTCAAGGTCTCTCAGCAAGAAAGTGAAAAAACCGAGAATACCCTACAGATCTGCCTGGTGCCCCAGCCCTCCACTGTGCCATCCTGCAGTCAAATAGATTCCCCAGAATGTGGCCAAGTACTCTGGGGGCCACAGAGATCATACATGTTTTGCTAGATGTAAAGGTTCCAGCAATACCAAAGAATGTCAGAGGAAGACGGTCGTAATCCTGCCATTGGGTGGATGCGGTATTAAGACTTCCTGCGTGTCTGGGCAGCCGGATCTGTGCAATTCCAGCCTGAACGTTCCCAGGTCCACTTCCAGAGCCTGCAGAGGCCTGTGTCTGGTCCTACCTGACAAGGGTAGGCCTAGTGCAGAGGAGTGACCAAGGATCTGCTTTCGAGTGTGGGGAGTGAGCCGAGCAAATGTGAGCTAGGCTGTCCTCCCACGGCTGCCCAGAGGCTGGATCTGGGATGGGAAGGGAAGGGGCAGGGGCAAGCAATGGTCAGAAGCCTCTTTCTGCTCTCTTTATCTGAACTCTGTAATGATAAGGGCAGGTCTAGATGGCAGTATAATTATTTTTTAAAAAACATAAAATTAGTGTAGAGAAGGGCTTCCCTGGTGGCCCAGACAGTAAAGAATTCGCCTGCAAAGCAGGAGACCCGGGTTTGATCCCTGAGTCAGGAAGATCTCCTGGAGAAGGAAATGGCAACCCGCTCCAGTGTTCTTGCCTGGAGAATCCCACGGACAGAAGAGCCTGGCAGGCTACAGTCCTTGGGGTCACAAAGAGTCGGACATGACTGAGCAGCCAACACTTTCACTTTCAGAGAAGAACTTAATTGTTCAGAAGAGTGGAAAATGGCATGCCAAGCCTCTACAGAAGAGACCACTCTAAACAGTTTCAAGTGGGACCCCGGGACGCCAAAGGGCAGCAGGTCCCAGCCTGACCAGCAGCCTACTGTTTGCGGTGTCAAGCGCTCAGGGCGCTGAGCTTTGGTCTTGCCAAGCAGGAAATGCCAGGAAGAGCAAGAAGAAGGGAAAGGAAGCCAAGGTGCTTGGAGAAGGAGGCTGAGTGGAAAGTTGGGGGTGAGGTGGAGAGAGGGGCTTTGGGAAAAGAGCAGGGTACTTATATGGAGTTTCCAGAAGCCTCCACAAGCCCTACATCCTGTAACCCCCTTCTCTATCTCTATGGGAAACCAGAAGTAAAATCTATTATTGAAACTTCCATTTCTGGCAATACAGTGGGCCAGACTGTGCATATTCTTTATTCATATATTTCATGATAAAGAAAGTGAAAAAACAGGGACTTCCCTGGCGGTCCAGTGGCTAAGACTCCGCACTCCCAGTGCAAGGGGCGTAGGTTCGATCCCTGGCCAGGGAACTAAGATCCCATATGCTGTGCAGTGTGGCCAAAAAAAGAAAGTAAAGAAAATCAAAAGCAAAATGTACACCCTTGGTAACAGTTCAGGATTGGGTTTGTGGAGGGAGGTAGTCAGGCTATGCTGAGTCTAGCCTCAGTTCAAGAGCAGGGCAGCTGCAGGGTTGGTTCCCACTGGGTAACAAGTCTGTGCAATTTCCTCCCTTTCTTCCTCTTTCTCTCTGGCCATTTCCTCCTCTCCTTTCACTGTATCTATCTCTACCTATCAATTTATCGTCTATTTATCATTTACTCACTTTTCCCACACAAAGTGGATTATATTCTGCTGCAAACTACTTTTTAAAAATTCAGTACCATCTCGTGGACAGCTATGCCAGCCCATGATCGTCTTATACAAAGGCTGTCAGTTTTAGGAGCAACATTCTCTAAGGTTAGAGAGGTCTCATGTCTTCCAGAGCTTGTCTGGAAGAGATATCATATCCTCCACCAGCTTCTGCTGCTGGCGGGCCTGCCATTCACCCATTCTATTTTCTCAGATGCCTTTATTGGCTTCTCACCGTAGCCAAGCTTCCAGAGCCCCCATCTCTCTGGGCTCATAGGTGAAGAAGGCCCTTTCACATTCTCACCCTCCCTCCTGTCTCACTCAGCTTCCCTGACCGGCCCCTGCTCTTCAGATCGGCCTGCACCTCTTGGCCTGAGCACTTGTGCTGTACTGAGCTTGGGACAGCTCGCCCCCAACATCAGCAGCTCCTTCTTCACCTTCCTGGGGTCTGTGCCCCAGCGTCGCATTCACACTGAAGTCCTCACTGTCTGCCCCAGGCGCCCTCCACTCTCCTTCCCTGCTTTATTTCCACCCCTAGCTGACACGTCATGCCTTTTGCTTATTTCTTTACTGGCTGTCTCCCCCTCTTCCTCCCACTAGAATGCCAGCTCCATGAGTGCGTTTTTAATCTCTATTATTTTAATCACTATTACGTGCTGCTTTTTAGTCTCTATTATTCCCAGGTGGCGTTAGTGGTAAAGAACCTATCTCCCAGTGCCGGAGACATAAGAGACGCAGGTTCAACCTCTGGGTGGGGAAGATCCCCTGGAGGAGGGCATGGCAACCCACTCCAGTATTCTTGCCTGGAGAATCCCATGGGCAGAAGAGCCTGGCGGGCTACTGTCCGTAGGTCGCAAAGTATCAGACACGACTGAAACCACCCGGCGCACACACATTCCCAGAACAAGGCCAGTCGTGGCGTGTGTGCGAGCTAAGTTGCTGCAGTCGTGTCTGACTCTGTGTGATCCTCCTCCATGGGGACCTTTCTGACCCAGGGATCAAACCCACATCTCTTACATTAACCTGCATTGGCAGGCAGGTTCTTTACCACTAGTACCACCTGAGAAACCTGGTTAATCAGAGATGCTCACTAAATATTGGTTGAATTGAATCCAATATGGAAGTTGATTTCGGTGGGTGTGCTGCATCCTTGCTTGCTGAAGAGGGAAGAAGCACTTTCTTTAACCCAGCTCTGAAGACCCTTCATGAATTTGCCTTCCGACCACTCATGTCTTCACTGGCCTTTTGCTACGTGGACTTATCCTCCAGATGCCATGGTACACCCTGGTTGGCATCCAGCCCCCCAGAGCTGGATGTCCTGCATCTCTACCCTACCCTGGATAGCTTTTACTGGCCTCCAGGCACAGCTGTAAATGCTCACTCCTGCAGGGGGTATTTTCTCCCCTGGCCAGGTGATAGGACCCCTGGGCTCCTGCAGTCTCCTGGGCTCCCCTCTCTGGTTCCTATCTGTCACCCTTCTCCCAGAGGCCTGCATCTTCCTCTGCCTCCCTAGGGGCTCCCGACCCAAGTGCCTGGCACACCGAAGGGGTCGTACATGGGTACCGGGAGAGAGGGTGAAAGGCAGAGTGAAGTGGCAATTACAGGGGATGGGAGGGTGAGCAGGGGGGGACTCACCTCTGGCACCATTGGGTTGAAGGCTGCTCTAGCCCTGATCCAATCACGAAAGAAAGTCTCCACTCATGAAAGGATTGAGAAACAGATGAGCAATCAAATGCCTGAGCACGGAGTAATGATGATTAAGGAATGCTGGGAAAAGGCATCATTACATGGCTCCAAAAGCATTCGAAAGCTCTTCAGGAGAGTTCAGGAGAGTGGTTTGGGCAGGCGGGGCTGGACTCTTATCAGAAGATGCCAGACCCCTCATTCCTGCCCCGCTAGGTCACTGTGAGCTGAGAGCAAGGCTCCGTGTCATTGTTTGCACTTCGCCTTACCTCACCCTCTTTTGAAAGGCGATCATGGGCAGGTTTGCAGAAGGTCCCTGTGGGTAGGTTTTAGTATTAGTATTAGTACTGGCCACCCCTAACTGGCAAGTGGGATCTTATTTTCCCTGACCATGGATCAAGCCAGTGTCGCCTGCATTGGAAGCGCTGAGTCTTAGCCACTGGACTGCCAGAGAAGTCCTGTGGGTAGGTTTCTAAAGCGGGAGAATGTCATCTGTAAAATAGGATAACAATCACGGGGCAAGATTTGTCTTGTGAAGCAGTTAAAGAGTTGAGATGAGATCCTGCTGGCGCGATGTGGGGTACTGGGCTTGGCATATATGAATAGTAAACCCTCAACAAACACGGGAGGGCATGGTTAGAGTGTATTTTTCCTCCAGAACGGCAGCCCCCTGAAGTGGGGATAGGACGTCTGCCTCTGCAGTGTTCCCAGAGCACCTTGCACACAGTGGGCACTCAGCACACAGATGTCAAAGGCGGGTTACCTAACCGCCTTCCGGCAACAGGGTCAGCTCTGGGCCCCCGCACTCGTTCCCACCGCTCTTGGTGCTGCAATCTGCCATTTCCCCAGCTGCTCTGCGCAGCTCTGACAACGCAGTGATTGCCTGGGGCACATGACTCGCAGGGTACTTTTCTAACTGCTCCCAGGGGCCGAGGAATCCCCAGGGCCTGGCTCATCGGGACAAGCCGATGACTGGGACCCAGCGTGGTCTGCCTTCTCTGTCAGCAGGCTGATCTGGAGGTTCTGTGTGGGGAAGCGACGAGCGCAGGCCCCCTGAAGCAGGAAGTGTCTCTCACCACGGCCCCTCTCAGAAGCTTACTTCCCTCCCTCCTCTGACCCCGAGCCTGCCTTCACCCTGGAAGATGATTGGGCTCTCTGTTGGAGTCTTAGCTAACCTCTGAAGGTCAAGTTCGTGGACCATTTGTCAATACTAATGGCCAACTTTAATGGAGCACTTACTCTGTGCCAAGTCCTACACTAAATAAAAAGATTTTATTTCATTTCCTCTAAAGAGACACCCAACTGTTCTCCAAACATTCTGTCCTTTGATGCATCTGGGCCTTGGCACAGGCTGTTCCTCGGTTTGAAAGGCACTTCCTCATTTTATCTGCCTGGTGAATACTCACTCTTCAGCACCCAGCACTCTCTGTCTCTTCCTGCTGGAAGCTTTCTTAGCTTGCCCGAGACAATAAAGTCCCAGCCTCCCGTGGGTCTCCACAGTCATCATCTGGGTGTGTGTGTCTCTCTCCCCCTGAGGTGTGGCTCCCCAGATGCTACGGGCTGCCACGTTCGCCTCCCTATCCTCCGTGTCCACCTCCGCATCCAACTGGGGCACTGGAAATGTTGGTCCCTCCTTTTTCAATTCCTTGGCTCATCATCTCTGTCCTTTGTATGCCCCTCATCACTTTGTCTTTATTCCAAGTACAATGCTTATTACACGATGCTGCTGCTGCTGTTAAGTTGCTTCAGTCGTGTCCGACTCTTAGCAACCCCATGGACTGCAGCCCTCCAGGCTCCCCCATCCCTGGGATTCTCCAGGCAAGAATACTGGAGTGGGTTGCCATTTCCTAGGTATTTATAAATGTAAGTTGAATGACATAAATGATACTATGATCTTGTTTCAGGGTACCAGATAGGAAGTGTTGAATTATTTTGCTGTAGACTGCTTGGTTACCTTTAGCAAGAAATCATCAGAATAGATAGGGAAAGAGGAAGTCAGAAGAAGGAAGAGAATGGGAGAAAGTACTGAACTAGCATTTTCTGAGCACCTAAAGGTGCCAGGGATGTGTTTCATTAACTCTCCACTGTAATCCAGTGAAGTGAGTATTACAATCTCCTTTGTATAGACAAAAAAACGAGGGCACAAAGGGGTGAAGTGATCTGCCTAAGGTCACACAGCTGGCAAGTGGCAGAGCTGGGATTTGAGCCCATCTGCCTGCCTAGTTCCACCAGCTGGATGGAGAAGTTTGGGTGGTCCTCAAGTATGAGAGGGTGGGGGAAAGTGAGAAGGGCCTGCAGGACTCTGGCGGAGAAGGAATGGGATACGTCTGTCCTGTGGGTCAGACCCAGACTCCTGAGTATGCATCGTCCTTGCCTGAATTCCCCAGAACAGACATTTGCTGGCCTGTGGACCCACCCAGACTCCTCCAATACATTTAACCGCTTTCCCTTGAGACAGTTCTTTATAAAAAAAAAATTGAAGTACAGTTGATTTACAATGTTGTGTTAATTTCTGCTGCAGCAAAGTGACTCAGGTATACACACATATACATTCTTTTTCATATTCTTTTCCATTCTGGTTTATCCCAGGACATTAATGAGCATTCTCTGTGCTATACGGTAGGACTTTGTTGTCCATCCATTCTATATGCGATAGTTTGCATCTGCCAATCCCCAACTCCCAGTCCATCCCTCCGTCTCCCCTAACACTTCAGTTCAGTTCAGTTCAGTTCAGTCGCTCCGTCGTGTCCGACTCTTTGTGACCCCATGGACTGCAGCACACCAGGCCTCCCTGTCCATCACCAACTCCCAGAGTTTACTCAAACTCATGTCCATCGAGTCGGTGATACCATCCAACTGTCTCATCCTCTGTCATCCCCTTCTCCTCCCGCCTTCAATCTTTCCCAGCATCAGGGTATTTTCCAAGGAGTCAGTTCTTCGTATCAGGTGGTCAAAGTATTGGAGTTTCAGCTTCAACATCAGTCCTTCCAGTGAACACCCAGGACTGATCTACTTTAGGGTGGACTGGTTGGATCTCCTTGCAGTCCCCTGGCAACCACAAGTCTGCTCTCAGTGTCTGTGAGTTGAGACAGCTCCTCTTCACAAGTAGCTTCTTTTTTTTTCTAACATCAGTCCTGTCCTAAACACTTCCCTCTCAATCTCTGGCCCACAGTTTGGGTACTCCTGACCCCACAAGATTGTGCAACACTCTGTAAGGGCTCCAAGAACCCGCAACTTCTCAATAATGCTGAACTGGGTGAAATTTCCCAGTAACCTCCTCCCCTGCCTGACTAACACTCTCTTAACTTGGCAATGCAATGTCCTATTTTTAAGGAACCTAGTCATTTGGTTTAGATTCTTTAGTTGTTTTATTTTAATGACCTTCTGAATCATTCATTTTTCTTCTTTTGAACTGATTCATTCCTGGCCACTTCCTTGTATAGAAATCCAACCCCTCCTTTAAGACTCAGCACCAACACCCCCTTCTCATGAAAACCCTCTTCATCTATACCATCCCTCTCCAGGAAGAGATATTGCCCTCCCTCTCTTTCTGAACCATTCATCTGGCCTTTATTATATTGCCCTATCATCCTTGTCCTAAAAATAAAAATGATATGCCGGCTATTTGAACTGTTTCTTATCATTCTCATGGTGACTCTAGAAAGAAAGTAATTATCATTTCCATCTAAATGTAGTGAAATTGAACCTCAGGGAGCTTACTAAGCCTCCTGCTCCAGGTCACATGAAATTAGTGACGAAGCCAAGATGCTAAGCCCAGCACGACTGTAGAGGGAGTGTCTTGAAATGTAACTCTTTGTGTGTGGGTGCCTGCCTCTTACTGCGATGCCTGTCGCCACCATCTCCCTGCTCCCCAGACGGTAAGCTCTGTGAAGCCCTTGTTCCCTATTGCATTGTACGCAGTAAATATCTGCAATAAATAGCTGATGTTCCATAGATGTTGACCAATGGCTAGGAGACTTCCTGTCCCTTCTATAGAGTTAGCTGCTCCAACCTTTACACAATCTTTGCATGCTTACAACATCAATAGCCTGGTAGCCAAAACAATCAATACATATTGACCGAAGGAAGTAAGAGAAAGGCATGGGCTTGGAAGAGTCCAGTGGACATATTTTCCAGTTGAAAAATTTCAATCAGAAATTTAAAAAATTCTCTCTGTAGCTCAGGACCCATGCTGCCAGACAAGACCTCCTCCTCATCACTTTTTCGGGTTGAACTAACATTTAACAGACTAAGGGTTCGATTTAAGCTCACTCCACCCATCTTTAATGGATGTCTACTCAGCCAGGCCCCATGCTCACTCATAGACAAGTGCTGAAGTTGGCTCTGTGAGCAACTCACCAGGTGGAGGTCTTCTGGATGCCCACTCCCCCTCCACTCCTCTGCGATGCAAACTCCCTACTATCTTGAGATCAGGCAATGGTGGGGCCTTGGAAACAGGGGGACAGATGGGCAGTGGCTCTGTCTGGTCCAAGAGGAACCAGGCAGGAAAGATCTCAACAAGACAACAGCCTCCAAGAAGTGGATGTGAGCAGCAGTGTGGAGACCTGGAGGAGACTGGCTCCATGCTTCAAGTAATATGAAGACAGGTTTTGGACCAGGAAGCAATAATGAAGACCTGGATGAGGTTGAAAGGTCTGGGAAGGACATTAAAAATAAGAAGCCACGGGACTTCCCTGGTGGTCCCGTGGCTAAGACTCTGCATTCCCAATGCAGCGGGTCCAGGCTTGATCCCTGGTCGGGGAACTAGATCCCACATGAGGCAATGAAGATCAAAAATCCTGTGTGCCACGACCAAGACCTGGTGCAACCAAAAAAATCAATTAAAAAAGCCAGTTGAGGATAGCACGTGGCGGCAAAGAGAGTTAAGGCTCCCCTTACTATCCAACTGAATGCTTTTTTCTTCAAATCATGCTCTGTTATCAACATTGTCAGCCCTGCTTTCTTTTGTTCATCTTTTCCTGATTATCATGTCTTTCAGCTATAACCTCCCAGGGATGCTTGGACTTGGTGAGTCTTCTGTTACCAGCATTTCATTGGTCATTTGATTTGGAGGTTTGGGGGCCAAATTGCAAGCCTCGTCTTTTGACAGGAGCATTCTTCCTGGGAAGCAACGGAGCCCAGTGGCTACCATGGGCTGCTGGGCTGGAGGGCCTGCTGACGGCCTGCCAATATTCAGCAGGGGCTGGGCTGGAGGGCCTGTCGATGGCCTGCCAATATTCAGCAGGGCACGCAGTGCACTCCTAGCACTGTCTCACCTGTTCCCAACCCAAGATGAGTTAGAACAGAGCATCTCCACTCGACAGATAAGGACACCGGGGCCCAGAGACATGAAGTCAGTTGCTCGAGGCCACCCAGCAGGAATGCTGACTTGGCCTACTCAGGGACCTACACATTTGGGTGAGCCAGTGACTGTCTTTGAGCTTCTTAGATTTAGCTGGAAGGGCAAGGAGCTCTCGCTCACTTCTTTTCATGGTCAAGAATGAGACTCAAGGACTTCCCTGGAAGTCCAGTGGTTAAAACTCTGTGCTTCCAACAAAGCGGGCACAGGTTCCACCCTTGGTCAGGGAACTAGGATCCCACAGGCCACTTGGCATGGCCAAAAAAACAAACAAAAATGGACTCAGACATGTTGATGGCAAAGCAAAAGCAATAGTGGTAATAATAGTGCCAGCAAGCATTCAGAATCCACTATGTGCCCAGCATCATGCCACTCGCTTGATGTGCTTCATCTTTACTTTTCTCAGCATAATGATTAAGAGCCAAGACTCTGCAGCCTGACAGCCTGGGTGTGCATCTCAGCTTTGCCACTTACTGGCTGTGTGAGCTTAAGCAAGTTACTTTATCTCCCTGGGCCTTAGTTGCCTCATCTATCAAATGGGGTTGGTGATAGCATGTTATAATAGATTCCTCGCACATAGTAAATGGTAGATAAATATTACTGTTCCATTTTAAGAATATCGATTTCCTCTCTCCTTGGCTTATGAATGGCAAGTATATAAAAAAGAAAACTGATAGAAGGGAAGGGTTCATTTTTTAGAATTGCAAGCAAAAGGGAAGAGATTTTTTTCAATAAAGATATTAGAGTCATTTGCTGCAATCACCGTTTATGAACGGGGAAGCAGGCTCAGAAGGTTGGTAAGTCAGTTGCCTGAAATCACACACCAGCACCAGGAGGATTTGAACTCAGGCCTGTCTGATGTCACAGCTCCTGTCCTTGGTTCCAACGCCGTATGGCCCACCCTGGTGGTCATGGAAAAATCTGGTCCCTGGCCCGGTGTTGAAAATGGAAACATGAGTCACCGGCCATCCCCGGGGACAGCTAGGGAGTGAGAGGCGCTCAGCAGTGGGCCAGAATGTTCCGCCAGATGCTGAGGAGACTCTGCCAGCAGCTCCGTCTCCTTCATGCTGAGGAAAGGGAGGAGAGGAACGTGGAGGAACGCAGGTCACAAGCCAGCGGAGCGCAGCCTGGAGCGGGCCATGACCTGGTGAATCGCCTCAGGCCCGCACATCTGGCCTCTGGAATGCTGAGACCCCAGGGGACAGGCCTGGGGTTTTGCTGCTCTTTGGGGCAGGCTCCTCCTCCGAAATAACCCAGGCTGCTGGGTGGAGAAAAGTCTCGGGCTTTCTAGACTCTCCTGGCCCAACTCATCTGGTGACCTATAAAGGGGGCATTCTTTGCCCACTGATGGAGACTGGGTTTCTATAGACACAGGATCAGAAGAAGCAAGGCACCAGAGTCAGACGGCTCTGGAACCAATTCCTGGCTAGGCGACCCTGGCCAGTGTCTTGGTTTCCGCATCCTCGCAGGAGCGTCACGTTCGGCAGGGTCTGCAGGAGCAGGAGTCTGCAGAAAGCCTGGAGGCTGCTGGCCACCCCATCAATGCTCCTGACCTGCCCGAGTCAGTGAACAAGTGAGCAAGCTTGCGTGATGTCCAAACAACCACCTCAGAGAGGTGGGTCACCACCTTGTGGCTGGTCTCCATAGTGGCCTTGTGGCCGACCTTTTTCTGGTTGCAGTTTCCACTTTGCCCCCAAAGAGCGCCAAGTCCAGTCTGGCTTCTTTCAGGGGCCAAGTTGAAGGTGAAGAGTAAGGAAGAGCATAGCCTTTTTGCGCTTGATGGGGCCCCCCTGACTCATTTGTGATGCTTGGGACTCATTTGCGATTCTGTGTGGGAAAGTTTGGGACTGGCCAGTGTGGCTTGTTGGGAGCTGTGATTCATTCGGGCCCACAGGGAACAAAAGCCCAGGTCCCAACAAGGGCCCCTCTGCTCTGGTCAGCCTGGTCCTTTGGTCGAGGGGTGAGTCACACACACACCCCTCAGGACTGCTGCTATTTTCACTTAGCCTGGGCCTTCAGAAATCAAACAGCCAATTCCTCTTTTCTTGACTTTTGGAGGGGATAAGAGGAGTATAAAGAGGGAGGACTGACAAGAGGAACTAAGCTGCCATTGGTTCCAGGGCAGCCCCCGAAAGGGATCACATCTCGGGAAGGAGCTTGTAGGTGCAGCCTTGCTGTGTCTCACAACCTCGTTCCTGCCTGGCTGGAGGCAGGGCCTGCAGCCTCCACCTCCAGACTCTCTCCCTCAAAGTGAAAAACAACCCGCCCGCTACGACCTGCTGGAATTTCCAAGTATCCTAGATGATAGTTTGCCGAGGACACTGGTCACTGGGTCCCTGCTTCGGTAAATCACATGAGCTCCATTTCCCACAAAATGAGGATTGCCACATGGAGCTGACAAAGTTGTCATGGACCGAAAAGAAGATGATGAGCGTGAAACATGGTGCGTGTGCCCTGGTAGAATAAATGCCCCCCTTCCCCCCCTCCCCAGTTTCAATGAGGAACCAGGAAGTGGGTGTGATGTGAGCTTCTCCTGTGACTCCTGTCTTTGTTCCACCCTAGGGCTCCGCTTATCTGGAGGTCAGACCTTCTGCCTGAGGCTGAGCCCTTGGTTATCTGAAGCTCAGCTACAGGCCCAGAGTAACAGGACAGGAATTCTGAGTCGGGAGTGAGAGTCACAAAGTCCAAGCGTGTTTCTTTAAAGCCTCAGCTGAGTCGATCAGAGTAAAAGAAGATAGAAGCAGGATATCCTCAGAGGCCATCATTTCACACAGTATGACGTGGGCTGACTCACTTCCCTTCTGGGCCACAGGTTTTTGGTTTTCTTAAATCAGTGAGACAGATAATAATTCTCACCTCTTAGGTCTGTAGGGACTTGGACATGACCGACTGATCAGGAGCCTGGCTCTTGGATTCAGATCCCAGGTGAATGAGGCCATCTTACTGCATGGAACCTACTTGCTCATCCTTTTGGTGGGGATGGTCAGGTTGCTGTGGGGATTAAATGAGATAATCAGTAGACTGGCCACAGCTGGTGGATGTCAGCATTCAATACCTGATAGTTGCTGTTATCTCCATCACTGCGTTTAGTTCCTGGCATATGCCAGCTGTTCAATCAGTGCTAGCTATTGTGGCAATGATGATGCTATTAACAGAGAAGACAAAAAATAGCATATCAGCCGTCAAAGCAACACCAGAGGGCGATTACAATCTTATTTTAGATCATCTCTTATTTTACCACAGAGGATGAGGAGGCCCATGCAGGAGGAACACCCAGCCTGAGGTTACCGCAAGCTCACTTTCCCCAATCAGAGCTCTTGGAAGATCCCACTTAACCCCACAGGCTGGGGCCATTTGGAATGAAGACACTCACGAGCCTTGGTCTCTCCCTAGGATTTGCTGTGTCATGGCCAGGGAAGGAATGGAGGGCTTTAGGGTGGCTGGAGTCAGCCAGAAAGAACTGGAGAGCATCAACGGTAGCGCAGGGAAATGCTGATGACTTTCCAGAAAGTTCTGTCCCAGTTGACTCAAGGTGACAGCCCTGCTTCTAGAAGCAATCCAGGAGTGGGGTGCGTGTGCAAGTGTGTGGCTCAGAGACAACTATTCTAGACAATAATGATGGCCATGACTTGGTGATGCTGACTGTCGGCTGGGCCCTGGGCCAAGTGTGTACATCTCACGGATCTTCCGTGGGACGAGTACTCTTTTACCCAGCAAGCTGAGGCACAGAGAGGGAGGACACTGGTTCAAGGGACCCCCTGCTGGTCCATGGTGGAGGGGACTCAAGCCTAGGCCCTGTGGCCTGGAGCCTGTGGCCCGCACGCAGCCCAGATGTGCCATGACTCACACCTGTGTCACCCTTCACACCGTTTCACCGGGTTTTCACCTCTGTGATCTCACGGTCAACTCCCATGCAGCCCTTCAGCCTTATGAAAGGGGCCTTGCTATGTGCCTCTAATCTTCACAGTGACCCTTTCATGGTATTATCGTGATTATCACTGCATTTTGCAGTGCAGAGACTGAGGCTCTGAGCGGTATGTGAAGTCACAGAGCTGGGAGTGACAGGGCTGGCAAACGGGGGTGTTTCATTCCACAGCCCAGGTTACCTCCTCTCCGAACATCGGCACTGTCCCTCCAGAACCTTCTTGTATCCAGAGTGCCTACTCTGTGATACGTGCCCTCCTGGGTGCTGGGACAGGTGTACAGTGATGGGCCAGGTCTGTCCCTGCGTGGATCACAGTCCACGAGAAGTCTGTGAGGTAGTGTTATTACTCGTTGGAGGCAAAAAAAGCTCTGTCCCCTCAGCTCAACTCCTCCCAGCTCTACCACAAGCCTTTAAAACTTTTTTTTAATTTAATTTTTATTTTATATTGGAATATAGTCGATTTACAATGTGTGTTAGTTTCAGATGTACAGCAAAGTGACTCAGTTGTACATGTACATGTATCTATTCTTTTTCAAGTTTTTTCCCGCATAGGTTATTACAGACTATTGAGGAGAGTTCCCTGTGCTGTATAGGAGGGCCTTGTTGGTTATCTATCTTATATACAGTAGGGTGTATATGTTAATCACAAACTCCTAGTTTATGCACCCCCCAACCTTTCCCTTTTAACCACATGTTTATCTTCAAAGTCTGTGAGTCCTGTTATTTTGTAAGTTCATTTGTGACATTTTTTTAGATTCTACATATAAGCGATGTCATGATATTTGTCTTTCTCTGTCTGACTTCACTTAGGATGACAACCTCTAGGCCCATCCATGTTGTTGCCAATGACACTACTCCACTTGTGACCACTGCCTTCTCTCCCTGCATCTCTGTGCCATGGCTATAAAATGGGGAACATATCAATTTCTACTCCATCTGGCTGTTGGGAAGAATTCATTAGGAAATGCTCATCCATGCCCAGCAGTTACAACAATAAGTGGCTCAAGGAAGGTGCTCGATTCCCTGTCAAAGCCTGTCATCATTCAGTCTGCAAGCATGCATTGCAAAGCTGCTGTCACCAACTCCACTGACAGCTGAAGAAACCAAGGCTCTGAGGGGCCAAGTCTGTGGCTTTACACCAACCAATAGGTGAAGCTGAGACAGAACCCTGGAGGGTCCTGGATGCATGTTCTCTTCCCCTGAACCCATGGTACCAGCCTCTTGTGTCCCCTCCCCTCTGGGTTCTGGAAAGGAGGCCCAGGGGATGAGGGCTTAGGCAGTCTGCTGGCATCACAGCAGAAACTTCAGGAAGCGCAGCACTGAGAGGACTTCTAAGAAAGAGGGAGGCGGGAAGGGACGCCCTTGTCCTGGCCTGAGAGCCAGAGGTCCGCCTGGCTCCTGGCCCGGAGGCTGGCTCTCCAGGGGCCCTTCCTCCGGTCCAGTCTGGCTCAGCCCACACACATGCTCTGCAAGGCTGAGGCCAGCTGCAATCTGCCCGCATCCAGCGCCTTCTCCTGGCCTTCCTGGTGGATGCCTGAGGCTGAGGACTGGGGGGAGGCGGCCAGGGCTGGAGGGAAGCCCTCTGCCCCTGCTGCATCCAGGCGCTCTGAGAGCACTGTAGGGCCTGCCCTTCAGCATAGTGGTCTTGAGCTCAGTCTGGCTTCACCCTGTTTGTGGGGACACAGGTCATGTACCCAAATGACAGCCCCAGTTTTCTTGACTGTAAATGGGGAAATGATAGCACTGTCACCCGGAAGGCAGGTGACGCTTTCCTTTCTCTAAGCAGCTGGCCTGGAGCAGGTGACTCAGTGATGTCATTTCCTGTTCTTGTAGGCCGGGCAACAGGTGATAGGGCCTTGGCATTCCTGGGGCTGGGCCTGGGGTTTCTCAGTGCTCTAGGTCTCCAGGGGATCGCATTACCAGGGCCCCTGTTCTCTGTCTAGCAGTGGAGAGACCACCAGGCAGAGTCCCTGGGACAGTGTGAGTGGGGAACGGACCTCAGCCAGCCTTTGTGGGCCACAAGGTGCTGTGGGTCCTGAAACCAGGGACCTGTGTGGCTTAGGACCAGCACCCGGATACCCTGAGCCTGGCCTCAGTGCCCTAGCAGCAGCTGGGGGGCTCCTGCTGGAGCCCTTGGAGCTCTGGCCCCGGGCTGTGTGGAGGTCTCATTAGATAATACGGCCCTTCTGGGCTCTCTGCAGCCCTGTCTGGAGTTTCCTCTGAAATGACCAGAGGCAGGGCCAGGTGACTGTGTCAGAGGGAGGTCACCAGGATGACTTGGCCCCAGGACCGTGACCCAGTGGAGCCCCGAGCCCGGTCTCCAAGGGCCAGCTGGCTCGAGAGCTGGAACCCAGGCCCCTTCCTGGCTCTCGGGGTCTGCTCCGGGAACTCCCTGCTCCTGGGATGCCCTGACCCTTTGCGGTGTCCAACCTGCTGGCCTTGGAAGGGACCCGGGCACTTTGGAAGGGGTTTTGGAGGGCTGAGCCAGACAACTCAGCCCAGCTGGCTTTGGCTCACTGACTCAATCCTCACCTTGACCTTTCCTTCTCACCAGCTATTTATGGGTGTTTCCTGTCCCCTGAATAGGTAAAGAAAAGGGAAGTGAGAGAAGCTCAAGGCATGGTGGCTTTGTCTTTATTAATAATTTTAAAAATGACACGTGCTTGGAGTGAAAAATGTCACTGCTTGAGAAGCACACACTCTGAAAATTGAAAGTGCCCCACCTCCCCATCCAGAAGGACGGTGTCGGTTTGTTGTGTCGGTTTGGCTGGAGCCCCACCAGCTCTGTCCTGAGGGATTGATTGTAGCGCCCCCATCCCACACCCCACACACATATACACTATCTTTGAAAAAATAAAAGCAGGGAAGCCACTCTATATACATCTACATACAATCTGTATACATATGGGGCTTCCCTGGAGATTCAGATGGTAGAGAATCTGCCTGCAATGCAGGAGACCTGGGTTCGATCTCTGAATCGGGAAGATCCCCTGCTCATTCCAGTATTCTTGCCTGGAGAATTCCATGGGCAGAAGAGCCTGGCCGGCTACAGTCCATGGAATTGCAGAGTCGGACACGACTGAGCATCTAACTAACACTGACATTGAATAAATATACACTGAGTATACTGAATGAATATATCACACTGAATGAACATGCAGTAAACCACTATCTGCTTTTTCCCTCAGCAACAGATGCTGGACCTCAGAGATAATCCTTTAGGGCTGTAGTTTTCAGCCCTGGCTGGACTTCAGAGCCCCTGGGCAGATATGGAAAGTCTCAGCGCTGAGGCCCCACTCTAAGTGAGTTACATTAGAAGCACTGGGGATAGGACCCAGGTATCAGGACTTTGAACCCAGGGACTCCAGTGTGTGGCCAGGACTGAGAACGCTGCTCTGGGCTCCCCGCCAGCACCCGGGAACAGGAACCAACCTGCCTCGCAGTATGTGGGGTGGGAGCTAATGTGACCAGGACTCTCTGATTTTATTTTATTTATTTATTTAAGGCCAAGCCAGTCAATTTATGGGATCTTAGTTCCTTGACCAGGGATCGAACCTCTGCCCCCCGGCACTGGAAGTGAGGATTCTTAACCTGGACTGTCAGGGCAGTTCCAGGACTCTCTGCTTTTTAGAGCTGACAGTGCTGAGTTCTGTCTGGGAAAATGAAAAAAAATTTTTTATTTTATAAAGTCAGAGAAATATCCCCAGTGTCGTAGTCTCTGTTTCTCTTTGGGATGGTTACTTTGCCAGGGCTAGGACCAAGTGGGTTGAAGGTTCTCCTGCCTCTTCATCAAAGAAACCTGTCAGTTAGGACCTGGAAGAGCCACCCAGCTTATCCTTGACCAAGTAAGCCCCATGGGACACCTACTGTGTTCATTTCTACAGAAGGCATTTTATAAACACTACCCCTATTCTGGAATTTGATGCTTTGACAATTGGAACTTATTAGTGGTACCACCCTTATGGCAGAAAGTGAAGAGGAACTAAAAAGCCTCTTGATGAAAGTGAAAGTGGAGAGTGAAAAAGTTGGCTTAAAGCTCAACATTCAGAAAACGAAGATCATGGCATCTGATCCCATCATTTCATGGGAAATAGATGGGGAAACACTGGAAACAGCGTCAGACTTTATTTTTTTGGGCTCCAAAATCACTGCAGATGGTGACTGCAGCCATGAAATTAAAAGACGCTTACTCCTTGGAAGGAAAGTTATGACCAACCTAGATAGCATATTGAAAAGCAGAGACATACTTTGCCAACAAAGGTCTGTCTAATCAAGGCTATGGTTTTTCCAGTGGTCATATATGGATGTGAGAGTTGGACTGTGAAGAAAGCTGAGCACCAAAGAATTGATGCTTTTGAACTGTAGTGTTGGAGAAGACTCTTGAGAGTCCCTTGGACTGCAAGGAGATCCAACCAGTCCATTGTGAAGGAGATCAGCCCTGGGATTTCTTTGGGAGGAATGATGCTAAAGCTGAAACTCCAGTACTTTGGCCACCTCATGCGAAGAGTTGACTCATTGGAAAAGACCCTGATGCTGGGAGGGATTGGGGGCAGGAGGAGAAGGGGACAACAGAGGAGGAGATGGCTGGATGGCATCACTGACTCGATGGATGTGAGTCTGAGTGAACTCCAGGAGTTGGTGATGGACAGGGAGGCCTGGCGTGCTGCAATTCATGGGGTCGCAAAGAGTCGGACACGACTGAGTGACTGAACTGAACTGAACTGAACTGAATGGTATATGTTAGTAATTGATGCTTTTGAACTGTGGTGTTGGAGAAGACTTTTGAGAGTCCCTTGGACTGCAAGGAGATCCAACCAGTCCATCCTAAAGGAACTCAGTCCTGAATATTCATTGGAAGGACTTATGCTGAAGCTGAAACTCCAATACTTTGGCCACCTGATGTGAAGAACTGACTAATTTAAAAAGACCCTGATGCTGGGAAAGATTGAAGGCAGGAGGAGAAGGGAACAACAGAGGATGAGATGGTTGGATGGCATCACCAACTCAATGGACATGAGTTTGAGCAAGCTCCGGGAGTTGGTGATGGACAGGGAAAGCTGGTGTGCTGCAGTCCACAGGCAAAGAGTCAGACATGACTGAGCGACTGAACTGAAGTGAATGGTATGTGTATCTGGGTCTGTGTGTGTTCACATGTGCATCTGTGTGTATACATCTGTGTATTTGTGTCTCTATGTATGTGTGTCTCCATGTACGTATGTGTATGTCTATGTGTGTGTGTGTGTTTGTGCTTCTGTGTGTGTCTGTGTACATCTGTGTGTGTGTGTGTGGTCTGGGGAAGTATGTCTCATTCACCCTGTGTCCTGGCTGGCATGGTCTGCGGTGTGTCAGTAAATATCTGCCAAATAAAGGCCTCTGAATAGGTGGCGCTGTTTGCGAGATGCTGACTCCTGGCCCTGGACTTCAACTTCACTGGCTGGGCCTTACCCTCAATGACTCCTGTAGGAGGTGTTGCTGCTATTTGCCCATCTCCAGGTTAGGAGCCGAGGTGGTGGTGGGTGACACGGTCATGGTTACTCTGTACTCCGCCTGTCTTCACTGCATGGCACCGCGCCCTCTGGGAGCTGACCACCAGCCCCGGGGCTTCCCCTGAGGGACGGGCGTTTGCTGAACCTGGCTTCCTGCAGGTCATGAGACAGACGGTCGTGACCTCCATGAGCTGTGCTTCATCTCCCTGGGCCCAGTACTGGGGATGAGACGGTGATCGTGACACCAACTAGTGAGTTTGGTGTGTACTCTGTGTCACTGTGCTATGACTTTGCACTGTGAGCTCATCTCATCCTCACACTCCCAGCTGAAGTGAGTCCTTATTACCCTGTTGACACACACCCTCCTGGTCACTGCTCTGCCCACAGCCTCCAAGGTCCTGCTGTGAAGCCCTGCAGGGTCTGGCCACTCTGCTTCCTTCTTCCCCAGCTCCCTCCCCAGGATTACTAGGATTCTGAGAATAAACACTAAATATTTGTTCTCAAGAAGCTTATACGGAAGTGAAGAGCCCGATGTGTAAACCAGTAGTCACGCTGCACTGGGGCTGTGCTATGGAGCTATGACCCACGGCACTCCGAGGCCACAGGGTGATCGCTGTCCCAGCCTACCGCAGCCCAGGAAGGACGCCTGGGCCAGGTGTAAAGTCAACCTCAACCCGAACCTTGAACAGAGCCTTTTTAAAAAAACTGCTTTATTGAGGTATACTTTAAATATCCTGACACTTAAGAGTACAATTCAGTGCTTTTGGGGGTAGTTTCACCCACTGGTACAACCATCACCATAAATCACTTTTAGAACATTTGGATAGTCCCCAGTCAGAAGCCTTTTCCATGCCCATTTACAGGTAGTCCCTGTTCCCACCCCGCCCTACACAACTGCTAATCTGCTCCCTGTCTCTGCCGATTCGCCTTTTCTGGACATCTTATTAAAGCAGAGTCATACACTGTTTAGTCCCTTATGTCTGGCTTCGTTCGTTCATCATAACATCTCTGAGGTTTATCTGTGTGGCAGTGTCTGTCATCTGTCTGTCCCTTTTTATTGCTGACGGTTCTGGTGTGTGGATCGGCCACATTTGGCCTATTCATTCATTTATCGGTTGATGGACATTTAGGTTGTTTCCAGTTTGGGGCTATTATGAATAACACTTCTATGAACACTGACTCACACCTCTTTGTGTGGACATATGTTTTTGTTTCTCTAAGGTGGAGACCTAGGAGTGGAATTGCTGGGTCACGTGGGAGGTTTATGTTTACCTTTTTGAGGAGCCATCAAACTATTTTCCAAAGATGTTGCCCCGTTTTATGTTTCTACCTGCATGGTATGAATGTTCCGTTTCTCCACATCTTAGCCAGCATTTGTTATTATATGTCATTTTGATCACAGTCATTCTAGTGGGTATGATATAGATCTCATTTGACATTTGTGCTTCCTTAATGACTAATGAGCATCTGTTCAAGTGCTTATCACCTATGGGTATGTCTTCTTTGGAGAAATATCTGTTCATCTTGCTTATCTTTTGATTGGGTTGTGTGACATATCGTTGAGCCACAGAAGTTCTTTGTAGAAACCAGATCATGAGTCCTTTAAGAGATTCGGTTTTGCAAATATTTTGCCCTAGCTTACTGTTTACCTTTTCATTTTCTTAGTGGTGGCTCTTAAGCACAAAAATTTTGAACCTTGATGAATTTCAGCTTATTGATTTTTTTTTTATTTTATAAACCAAGCTAAGAAAGCTTTGCCTGACACGAAGTTTATAAGATTTTCCCCCCCGTGTATCCTTTTAAAAGTTGTATAGTTTTAGTTCTTACATTTAAGTTAATGATCCATTTTGAGTTAATTTTTGTATGTGGTGTGAGGTAAGGGTAAGTTCTTCCTTTTGCAAGCGGACAGAGAGCCGGTTATTCCATCACTATTTGTTAAGCAGACTATCCTTTCTTCCAATGAACTGCCTTGGCATTGTTGTCAAAAATCAATCAACCACAAATGTAAGGATTTATTTCTGAACTCTCAATTCTGTTCCATTGACCCATATGCCAGTACCACAACATCTTGACAGTAACTTTATAGTGAGTCTTGAAATCAGGAAGTGAAGATCCTACAAATTTGTTCTTCTCTTTCAGGAATGTTTTGGCTATTCTAGGTATTTTTCATTACCATATAAATTTTAGGATCAGTTTGCAAATTTCTGGGAAAAAAATGCCTGCTGGAATTTTGATAGTGATTATGTTGAATCTAAGGGCTTCCCCAGTGGCTCAGCGGTAAAGAATCTACCTGCGATGTAGGAGACCTGTGTTCAATCCCTGGTTGGGGAAGATCCCCTGGAGGAGGAAACGGCAACCCCCTCCAGTGTTCTTGCCTGGAGAATCCCATGGACAGAGGAGTCTTGCAGGCTACAGTCCATAGGCTCGCAAAGATCGAACACAACTGAAGTGACTGAGAGAGCGATGTTGAATCTATATATCAACTTGGAAGACCGACATTGTCTTCCAATCTAAGAACATGGAATGTCTCTCCAATTACTTACAGTTTAATTTCCCTCAGTGAAATATTGTAATAGTGTATGTCTCGTATTTCTTTTGTTAAATTAATTCCTAAATATTTTATTCTAGTTGACACTATTAGGAATTGGGGTGGGAGTGGTGGTGGTGGTGTGTCACACGTAGCCTGCAAGATCCTAGTTCCCTGACTAGGGATTGAACCTGTTCCCCCTGCAGTGGAAGTGCAGAGTCCCAACCACTGAACTGCCAGGGAATTCCCTGGAATTATACTCCTAATTTCATTTTTGGCTTGCTCATTGTTTGCTACGTGGAAATAAAATTGACTTCTATGTATTGATCCTGTATCCTGTGACCTTGTCCTTGTTTACTAGTTCTCATAGTGTCAAACTTTTCTTTCAGATTCCATAGGATTTTCTCCGTATGGGATTACGTCATCTGAGAATGAAGCCAGTGTCCTTCTTCCTTTCCAGTCTGGATGCCTCTGGCCTGTTTCCTGTTCTTGCGAGGCTTGTTTCTGTTTGGGGGTGTCTGCCTGAATGGTTCTTCCCCTAGATGCTCCATGGCTCACTCCCTCACCCCCTTAAGTCTTAACTCAAATGTCAACTTCTTGCCAAGGCCTTCTTGGAACACCCTACTTACACTGAGCCCCTCCCCCAACCCACTCCTACTTCTAACCCTTTTCTTCCTTTGTATCAATATTTCTCTACAGCACTGACTGTTTCAGACTTTATCTCTCTCCCCTCTCAAGATGGTCCTGAGAGTTCCAAGAAGGAATAATGTGCCTGGAAGGAGGGCCTGAGTTGGTCTCAGCCACTGGGGGATGAAGGAAGGTATAGAAAGCGTGCCTCTGGGGCTCTCACATTCCTGCCCCACCCTTCGTGGCTGGGAGGGGAAGGATCTCTACACAGATATTAAGGAGGCAGCGGGTGGGGGTACCCAGGGAGGCTCATATATATCCATGCCTGCCTGAACACCCCAGCCACACTCAGACAAGGCCTCACTTAGACAAGGGTTCTACCTGAAGCTTGATTTCACCAGAACAGAAAATTCGGGCACTCAGGAGATGGGGAGACTAGAGATGGGAGCCCAGTGACTCCTCCAGCCGCTGACCCTTTGGAGACCATCCTCTGCCCCTGGCGACCAGGAAAACACATTCCCTCTCTACACGGGATTAAGGAATAGGATCTCTTTACACCCTTTCCCTTGTCTGGAGCTTGTCCCAGAACTAGGACAGGGGCTAGGTGGGGGTGATTCCAGGGCCCAGTCTAGGCGTTTGTGGGTGGGGGCCCACAGCTGGACGTCAAGCGGTCCTATTCTGCTCTGTCTTTGCAGCAGAGTCGACTTGAGGCCAGAGAGTCAAGCCTTGGGTGGGTTTCCATCTCCATCAGATAGACTTGAGGAAGCCACCTTATTCTTGGCGGGGGGTGGTGGTTGCTCCCCAACTCTGGGCCTCCATTTCTTCATCTGCACAACCAGTGTAAGAACACCTCCTCTGGGCCTGGGGACTCCCCAAGAAGGTATTGACCATTAAAATATGGATTACATATTCATATACAATATACATACTTTTTTAGTGAAATACACATAGAAGTTATCATCTCAACCATTGGTTAAGTGCAGAGGTCAGTGGCATTAACTACATTCCCATTGCTGTGCAGCCCAAGGAGATACTGGCCTTTAAACAGTACTGTCCATGCCCCAGGCTCCCCTCTGGGGCCCCAGCTGTGCTGGTGTCATCCTCTGCCTGTCCATGTGCACCTGAGTGGCAAGATGACTCATGTGTTCCTCTCTCTCCAGGCTGAGACCATGTGTCATTCATCTCCTGGTCCCCAGTGCGCCGCACAGGCTTGGCACAGACTGGACACTCCATAAAAAGGAGCGAGTTAGCCTTGCGGGAGGTGGAGCCATCACGGACCAAGCTGTTGGTGCAGTTTCTCAGGGTGGCTGCACTGGAGCATGACGGTGCTGCTGCTGCTGCTGCTAAGTCGTTTCAGTCGTGTCCGACTCTGTGCAACCCCAGAGACGGCAGCCCACCAGGCTCTGCCGTCCCTGGGATTCTCCAGGCAAGAACACTGGAGTGGGTTGCCATTGCCTTCTCCATTGTGTGAAAGTGAAAAGTGAAAAGTGAAAGTGAAGTCGCTCAGTCGCGTCCGACTCGTAGCGACCCCATGGACTGCAGCCTACCAGGCTCTTCCATCCATGGGATTTTCTAGGCAAGAGTACTGGAGTGGCGTGCCATTGCCTTCTCCGGGAGCATGATGCAGGGGGTCTCAAACCACGCATATCCCTCCAGACAGCACATCCAGATCACTTAACCCTCTGGAGAGCTTTAGAGAAGGGTGCTAGTCATCTCCACTTTAGAGATGAGGAAACTGGGGTCAAGGGAGGGTGTGTGACTTGCCCCAGCATCATCCTCTGAGGCTACTGGCAGAGCTGGGATTCAAAGCCAGGTGCTGGGGTGGGGTTGCACTAGTTTTCTTTAAATTATGAAACTTTTTAATTGATGAAAGCACTCTACATCATTAAACGCACTTTGAAAGTGATTACATTTCACTTCAATTGTAAGTTATCTTTTGTTAATATACCTTGATTTAAAGAATACCCTAAATTTGCATTGACAGGTTGCTAGGTGAATCATTAGACTGAATGCATAACTGCCTTATTACAATTCTTTTCTCTCCTCAGTGAGTCTGAAATGATTGAGTCTAAATTACAGAACAGGACAGTAAACCTTATAAATGGCTAGTGTTTCTACGATGCATCAGCAAGATCTCTGCTAACCCTTTGAATGAACCCTTTTACTTGAGTAAAGAACTTAGTCCAATTTAATAACATTTGGATTTAAGGCTGTTTTTTCAAAGCCTATTAGCAGTTCTCAGGGACTGGCTCAGATTAAAATCAATCAGCAGAGCTTCCAGAGTTCGAATCTCTGTGGATTTGGCAGATTGCGGATGCCTCAGTTTCCTTGTTTGTAAACGGGGACAGTAATGATTAATGAGTTGGCTGATGAAATAGTGCCCGGTGCTCACAGTATCAATTATTACTGTCTCACCTGAGCTGTTTTTGCTGATAGCTTCCACTTCACCAGTTCACCTCGAGGCCATGTGACTGGAACTCACGTTTTATTATGAAAAATTTCAGGCATACAGAAAGGGTGAAAGAATAGCAGTCATGGACACCCTTACACCCTACATAGACTCAATAATTGTGTTGCGCCATTTAATTCTTTTACTGGTGTGTGTATTTTCTTCTGAACATTTCAAGCAAGTTGCTAACATCATGACCTTTTACTGCCAAACACTTCAGCATGCATCTTTTAAGGTCTAGACATTTTCCTAAGCAACCACCAAAGTGAACATTTCTATAATATCTTTTAACACCTAATTCATATTCAAATTTCTCTTCTCAGCAGAGGGTACCTTCAAATTTTTGGATTTTTGCCAATCTGAAGGATGCGAGTCTCTCACCTTCGTTAGAATTTTCTTGTCTCTTATTATGATTATGAATACACATCTTCTTACATGTTCTGGGTCCTTTTGCAGCTCTTTTCCTGGAACTATCTCCTTGTGGTTTTTGTCCATTATAAAATCATACTTTTGTTCTTTTTTAATCTCTATTTTTAAATACTCCTTAAATACCAGTGAAATTAGCCTTTGTCTACCACTTGTGTTTTTTTTAAAAAAAAATGTTGCTTATGAAGTTTTATTTTTGCCATAAAAAGCTTTTTTAAAATTTATGTAGTTGAATTTATCAAGTTTTTCTTTTACTGTTTCCGAATTTTGAGTCCTAAACTGAAAGGCTTTTCTCACTCCATTGTTATATAGGAATCCCCTCATGTTTTCTTCTACAAGTTTTATGGGTTCACTTAAAAAAATCTGAGTCTCTGGTCCATTGGATATGTATTCAAATGTGTGGTGTGAGGTATAGCTCTTTTTATCTTTTTTCAAAATGACTGTCCAATTGTCTCAAGATCACTTATTTAAAAGTCCATCATGTCCCAATGATTTGAGATGCAACTTTCATCATACATCAAATTTCAGTATGTACTTGGGCAAATTTCTGGACTTCCTATTCTGTTTCATTGCTCTGCCTGGCTATTCATGTTCCTAACTACACCATTTTAATTGCTGGGGCTTTATGATATGTTTTAATATCTGGTAGGACTTATCCCCACAACACTGCTTTTCTTTTTCAGTTTTTCTGTCTATTCTTGATTATTATTTCATATCAACTTCAGTATCAACTCCAGGGGAAACAAAAAACCATCCCATCTTCAGTATTTTCATGAAGATCATGTTAAATGGATATATTAATATTTACCTGGGCCATACTGAACATGTTATTCTTAGGCAGCTATCTCTGGGGCTCTGTTTTGGGTTGAATTATGTTCTGCCCAAAAGATACGCCTAAGTCCCAACCCCCACTTCAGAATGTGACCTTATTTGGAAACAAGGCCTACACTAAGGTAATCAAGTTAAAATGAGATCATTAGGGTGGAACCTAATCCAGCATGACTGATGAAGATGGAGGCAGAGATTGGAGTGATGACTCTACAAGCCAGGGAATATCTAAGACTGCCCGCCAGGCACCAGAAGCTGAGAGAGAGCCCTGGGACAGATGCTCCCTTACAACTCTCAGAGGGCACTAGCCTCGCCAACACCTTGGTCTTGGACTTCTGGCTTCCAGAGCTGTTAGACAATCAGTTTCTGTTGTTTTAAGCCACTCAGCTTGTGGTACTTTGTTTCAACAGCCCTAGGAACTAACTTTAAGCCCCCCAGAGGAAATCTTAGGCTAGAAGTGAGATGCCCAGCCATGGTCTCAAGACATTGAGAAGCATTTGTGTGCTTTCCTGACCCCAAGTGAGGCCAGCCAGGTCTGTTTCTTGCCTGCCTGAAGTTGGGTGAGTGAACCAATGAAAGCGTTGGAAAACTGGAGGTGTGACTTCACTCTCAATGCGTGGCCAAACCCACTGAGATCCAGGCCAGCGAATGAATCATTTGTGCAATGTGGCTCAGTGAGTCAGGGAGGGCCAGGCAGAAAGCCCCAGTTTGAGGTCGATTTCCTTTCCCCCTTCCTTAGGAATCTAGAAGCAGCCCCCTAAAAGTCATTATCCCACGAAATGACCGCGAAATGATGCAACACTCTACCCTCATGATACACGCACCATGTGCTGTGGAGAGATAAGGACAAAGGACTTAGAGAGAGGGAGTGACAGGCCCCAGGCAGTGGCTCTTACTTGCTGCCTTTGGACAAGTTAGTTAACTTCTCTGAGCCTCAGTACCCTCCTCTCATTGTGGAGGTGGTTAATGGTACCTGCCTCACAGAGCTAGTGTCATGGTCTAAGAGGAAATGTATATAAAACACTTGGCAAAAGGCTAGGCTCATAGCAAGCACTCAGGGCTTAATTGCTCCGTCATGTCCCACTCTACAACTCCATGGACCGTAGCCCTCCAGGCTCCTCTGTCCATGGAATTCTCCAGGCAAGAATACTGGAGTGGGTTGCCATGCCCTTCTTCAGGGGATTTTCCTGAGCCAGGGATCAAACCCAGGTCTCCCACGTTGTAGGTGGATTATTTACCATCTGAGCCACCAGGGAAGCCCAAGTGCTCAGTAGAGATTAGCAATTATTAGTAAAAATTGCCCCCAAATAACTTAGACATGAAGGCAAAATTGGTGGGCACAATTTCTGAGTCTTCAACTAGGATTCTGAACACACCCACTGGTAACTTCTCCTTCCTTCAGGGGAGAGTTTGGAAGAGACAAACTATGACCTCATTTGCTCCCTTCAACACTAATTAATGTTTTCTAATCATAAAAAGAAAATTACGTCTCAATTCATACTCTGTCTAAAAAAAATAAACAACAGAGATCTGTCACTTCTCACTGCGGCGTCAGTTCCCCTGGTGGCTGGGGCGGGGCTTGGGACCGTGTTGGCAAGCGGCGCCCTGGGTTAGGGCTGGGCCTGTCTGAGTCACGGAGCCCTGCTACTTCCTAGTCCCTCTCCTGGGCTCCTGGGTTCATCTGCATGTGTTTATCCAACAAACCTGCTTTGGGGTTTGTGCTGGGGACCGAGAAAGACAAGAAGTCTTGTCCCTGCTCCCAAGCTAGTGGTAGACACAGAGATGGTTGGCCATGGGGTCTGTTCACACAGGCTGCAGGGCTTCATCTGGTCCCATATCAAAACTGAGAGTTGGCCTCTTGGGACTCTTACTGCCCCCGTTTTATACGGCAGAAAACTGAGACTCGACTCTCAGGGTCTGAGCAGTAGATCACTGAGACCCATCTCGCAGAAGTATTTCATCCAGACATTTCTATCCCGCAACAGTCTTTGTTTCCAGGGAGACAGCCCCTCCCCTGGGCATCTTTCCCTCATATTCCTCTCCTAGCTTGGGGAGGGCCCCTTTTCTGGTCTTTCTTATCTCTATCCTGACTCTTAGCACCTGAGCTGCACTTGTCTAATCGACAAATCTGTCGCCCTGACAGAATGTTTATCGATGAAATGACTGTAGTGCTTTAATTCCTGTCCATCTGAAACCTTTTAACTTTACTGTATTCTACTGAACTAAGAGGTCAGCAATTCTGAGATCCCTCCCCTCTTTAATGCATATACCATTAAGAAAGAGAAATGCTGGGGATTTCCCTGATGCTCCAGTGGTTAAGAATTCACCTTCCAATGCAGGAGTTCAATCCCTGGTGGGGGAACTAAGATCCCACGTGCTGAGGGGCAAGTAAGCCCACGTACTGCAACTGCTGAGTCCAGAGCCACGACTAAAGAGAAGCCCGCGTGCTGCAACTAGAGAAGCCCACTCTCTGTGATGAGATCCCAGTGCCACAGCTAAGACCAGGCGCAGCCAAATACATAAATATGAAAAAACCAAAAAGAGGGAAATGCTGGCTATTAACTATGTCAATCAACTATGCTTTGCCTCTGACCGTGAGTCTATATTCCACGTTAAGGAATGTTAAAATATGAAAAGTGTGTTTTAGGCTCAATGAAATATAAAAGCAATTGTTGCTTTTGAACACATCCTATGGAAAGAAGATTTCGTAGATATCCATATATTAATAATAACAAAATTCACTAAATATCCTGAGCCAGGCATTGCTCTAAAGTGCTTTTCATCCATGATCTCATATCAGGAGTTGGCAAACTTTTCCTGTAAAGGGACAGAAGCAAATATTTTAGGCTTTGTGAGCCAGGCAGTGTCACGGTTACTCACCTCCCACTGTAATGAAAGCAGCCACAGAGGATAGCTGAGTTTTAATAAAACGTTATTTGTGGACGATGAAATATGAATTTCATACAACTTTCGTGTGTCACAAAAACATTCCTCTTCTTTTGATTTTCCTCCCAACCATTTAAAATATAAAAACCATTCTTAGTTTGTGAAGTGTACAAAAAGGGAATGGGCTAGATTTGGCTCATGGGCTGCAGTTTGCTGCCCTGTTTCATATGATCTTTGCATCAGCCCTACAAGATAGATGCTATTATTGTCTTCATTTTATACGTCAGGCAACTGAGTCTCAGAGACGTAAAGTAACTTGTCTGAGGACGACTTGGTGAGTGGTCAAGCTGGGATTCTAAACCCAGGTAGTCGAACTCTGTACCTTGCTTTTAACAAGTTACCTGAAAGTCGAACTCTGTACCTTGCTTTTAACAAGTTACCTGAAAGTCGAACTCTGTACCTTGCTTTTAACAAGTTACCTGCAATATGGTAAATAGGGCTTATCCTAGATATGGCTGCCTTTTAATACTTTTAGCTTTCCCCCCAATTACAAAAGTTTCGCATTTGCGTTAGAAAATTCAAATCATACAAAGCTTTACAGAAGAAAATGAAAGTAACCCCACCCTCCAGAGACAAACACTTAAGGTTTTGTACACAGAGTTCACACAGTGCTGACTAGATGTGGTATGTTCTGGACACTGTGTGACTTTGGATAGGTTGCCTAATGTCTCTGGGTCCTTGTCTCCCAAATGAGGGGGCTGACTGAGATGATGCACTCCCATGGGCCTTCCTGGTCCTGACCGTGGTGATCTGTTTTTAAGGATTGTGCAATAGAAGCCGGTTCCGTCCTAACTGCCTGGGTGTGGAGGGTGAAGTCACCCTTGCCAGCCCGGCTGCTGAGTGTCTGTGCCTACGTGTGTGCTCACTAGTTCAGTTGTATCCGACTCTTTCCGACTGCACGGATTGTAGCCCACCAGGCTCCTCTATCCGGGGGATTCTCCAGTCAACAACACTGCAATGGGTATTCCCTTCTCCATTCCCTTCTCCAGGGGATCTTCCCGGCCCAGGGATTGAACTCCAGTCTCCTTCACTGCAGGCAGATTCTTTACCATCTGAGCCATCAGCTGTGCCTGTGGCTGCCCCAAATTCCAAGCACTGAGTGACTTCAGAGAGGCAACAGGGACACCAGGCCTGGAGTCTGGAGTTCTAGGAGGCTTAGGCTCCCTCCAGGGCTGGTGCCAGAGGCAGAGCTTCAGGCAAGCTGAGAGTCAGAGGCTTCAGCCAGAGCTGTGGGGATGCACTTGCAACAGGCCGGGAGGCCTTACAGACCGGGTTTTCTACCACAGGATGCCTGGGTCCTCCTCCATATCACCATCAGACAGGACTAGGATCTGCATCTGATGATTACCAGCTGTGTCATCTTGGGCACATTCTCCTCTCTGAGCTGTTTCCTTGTCAGTAAGATGAGGATAATAATCGCCTCATGGGATCATTGACTGCTTCATGAGACGATATCTGTAATGCAGGTGGCTCAGGGTGAGGCTTCATGAATGGCCATTCCTGTCCCTTTCTCTCTTACACTTTTCAACATCTCATAGGAAATTCTTTTCAGCATCTCATAGGAAATTCTTCCACCATGCTACAAATTGTGGACCTACTACGTGCCAGGCACTGTAACTATGATAGTAGGGTGGGGAGATCAAAGGTCAGAAAAACACACTCCCCGCCCTTAAGCAACTCAGGGTAAGATAAGGATCTAAGAGATGTTTACATAATTAGAAAGTTGTGGACAGAATCTTCCAGGACCTAGGGCAGAAGTGATGGCGGTACTGGTTTAGTCCCTAAGTCTTGAGACCCCATGGACTGTGTAGCCTGCCAGGCTCCTCTGTTCATGGGATTCTCCAGGCAAGAAAACTGGAGTGGGTTCCCATTTCCATCTCCAGGGAATCTTCCAGACTCAGGGCCCAGGAATCAAACTCGTGTCTCCTGCATTGCAGGCAGATTCTTTACAAACTGAGCTACGAGGGAAGCCCTAGAGCATAAGTCAGGGAAACCAAAGAAGGCTTCCTGGGGATGGTGCTCTGGGATCTGGAGCCCTAAGGGGAGCATCCTGGCATGGGAAGGTGGGCAATGTGAGCAAAGGAGTGGGGGTGGGAAAGGATGAAAAACACATCCAGGGGTTTGCCTAGAAAGCAGTGTGGGGGCAGGGCCAGATGAAGGGGTGGCGCCCAGTGGTGAGATTTCCCGGGATAGAGCGAGTTATGAAGGGTACTAAGCAAAGCCAAGAGCTGCCTGCCACACAGCACAAGGGGGATCGTACAAGGATCCCAGAAGAAAACATGAATGGTGGGAGCCAGCACCCTCTCTTAAGAGCACCCTCTCCAGATGGGACCCACAGCAGGCCCCAGATGGATAGTATTCCTAAGAGCCAATTCTGACTCCATGATGGATCTGTTTCTTTGACTTTAACCTTTGTTTTTCATTGTTTTTGTTACTATAATCATATATAATGACCTGCCTCAGGGAACTCTGCCCCTCTGCTTGAAGAGATTAACACCCTCCCTGAGGTTGGCCATTCCAGGAGATATTTGTAGGATAATAGTCTTTACTTCCTCAACTCCTCCCCGTCTCTGTCCTATAAAATAACGGGCATCCCAACCCCCCTGTGCTGGGCCCTGCTGGGCTTAGTTGCTCAGTTGACTCTGTGACCCCATGGACTGTAGCCCACCAGGCTCCTCTCTGTCCTCGGGAATTCTCCAGGCAAAAATACTGGAGTGGGTTGCCATTCCCTCCTCTAGGGGATCTTCCCAACCCAGGGATTGAACCCATGTCTTCTGCATTGCAAGTGAATTCTCTACTGTCTGAGCCACTAGGGAAGCCCAATACTGGAGTGGGTAGCCTATCCCTTCTCTAGGGGATCTTCCCAACCCAGGAATCAACCCAGGGTCTCCTGCATTGTAGGCAGATTCTTAACCAGCTGAGCTAGAAGATGGTTACTTTGAGACACTAGTCTGCCATCTTGGACTGGGTAGCGCTCCCAGTTTACAAATGGGGAAACAGAGGCTCAGAAACGTTAAGCCACCTGCCTGCCAAGGTCACAGAGCAGACAGTGAGCTGGGGCTACTTTCTGACTAGCATCTGTGGGAGCACCACTTTTTCTCCTCCAGTGACCTCAGAACAGGTCCAAAGTCAACTCTGAGCGCAGGATTTGGACAGGGATTGTAGTGTAAAATCAATCCGGGCTACACAGTCTCCTCATAGCCCCTGTGTCCTTACCTTTATCACAGGAAGGAGGGAGTCGGGGCACGAGAGGAAAAGTCACTTTTCACTGTTAAGCTACATATTAACGGTGCCTCCAGGTTTATTCTACACTGCCTCCAGGTTTATTCCTGAGCACATCTAAAATCAGCAAGAGCCCAGGTGAGAAAGACCAGGTTCTCTCTCCTGAGTCAAAATCCCTTGATGCTCTTTCATGTTCCTCTGCCTCCCAGGACCACAATTCCAGTCCCTTCTGCCTCTGCAGGCACCACAGACCAGATTATATTGGGCCTCTCTTTGGCTCCATCTCCACCCAGAAGTAGCACCTCTACATCCTTCCCGGACTGAGGGCTTAGGTGGCTGCATCTTTACCACCAGACTCCCTAACCTGAGCCATTGTGTGTTGATTGGTTTCAAGGAGGGACCTCTGTACCAACCACGCCTACTGGCATCCTGTGGTGACCTTCTCACCGGGCTCTGGTGCCAAATGCTGAAACACAAAATGGCATGATTATATAAGAAGTGCTCTTCTGGGAAGGGGAAAGCCAAAAGATCTAGTGAATCATAGCAAGAAGGCACGGGTAGGGCCTGGGCTCCTTGTATCTATCATCTCTAACTTGGGCCTCAAATCATTCACAAAGTAGGCAGTTGTAAGACAATTGTTCAGATGTCAGCTTAGAGCCTCATTAGGGGAAGAGATTCAACTAGGATCACCCAGGAGCAAAATGACAGCATGGGGTCCAAGCTCTGCTCTTTCTAGACAGGCTAGAGAGGAAAACCTTGCAGAGCTCAGCAGACATCTAACTGTAGGGCCATACTGCCACTCACCGCTCTAATATTTGTATTAAAAAAGTTTGCTTTTTGAAAATACGTAGGTATTAAAAACTGCTCTTGGTAAAAGACACACACACACAAAACTTGGGGTAGATCAAGTTGGTATGCTGTGAAAAGTCAGCAGCTGTAACATTTCATGATTCAATGCATAAAATATGTTGAGTTCCTCAGCTGAATAAGTAGTATAAACAAATACTTTCTCTCTTTTTTTTTAAAGATACAGGGCGGGCGTCGCCATTATCTAAGGACCTCTTTGATGTCCTCACAGTGTTCACCTGAAGGCCAAAAATGCTCTTTTTAAAAGGCACTTAGCCTTTTACTTTTTTAGAATTTAGGCAGAAAGTCTGAGCATGTGAGAACACAGAAACTAAGCGAGGCAAATGCAGAAGTTGCCTCTGCTGATAAACCAGCAGATCAACGGCACTGGGCGGCAGTGAAATCCCCCGCTCTCCTAGAGGAGAGGGGAAGAAACCACAGAACGTTCCTGACTCAGCACCCCAGTCTGATGGCGCAATATTTATGTTTGTGTACCTAGCACTTCGGTGCTACAGGGGGTGGGGAGGTTGGAGCGCTTCACTAGGGCCCAGGATGAGGCTGACCGCATGGGGTCTCCCCAAACCTTTGTCCAGGTCCTGAAAATCCTCTTAAATCGCTGTAGGATTGTATTTCAAGACCAGCTCACGTTGATGGCAAGAACCAGGGCCCCGGGGCTGGACCGGGCTCCTGTTCCCAGTTGCAGTCCCCAGCCCAGCGCTTAGTAGGCGCTCAAACAGTACATATTTAGGGACTAAAAGAAAATCCCCAGGAGAAGGGAATGGTAACCCACTCCAGTATTTTTGCCTGGGAAATCCTATGGAGAGAGGAGCCTAGTGGGCTCCAGTCCATGAGGTCGCAGAGTCTGAAAAAACCACCACAAAGAGATGAAGCCGCTCAGTCTTAGGTAAACGTGACCAGAAACGTGTCTGGCGGCCCCTGGGGAGGGGGGCGGCGCTGTCGATCCGCAGTTGGGGCTCGCCTCACTAAAAGCCGAACGCCGGCAATCCACAACCGCACCTTGCGACCCCCACCCTTATTTCAGACCCCTGACCCGCATTCCTAGGCTCACAACCACGTAAGGACCGCATGACTAGGATTGACATTTTTCTGCCTGGGGTTTGGTTGGACGGCATTTTACTTGCTAAATGTACATTTTAAAGTAACTGGAAAGCCTGGGGAACACGAATGTATTTCCCTGAAC
The DNA here is from genome assembly GCF_003369695.1 of Bos indicus x Bos taurus. Taxonomy (NCBI): domain Eukaryota; kingdom Metazoa; phylum Chordata; class Mammalia; order Artiodactyla; family Bovidae; genus Bos; species Bos indicus x Bos taurus. The sequence goes on along the minus strand of NC_040095.1, from coordinate 4,412,765 downwards.
ACTTCCATCCCAACCTACCCCGGTTGTTCTTGGGTGGACAAACTCAATTTTTCTCCGACCCTCATTTCAGTCTCCTCTCGGTCCCCTCACCCCCGGCAATGCGATACTGGGCAGGTATAAATCGCTTCTCCTCGGAACCCCGTGTTTCCTCGCCTGCTGGGTACGAGGAAATGAGAGAAAGGGGCGCATGTGTATCCAGTAACAAAGGAAACCCCTTTCGGCTCCGGTCGGCGGAGGACGGAGGAGCCGGCGCCGGGAAGCAGCGCGGTGGAGTGGGAGGAGGGGAGGGGAGGCGGGGGCCCGTGGCACGCGGCCCGGGTCTCCCAGGCACTCGCATACGGGAGTTAGCCCTCGGCTGGCAGAGCCCAACCCTCTCCCTTCCCCGCTGGGCCCGGAGAGTGGCGCGGACCAGCTCCCTAGGGACGCGCCAGGCGCAAGTCGGACGGCCGGACGGCCGGGCGGGGGCCGGAGCCCGAGCCAGAGCTTAGCCAGCGGACCCCACTCGGAGGCCGCTGACGTCTTCGCCTTTGGCTGCTCCGGCGCCAAACCGGGCAAGGCGGGTGACGTCACCATACCAGTCACGTGACCGTCATTCAAACAAACAATCCCCTCCCCCACAGCGAGCGCGCACCCGCGCGCGCGCGCGCGCCCCGCCCCGCGCCGCCCCGCCTGCTTACGCGGAGCCACGATATAAACGCTCTCAGCCGGGTCGGGCTCGCTGCGAAAGACTTCGGGGCTCTGGGTGAACCGCGGGTGGAAGAGCCGTAGGGAGAGCAACAAGGAAGCCGAGGCGGTCGAGAGTCCCACACAACGACCCCTCGCTCGGTCCAAAGGCAGTTTGGGTTTGGCGTAAAGAAAACCGGGGTCGGGCTTTTCCTCGAAAGCCATCGCCCTGCTGTTCGCTTCCCGGGACAAAGAACACAGGACGACTTGCACGCTGGGGGCGCTGGGGCCGGCCATGGTCATGGAAGTGGTCTCTCTGGACGCCGGAGGCCTCCGGACGCTGCTGAGGGAGCGCGCGGCGCAGTGCTTGCTGTTGGACTGTCGCTCCTTCTTCGCTTTCAACGCCGGCCACATCGCCGGCTCGGTCAACGTGCGCTTCAGCACCATCGTGCGTCGGCGGGCCAAGGGCGCCATGGGTCTGGAGCACATCGTGCCCAACGCCGAGCTGCGCGGCCGCCTGCTGGCCGGCGCCTACCACGCCGTGGTGCTGCTGGACGAGCGCAGCGCCGCGCTGGACTGCGCCAAGCGCGACGGCACCCTGGCCCTGGCCGCCGGGGCGCTCTGCCGCGAGGCGCGCAGCGCGCAAATCTTTTTGCTCAAAGGTACGCCTTCGGGGACGTTCAGGGGCGGGCCGCACGCCCTCCGCCGCCTGGTTCTCAGCTCCGGGGGGGCTGCTCCACCTGGAGCGCTTGGACGCCTGAGTCGCTTTGTGGGAACTTGTTGGCTTTGTTTAGCTCTAGGAACAAAGACTCGCCTGGGGCTCTCCGGGCTAAACTTCCAGCCCTGGTGGATGGGGAAGTTGTCTGAAGGCACCCTGTCTCGGCGGTACTAATGGAAAAAAATGTGTCTCTTTGTGTTCCCAGGAGGATATGAAGCTTTTTCTGCTTCCTACCCGGAGCTGTGCAGCAAACAGTCGACCCCCATGGGGCTCAGCCTTCCCCTGAGTACTAGTGTCCCTGACAGCGCTGAATCGGGGTGCAGTTCCTGCAGCACCCCGCTCTACGATCAGGTTAGTAGGGGGCTGTGCCGGAAGGGAGAAGGAACAGCTGGCAAAGGTGGCAGAGCTGCGCTAGTGAAAATATAGAAAGTGACGTGCAGCTTTATTTATAACAGGGGACACAGGGAGATTTTCATTTATCCCATGGTTAAATGGTATGATGGAGCGGAGCCTCTAGTTGTGGGCAATACAGAAATTAGCTTGTTGGCCCTGCCTAGGCAAATGGGTTTAGACCCCTATTTATTTACACTCTTTTAACAACAGTGCTGTGAGGTTCACCCAATATTGAAACTAACTTGTCCAGCAGGGAGGTTTTGTGGATGTGGGCACCACCATTGACGTTGAAAAAAGCTTGACAAGCGTTGGATGTTTCTGGATTTCAGGGTGGCCCAGTAGAGATCCTGCCCTTTCTGTACCTGGGCAGTGCCTATCATGCTTCCCGCAAGGACATGCTGGATGCCTTGGGCATCACTGCCTTGATCAACGTCTCTGCGAACTGTCCCAACCATTTCGAGGGTCACTACCAGTACAAGAGCATCCCCGTGGAGGACAACCACAAGGCGGACATCAGCTCCTGGTTCAATGAGGCAATTGACTTCATAGGTAAGTGGAGCAGATGCTTGGGACTTTGCCACACTCCTTCTGTTTTAGTGACTGAGACTAAACTCCATGGCAAGAACTTGAGCGACATAGTTTTAAGCTTTCCTCTAGACATTAAAATCAGTCTGGCATGGGCAGCATCCCTGCAAAGTACGGGTTCAATGTTCCACTTTATAAATTAGCAAACTGAATCTCAGGTTGAATTGATCTGTCCAATATCAATCTGCTTAGTGGCGATGCTTTGCCTGGGTTTAAATCCCCGGATGTTTAAATCCACTGTGCCCACATTGCCTTCACGGACAGTATGTCTGTGATGACATGAGGTGATATTGACTGTACTGGACAGGACACATGTGACATTTCTTAGACACCTGGGGTTGGTTGGAGTCACTCTCCTGGGCTGTCAAATAACCAGCTGCCCTGTTCTCCAGACTCCATCAAGAATGCTGGTGGAAGGGTGTTTGTGCACTGCCAGGCGGGCATTTCCCGATCGGCCACCATCTGCCTCGCTTACCTCATGAGGACTAATCGAGTCAAGCTGGATGAGGCCTTTGAGTTTGTGAAGCAGAGGAGAAGCATCATCTCCCCCAACTTCAGCTTCATGGGCCAGCTGCTGCAGTTTGAGTCGCAGGTCCTGGCCCCCCACTGCTCGGCAGAGGCGGGGAGCCCCGCCATGGCTGTGCTTGACTGCAGCACCTCCACCACCACCGTCTTCAACTTCCCGGTCTCCATTCCCGTCCACCCCACAAACAGTGCATTGAGCTACCTTCAGAGCCCTATCACGACCTCTCCCAGCTGCTGAAAAGCCACGGGAGGCGATCTTCACAACCCACCGGGATTCCAGGCTCCTGGAAAGTGGACATGCAATAACTCCAGGGAAGGGGGCTCGTGAGGGCTGGTCCTTATTTATTTAATTTCACCCAAGTTCCACTGGGTTCCTGAGCAGTTGTAATGATGACTTCACACCAAGATGTTTGCTGAACTCAGCACATTCCGGGACCAACATACAGTGGGTACATCAAGTCCCTTGGACAGAAAGGGGCAGAAGAGAGAGGACTCAAGTGTGAGAGCCGATTTCTTTGTTCTTGTCCCTGTTTCCTGAAGACACTTTTCATGCTTGACATACCTACCAGTATTACCATTCCCGACAACACGTACACATATGAGAATATACTTTGTTTTATTTATTTTTGTGTAGGCGGTTCACCTTCACAAATGTCAGTGTCTACTCCTAGAAGAACCAAATACCTCAATTTTTGTGTTTGAGTACTGTAATGTCCTGTAAATATATCCTAAGCAGGTTTGTTTTCAGCACTGGAAAGCACCAGTGTTGATTTTGTTTTGTTTTTTTAAGTTGCCAACAGTTGTATGTTTGCTAATTATTTATGACCTGAAATAATATATATCTTCTTCTAAGAAGACATTTTGTTACATAAGGATGACTTTTTTATACAACAGAATAAATTATGGCATTTCTATTGAAATCTCGATGCTTTTCTTGGTCAGCCCCTCTGATTCCTTTCCCGTAACTGAAACAGGGGAAAACAAGGTCCTTCAGAATGTGTTTTGACATCTGATCCCATACTCCTTGGTGGCCCCTCAGTCCCATGAGATGGCTGATTTGCCAGGGTGGTAGACAATGTGATCAACTCTAGAACTAAGCTCTTGGTAATGAATTCAAGTGTCTGCCTATGTTTTTCCCAACATGTCACACAAGGGAACCCAAGTGTACCCAGAGCGAAAGCTAGGAATAAGTGGCCATTTGCTTGGTTGCTTTTTTCATTTAATACCTTCCCCCAGGTTAATCTTAAAAAGCCTCCTTCCCTCCTCTGATCTCTACTAAAGAGATAAAGATAGTTTCCCAGTACATTTGCCACGAGTGTGTTTCTACTGTGTGCAAGGTGGGCTGTGCTTACCTCAGAAAAGATCTGCAAAGGATGGAGACCCAGCGTAGCTAAGTAACACAAGTGGGGGCACTGGGCCCTATGTCTGTTTCCTAATTTTATGGCTTTTTATTTTATCACTTGCTTCTCACGCGCTCTTTTTCTTTTGAAAAGACCTTTAGTTGTGAAAGGAATACTGAGCACAGTAAGCCAATACAATGCAGACAAGTCACCTGGAGCTCCCACCCCAGCCTGACCCTTATTCTTCTGGAGTCCATTCCCTGGGCATCTCCGCACCTGTACCCAGCATTTTTGGTGGCAGCCTCCTTCAGGTCACTTGCTGCCCTGATTTCATAATTTTGTTGAAGAAGATAGACAATTAAATCTGGCTTGCTCTAGGGCAATATTCTGGATTTTCACTATCTTGCCAAGCAGCCCCAAACAGAGAAGGTGTAATTGACTACCAACCGGTAGCCCAGTCTTTAATGTTGAATTAAACAACAGGGAAGCTTCTGGATTGCTGGCCCCTTAGCCTCTGCATTCCTTTGTTTCTGGATAAAGTGCTGTAGGAAGCCAGAAAGCAAACAGCTTACGTTAGTTTTCCAGGGGTTCCCAGGGTAGTGGTCTTGGTCCAGCCCCATTGTTCAAGGCCTTGACCTTTCTCCACTGGTTCACCGTGCACTACTTGACTCCCAGGGGCTGAAAGATTCCTGTGTTCCCTGTTCTGAGAACTTACCCTGGGCCGGCAAGTTCATTTCCTTGACTGGGCTTCCGATTACAAGTGTGTTCATGCCTTTCAAAACAAACCATATCCAGTTTTGTTTTGTTTTGTTTTATCAAACCCTAGACATTTACTGTTGCAAATATCTCCCTTTGTGGAAACGTACCAGGGACTTCAAGTCCACGGCAGATGCCACGGCTGGCATCACTGTGGGCTTGGGCCATCACTTTCTGCTTGGCAGGCATCGGCTGAACCAGAATTAATCTCCAGTGTGATCCACACAGTGGAAAAATACAGTGGCTGCCTAAGGGAGCCGCCAGTGAAAACAATTCACTCACTTACCCCAGTGCAAGCTACTTAACCTCCCTCCAGCCAGGACAGCCAGCATTATAATAACCCCTCCTCTTTGTGTGTTCAATTCCTGGTCTTCAGGCCCTCCAGAAAATGTCACTTTGGGCCTGAGACTGCTTTTCTTAGGAAGGATGAAGTGAAGTGAAGTGAAGCGAAGTTGCTCAGTTCATGTCCGACTCTTTGTGACCATGGACTGTACCCTTCCAGGCCTCTGTCCATGGGATTTTCCAGGCAAGAATACTGGAGTATGTTGCCATTTCCTTCTCCAGGAGATCTTCCCAACCCAGGGATTGAACCAGGGTCTCCCGCATTGTAGGCAGATGTTTTACCGTCTGAGCCACCAGGGAAGTCAAGATAAAAATTACTTAAGATGAGAAGAAAGATGCTTAAGCTATTAAAATGTTGCTCAGCTGGGAGACTGACATAGGGACATCTCATTTAATACTGATAAATGTAAACAGCTGTCAGTTTTAGAACTGGTGTCCTGTGCTAGCCACTGTACTGCTTTCCATAGGATTGAATTTAACGTTTAAAGCAAAATCCATTTTACAGAGGCGGAAACAGAGGCTCAGAGAGGTGAAGGGACAGCCCTCTGATTGTAGCTCAAGGTCATAGAGCAAATAAATGGCCTTGCAGAGATGGAAACGTGGGTGTGTAAAAAGACTAGGGAAGGAAGCTCCAGTTCAGTCCAAAAGACAGCTCATGGGAGTGAGGAAAAGATGAGTTTTATAGCCAACCAGGCGTCACCATGGTTTTACCCCCATGATATTGAGGTGGAAAAACCATTTATCCTTTTGGGCCTCAGTTTCCTCATCTGTAAAATGAAGATAAAACCTATTGGACTTCACCTGGGAGGGAGAGATAGGCTCTTGAATGCAGAAGTGCCTGGCAGGTTGTGGGCCCTGGGAAAACGTCAGATTCCTTTCCCCTCTCCTGATGACCACTAGCGGTTCTTGGGGCCCAGTTTTCCCACCCAGAAAATGACCAGTTTGCACTGGATCTAATGGGTAAGCTTCCTCCCAGCCCTCTAATTCTAGGACGTAGAATATGCATCAGTGCATACTTTATGCTTTCCTGTGGTTTCCAGGCATCCATTATTCCATTAGGAGACTACCAACCCCAGATGCTTCCACCATATCCTCGCCTTTCTTTGGAATTTTGCAAATCGCAGCTAATTTGCTTTAGACTTGCAGCCTCTGGCCTCGGTTTCCCTCCCTCCCCTGGCTCCTGGCAGATGACATCATGGTGTGTACACCTTTAAGATTATATAAATCTGTGATCACACAGTAGCCTCCGTCCCCATGGAAACACGGAGGAGTTTCCCTTTTGTGAGGAAAGCTGTCATGTCACTTCCTGCTGCTGACAAATCAGTTTAGGAGATTAAAATAAAGGGGGGCGGGGAGGGCGAGAGGTGGCCTCTGAGAACTGCTGGCTCGGTGGTTTCTGGTTGCCATACACAGAGGCAAACAAAGCCGAAGCCGTGTGGGGTGGCCCCGCCCAGCGCCAGCCCCGGCTCAGGTTTCCCACACCTCGCAGGGTGGATCCAGGTCACCCGGGGCTGTTTTTCTCCGCAGGTTGCGTTCTGAGGAGCAGGTGGGAGGGCTGCCCACTTCTGGGGACTTTCCTGGGGCTTTGCAGGGCGAACTTGTTGGAGAAGAGCCTCGGGGTCCACCCAAGCCTCTGCTCCCCTTTATGGGCTCAGGAGGTGTCTTCATCTTCCAAACAAAGGGTGTGGCTAGCTCCACCGTGCGCACAGCTGTGCCCGCCAAGGGAAATAGGGTAGAATCACCTTCTTTTTGTGGCTTTTTAGGTTAAGCAGTAGTCCATTCGTTCCTTTGTTCGTTCATTCATTTTTTTATTCATTCATTCAACAAATATTTATTGACTCTCTACAAGCCCAGGGATGCTTTAGTGCTAGGTAAAGTTCCTGCTCTCACGTAGCTAACAATGGTGGTGTTGGGGTGTATAAATAATTAGGACATAAGAAGGATGAAGGCTCTGAAGGTGACATATTAAGAGAGGGGATCCTTTAGATTTTGCTGATCAGGGAGGCCTCTCTGATGGGGTGACTGGTGAACCTAAGACCTGAGTGATATAACCTATTTGAGAGGTAAGGTGGGAAGAGGATTCCAAGCCAGGAGGGCAGTAAAGACCTGAGGTTTGAGAGGGATTTTTGTGGACGGTAGATAAAGCATTTGACTTGGAGTCAGCTAGACCTGAGTTCAAGACCTGCTTCTGCCACTTGTTAGTTTTGTGACTTACTTACTGTGGGTAAGTTACCAAACTCTTTAAGCCTCAGTTTCCCCATCTGTAATATGGACCAACAACCTCTGACCTTCAAAGGCTTTTTAAGGATTAAATGAAAGGTGGTCACATCTGGGTTCATCAGAGAGGCTTAGGAGAGACTCACTGTCCTCTGGTGACACAGCTAGTTCCCATTCTGGCCCCATTCTGTCACTTGCCCAGAAGCACCCTTCCCCAGGGAAACGGCAGCGCACTCCAGTGGGATTCTGGAGAATCCCATGGACAGAGGAGCCTGGAGGGCTACGGTCTATGGGGTTGTAAAGAATCGGACATGACTTAGCAACTGAACAACAACAACCCTTCCCTAGAGTCTCCTGGTGAAGGAAAACAGGGAGAAGTGAGTTGTCTTGCCCCATGTCTGGGCCCCAGGACTTACTCTAAGGGTTAGGGAGAAGCAGGTACTTATACATGTTTTCTGAATGATGGAGTGAGTGACCATCCCCTAGAAAGTGCTCAGTAGTTTGGTATCCCCCAAATTCTGAGACTTAGTTTCATATGCCTGAACAACAACTAATAGCTGTATGACCTTGGATTACTTCTCCACTCCACTTTCATCTCTCTAAAGGAGTCATGGAAGTATTTGCTTTACATGGTAGTTGTTAATATTAAATGAAATAATGTATATAAAATATTTTGCACGGTACGCAACACACAATAAACAATAAGTGCTAGCCATTTTAACCATAATTATTATCAACACTACCACCCCCACCTCCATGTCAGGAAAAAATTTAAAAAGGAAACAAATTTTAATATTTAGCCCGGGCCTCTCTCCTAACTGCAGACTCCAACAACCTCCTTGACATATCCATTTCTTTGTTAAGGAGACTTCCAAATTTGGCAATTCCAAAAACAAACCTTTGAATTACCCCCAAACCAGCGCCATCTGTGCCCTTCCCATCTTGGTTACTGGCAACTTCATTCTTCCATTAGCTCAGGTCAGAAACTTTGGAGACATCCTTGACTCCTCTCATTTTCTCATAGCATGTGTTTGATTCATCAGTAAATTAAGAAACAGGTCCATTTTTAAACCAAAACAATTTTCAAAATAGACCCGCTTCTCATCACTTCCAAAAACCAGCCCTCTGGTCCAGGTGCCCTCACAAGTTGCCTGCATTGCCACAGTGGCCCCACGGCTGTTCTCCCCTTTTCTGCGCTGCCCCTCTCTGCCTGCCACCAGAGGCTGAAGCTATCCTTCTAGGCTTGCCTATACATAGGACACGTCTCTGACAACAAATTCAGTTTTTGCTTCCCTACAGAACTCTAATTTTCAGTCTTATTTCTTTAACCATTTTGAAGGCATATTCCATCATCTTCTGAGTTTTGTTGTCTTTTGGGAAGTCAGCTTACTAACTTAGTGTTGTCCCTCTGAGGGTAACTGGTCTTTTTTCCTCTGGTTGCTTCAGCTTTCTCTCTCTGTTTACAAGCAGTTCTTGTTACAATGTCTCTATAGTTTTCTTCCTATTTACCTTGCTTATGATGTATAGTTTTTTTCAAATCTGTGGCTTGATGTCTTTCATTAGTCTTGGAAGATTCTGTTACCCTCCACTTTGGTATTTTCACATGTAAACAGATATTTTAACGTCTGTGACTAATAACTCTATGGGTTCTCTTGTGTTGCCTACTGTTTCTTCTGTATTTGTAAAATCGTGTTTTATTCCCACATATGCCTGGTTATTTTTGATTGTCAGGCTCTGTGTATGAAAAATTTTAGAGATTATTTAAGGCAGTGTTACTTTCTTTTCAAGAGGATTTACTTTGTTGTAGGTGGCTTGGAGGCCTAGGAATCTGAGAAAGAGACAGAGATGGCTTGAGAGGACCTGAAGCTGGACTTTAGACCCTGTGAGGACTGAAATCTTCTTCTAAAGCTGTATTCTTTAGTAGTTCCAGGGCTTCCCTGGTGGCTCAAATGGTAAAGCATCTGCCTGCAATGCAGGAGACCCAGGTTCAATCCCCGGGTCAGGAAGATCCCCTGGAGAAGGGCATGACAACCCACTCCAATGTTCTTGCCTGGAGAATTCCATGGACCATGGAGCCTGGTGGGCTACAGTTCGTGGGGTCTCAAAGAGTGAGACACGACTGAGTGATGAACACTTTCTTAGTAGTTTCAACTAAAAGTTTGGGGAAGTTCCAAGCCCCCTGAGCCCATATTACTTTTTGGGGTAATATATAAGAAAGCCTAGGAGTGGACCAGATTCCTTCCTGGTATGCCCTCAACTTTAATATTTGTCCCATTATACTCATGAGTCTTTTAAAATCTCTGCTCACGTTGTTAGTCTTTCAGCCTTCCACTTCAGAACTGGCAGATAACCCTTTGGGGAAAGGAGACACCCAAATCCTATTCTCGTCCCTCAGGGTTTGCCTCTTGATCCCACAATTCCTCACTGCCCTTTTAGTGCTTGGATGTCTTCAATCTGAAATGCTTAAAAATATTTTGTTCAGCTTTCCTAGTCCTCAGCAAAAGAGGGATGTGGTCTGTCCAGGAAAGGAGTTAGACTTTTAAAACCCCTCCACAGCACCCATCTCCTTCATAATAAAGGGCAAGTCTTTACAAAGGCTACAAGACTTGACATGACTTGTCTGGCTGATACATCTCTGACCACATCTTCTGCTCCTCTTCCCTTTCAATTATTTCTTCAAGACAAGGTGGCCTCGTTGATCTTCCTCACACACGCAAAGTTCACTCTTGCTTCAGGGACTCATTCTCTTCCTTCCACCAAACAGACCTCCCTTGAGATCCCTGCAAGGCTGGCTCCCTCACTTCCTTCAGCTCACCTCTTTAATGGGCCATTTCCTGACCTCCACTCCATTTAAACTTAGCAACCACCCTGCCCCACGGCCACCCCATGTACCTTTTTCTGTTTTGTTTCCCCATGTAGCACTTATTACCACCTAACACTGACTTCTTTGTGTATGGTCTCTCTGCTGGAATGGAAGGCCTTGAGAGCAAGGATCTTGTCTGTCTCGTTCACTGTGGGGTCTTCTGCCCTTACAACAGAGCCTGGCATGTAGTGGGCACTCAGTCAATACACGTGATGAATAAATGAGAGAACTTGGACGGCTCCAGACAATCCCTCTCCTTTCTGGGTGGGTCTTGGGCTCAAGCTAGGGGGAAGTGGTTCTTTTCTGCTCAACCGACTTCTTTCCCTTCCACATGAGGCAATTTCCCTTGGAGAATTTCCAGTAACACAACATTGGTGTGCAACTGATATAAAGCCTATAAAAGCATTTGGTAATCAGGAAATAACGTGAGGGTCCTGGCTCACCCTGGGGCTTCGTTCTCGGGATCAGGGCTGAGACTCTGGCAGGACAGCAATGGGGAGAGCTGCTGAGGGTCTCCATTCTGAGCCCCAACCTCCCACACTTTCCCCCACATTTCCTCCCTCCCATCCAAAGGAGAATTCCCCGCGGTGGGTGCCTCTAATGCGGAGATGGGGCAGTGGGTGATTCATGGGGAAGTCTGTAGCACTGCTTGGGGTGCTTATGACTCACAGCTTCTCATATAATAAGAGGATTAGATCTCCATACTGAGTCTTCTGGAAATGTCCCTTGTCAAGGTCTCAAGTGACTATTGGGGATTCTCCCCCACAGAGCTCTCAGCAGCACCTTCCCGGCACGCCTCAGTCTGTTCGGCTGTCTGTCTGTTGCTCATTAAGTGCGTATGGAAGGAGGGAAGGCAGGGAGCGGAGGGGAGGAGGGGAGGTGGGGGAGAGGACATCTGACTCTCGCCAGATTATGAGCCACCGAGGGCAGGATCATGCCTTTCTCATTTCTGTGTCCCAACATGAGGCTGGGCTTATAGTTGGGGAAATGAGTGGTTGGGGAAATGAAGGGATATTGGGGGATCTTGAGGGACCTCATTCTAGGATATTGCCAGCCTCCTGCTAGAGCCGCATGCAGTGACAGGCAGGTGGATGTCAGTGCCAGTCAGACTAGGGTTTGGTATTTATTGTGATGACACTGGAGAGTCTAGGGCAGATGGTCCTGGTCGAGATAAGTACCTTAGCCCACAATCCAGGCATGAAAGCTAGAGTTCTGACTGGTACCAGGGCCTCCACTGGACACTGGACGCACAGGAATGGAGAGGACACGGTCCCTGACCTTGGGTTCTCAAACAGCAAGTGGCAGAGACTGATGGGCTGACCCAGGATTTTAGTGTAACGGTCTGAGAGCTGGTGGTGAGGTGTGGAAAGGACAAGAAAGTGGGGAGATGCAGGGAGGAAAGGGTGGAGGGCAGAAGAAGAAGAAAAGGCTTTCTGCAGGGGATGACCCTTGAGCCCTAGAAGTCTAGGGACATGGCACAGAAACGAAGCCTGTCCTCGGGGGTATAAGCAGTGGTCTGAAGCCAATTTATTGTTGTTTAACAGATTTTATAGGAGGAAGAAGGGCCCTAGGACTTGTCGCAGGCCGAAACTGCTTGTTCTAGAAGTGAATTCCCAGGAGCATCACGGGAGTCCCTGCACCTGTTCTGTTCTTACACAAAATGGACCAGAGCCCTGTGCCCCACACAGTGGGCATCTCAAATTGTGGGCACTGTGGGGCCCTAAGTGAGGCCAAGGGCATGGCCCTCAGGGAAGAAAGACTGAAAGGCATTAGCTGGGAGCCTGGCCCCAGCTTCCTCTCCGTATTTTAATTGAATGAATTCGTTAGGCTCTTCTCATCAGGGACCTAAAAACTGCGGCGAGTACAGTATTTCATGAAGATGAGACAATATGATTATGACTGCCTTGCCCCCATGGCCCAGAGTCAGCCCTTTGGGTTCCCATTCACATTGATTTGAATGTGACAGGACACAGCATTCAAGCCCAGTTATTGTACTATGAGCTGCTTCTCTGGTGTCAAGGGCCCTGCAGCCTTGAAGAGTCAAGACCTGGGTTCCACTCAGGCCATTGCTCATCCTGGGTACAACTTTATCTCTGATATCTCTGGCCGGAGCTGCAGCTGCTGCTGCTGCCGCCGCCAAGTCACTTCAGTCGTGTCCGACTCTGCGACCGCATAGACGGCAGCCCCTCAGGCTCCCCCGCCCCTGGGATTCTCCAGGCAAGGACACTGGAGGGGGTTGCCATTTCCTTCTCCAAAGCATGAAAGTGAAAAGTGAAAGTGAAGTTGCTCAGTCGTGTCTGACTCTTCGCAACCCCATGGACTGCAGCCTACCAGGCTCCGTCCATGGGATTGTCCAGGCAAGAGTACTGGAGTGGGGTGCCACTGCCTTCTCCGCTGGCCAGAGCTCGTGTCCAATATAGCCATGATAGCTCAGGGTCAGAAAAGAAAGATAAGGGAACTCTCATTTATTGAGCACCTCCTGTGACTATTGCTTTCCATATGTGATTGATTCAGTGCTCCCATCTAGCCTCTTCATCAGGGTTTATGATTAGTGCCATGTCATAGATCAGATCAGATCAGTCGCTCAGTCATGTCCGACTCTTTGCAACCCCATGAATCGCAGCACACCAGGCCTCCCTGTCCATCACCAACTCCCAGAGTTCACTCAGACTCACAACCATCGAGTCAGTGATGCCATCCAGCCATCTCATCCTCTGTCGTCCCCTTCTCCTCCTGCCCCCAATCCCTCCCAGCATCAGAGTCTTTTCCAATGAGTCAATTCTTCACATGAGGTGGCCAAAGTACTGGAGTTTCAGCTTTAGCATCATTCCTCCCAAAGAAATCCCAGGGCTGATCTCCTTCACAATGGACTGGTTGGATCTCCTTGCAGTCCAAGGGACTCTCAAGAGTCTTCTCCAACACCACAGTTCAAAAGCATCAATTCTTCGGCGCTCAGCCTTCTTCACAGTCCAACTCTCACATCCATACATGACCACAGGAAAAACCATAGCCTTGACTAGACGAACCTTTGTTGGCAAAGTAATGTCTCTGCTTTTCAGTATGCTATCTAGGTTGGTCATAACTTTCCTTCCAAGGAGTAAGCGTCTTTTAATTTCATGGCTGCAGTCACCATCTGTAGTGATTTTGGAGCCCAGAAAAATAAAGTCTGACACTGTTTCCACTGTTTCCCCATCTCACAAAGGGTAGTAAAAAGTAGAGGGGCCTGAAAAGGCAGAGGATTCACTGAGAGTCACAAGTTGGGCTGAATTCAGCGTGAGGCCCAAGGCCCAACTTTGGCAGGGCCTTTCCACTGCACCAAGCAAGACAGGGGTGAGTCCTGCCCTCAGTCTGGGTGCCGTCACTCAAAGACTGGGGAAGGTGGGAAGTACTGATGAGGCTTTCACACTCCCAGGGCTCCCGGGAAGTGGGTTGATGTATCCTTGTATTCTCAGCATTTTCAGTAAATTAACAGACCATGATTAAACTGATGAGGGCAGAGATGGCTAATGGCCACTAGTATCTGTTCTTCCTTTTTTCTTTAGTAATAGATTTTTACCCAGGTACACATCTTACATTTGCCATCTCTCCTGTAGCCAGGTGCGTCTATTTTAATAAGTCAGGCCTAATGTGTGTGCAACTTCCAGAGAGTATCCTTAAAGATTGTCCTTAAAGACTGCTTTTCTTCCCCTTTTCTTTCTTCTTGTCTGGAATACTGATGTGATGACTGGAGCTGAGGCAGCCAGTTAAAACCATGAAGCATAATGGGAATGATTCGTGCAGAGCATGAATATCTTGCAGAGCAGCAAGATAGGAGTCTGGGTCTCTGAGGACTGTCAGGAGATAATTCTCCATGGAATTTTTATACCTTCTGTGACATGGTTTATACAGAGTCACATCTTTTTGAGAATTTTTAAATGGCAAATAGCCTGAGGGAACGAAGATAGTGTCTTCTTTTGGAACAGAGAACAGATTTGTTCTGAACAGGATAAAGAACAAATGCTGGCTAGATTTTTTAGCAGCCTCCTAGAAGATAATGATTTTCCTAAAGTCAGTGTGTCTCAGCTCTGATACAAACCCATAGCATCCATCTGGGATTACTGCACTGGTCCCATGGAACTTGGGCGGCAAGAGGACCCAACGCAAACAAGAACCTCATGCTGCCCACTGTGCTGTGAGAAATAAACTCCCTTGTCTCTGACCCAGGAGTCCTGTGTCTTCTGTAAGCATCTGTAAAACTTTGGTTGGCTCACTTGTTAGTTTGCAAGTAAGAAAGAATCTCATTGAGCAGAGCAAAATCATTAGCCCTAGTGGGATTTTTTTTTTTTCTTTCCTTTTTTCTAATTTCATTGAGATAAATTTTACCTCAATAAATTATATAGATTTGACAAATTATATAGATTTGTCAAAAATCACTACACCATAAGATTTATTTTAATAAATCTTATGGTGTAGTGATTTTTGACAAATCTATATAATTTTATATATATTTTAATTTTAACAAATGTATACAGAATACCCACTAACACATCCAACATCTAGAGCATATCCATCATCAAAAACTCCCCCATGCCTCTGCCCAATCAATCCCTACCCCAGCCATCTAAGGGTATATCTTTTGTCACCATAAATTAAAATTGTAATCTTAGGGTTTCCTCTAAATGGAATCACACAGTATTCTTTCTGTTGTGTCTGCATTTTTTCAATCAGCATGCTTTTTTTTCTTTTAGCATAGTCCATTTTGTTGTCTGTATCAGTAATTAAAATTTTTTATTAGATTTTATTTTTTAGAGCAGTTTTAAATTCACAGAAAATTGAGTGGGAAGCACAGAGAGTTCCCATGTACCTTCTTCGCATACAGGCCCCAGACTTCCTGCCTGTCAACATACAGCCCCAGAGTAGGCTGTTGTTACAATGATGATACATCGTTACCCAATATCCACAGTTCACATTCGGGATCACTCTTGGCCTTGTACATTCTACAGGTTTGGATAAATATATAATGACGTATCCACCATCACAGTATCTTACAGAGTAGTTTCACTCCCTTAAAAATCCTGTGATCAGGACTTCCCTGTCGGTCCAGTGGTTAAGGCTCCATGCTTCCACGGCAGGGGGCACTCGTTTGATCCCGTCAGGGAACTAAGACCCCCTCATGCTACATGCAACAGCAAAAAAAAAAAAAAAAAATCCTGTGCTTTACCTATTCAGTCCTTCCCCTACTTGGAACCCTCGGAAACCACCAATCCTTTTACTGTCTCTGAGGTTTAATCTCTTCCAGAATGTCACTCCCCCTTCATGGATTACAACCTGGCTATGGTGAAGGGGCTTGCATAACTCAAAGAGCCATGCCCTGCAGGGCCACCCAAGATGGACGGATCATAGTGAAGGGTTCTGACAAAACGTGGTCCACTGAAGAAGAAAATGGCAACCCACTCCAGTATTCTCGCCTGGAGAATCCCTTGAACAGAGGAGCCTCGCAGGCTATGGTCCATAGGGCTGCAAAGAGTCCAACACGACCGAAGCAACTTAGCACACAGCACCAGGAGACGATGGAGGACAGCGGAGTCTGGTGTGTTACAGTCCACGGAGTCTTAGAGTCAGACACAACTCATCGACTGAACAACAATAACAACAACAATGTCATTTATGATTATACAGTATGCAGCTCTTTCAAACTGACTTCTTTCACTTACTAAGACACATTTAAGTTTTCTGCATGTCTTTTCATGGTTTAATAGCTGAATCATATTCCATTGTCTGGTGTATGACCATTTATTTATCCTTTCACCTACTCAAGGACATCTTGGTTGCTTCCAAGTTTTGGCAATTATGAATACATAATTATAGATATAATTCATAAATAACTATTATAAATAATCATGAATAAAGCTGCTCTGGGTTTCATGGACATAAGCATTCAGCTTCTTTAGGTGCGTAACATGGAGAATGACTGCTGGATTGTGTTGAAAGAGCATGTTTAGTTTTCTAAGAAACTGACGAATTGTCTTCCAAAGTGGCTGCACCCATTGCCGTCCCACCAGCAATGAATGAGAGTTCCTGTTGCTTCACATCCTTGCCAGCATTTGGTATTGTTCGTGTTTTGGATTTTGGCCATTTTAATGGGTGTGTAGTGGTATTTTTGTTTTTGTTTTTAATTAACTATGGTTCTTGTACAGTATTACATAAGTTACAGGTGTACAATACAGTGAATCACAATTTTTAGAGGTTAGACTCCATTTTTGGTTATTTAAAAATATCAACTATATTCCCTGTGTTGTACAATATATCCTTGTATCTTATTTTGATATCTTGTTTTAACTTGTGATTCCCTAGAGACATATGTTGGAGAAGGCAATGGCACCCCACTCCAGTATTCTTGCCTGGAAAATCCCATGGACGGAGGAGCCTGGTGGGCTGAAGTCCATGGGGTCGCTAAGAGTCGGATACAACTGAGCGATTTCACTTTCACTTCTCACTTTCCTGCATTGGAGACGGAAGTGGCAACCCACTCCAGTGTTCTTGCCTGGAGAATCCCAGGGACGGGGGACCCTGGTGGGCTACCATCTATGGGGTCGCACAGAGTCAGACACGACTGAAGTGACTTTGCAGTGACATATGTTGGGTATCTTTCCATATGCTTATTTGCCATACTTATATCTTCTTTGGTAAGCTGTCTGTTCATATCTTTTGCTCATTAAAAAAAAAAAATCAGGTTGTGGGAGTTCCCTGGTGGTTCAGTGGATAGGATTCTGCATCTCCACTATAAGGGGGCCCAGGTTCTAACCCTGGTCAGGGAACTAAGATCCCACATGTCAGGCAGCACAATAAAAAAAAAGAAAAAAAAAATCAGGTTGTTTTCTTACCATTGAGTTTTAAGATGTTTGTATGTGTATTTTGGATAACAGCCTTTTATCTCCCAGCCTGTGGCTTGTCTTCTCTTTCTCTGGAATCTGGTGAGGGCTTTTGTGTGTGAGAAAACTCTATTCTATATTCCTGTTGTTCAAACCACTGTTATACTGGACTTTTCTTGCTGCTGCTGCTAAGTTGCTTCAGTCGTGTCCGACTCTGTGTGACCCACCAGGCAGCCCACCAGGCTCCCCCGTCCCTGGGATTCTCCAAGCAAGAACACTGGATTGGGTTGCCATTTCCTTCTCCAATGCATGAAAGTGAAAAGTGAAAGGGAAGTCACTCAGTCGTGTCTGACTCTTAGCGATCCCATGGACTGCAGCCTACCAGGCTCTTCCATCCATGGGATTTTCCAGGCAAGAGTACTGGAAGGTGCCACTGCCTTCCCTGGGACTTTTCTTGCACCTGACCCTGACTGTGACTAACGCCTGAAGTCACACTTCTGCTTAGAACCTTGCAGTGACTTCCAATCATACCCAGAATAAAAGCCCAGATCTTTCCCTGGCTTCCATGAACTCAGTTAGCCTGGTCCCTGGCAGAACAGTTAAAAGAGAGGTCCCTGAAGCCAGTGTTCAAATTCTGTCATCTTGGGGAAGTTATTTACCTTTTTGGTGCCTCAGTTTCTTCATCTGTATAACGGATTAATAATAGGAATACTTCCTCAAGTTGTGGGGCTCAGCGAGTTCCTATGTAACATGGTGTCTGGCACATGACGAGTGCCCCATACGTATTGCTACTGGCAGAACCCCTCTTCCCCACACCACCTCCACTTTCTTTCTGAATCTCCTCTATTCTCTTTCATTTACTTCAATAAACAGATTGTGTTTTCCCACTGCAGAACATTTGTACCCTTCCCTCTACCTGGAACTCAAACCTGCACACCCAACACACACTCACACCCACACTCACACACCCACACACACTCACCTGCAGTCACACACCCACACAGACTCAAACATGCACACATATCCACACTCAAATACATATGCTCTCACATACTCACACTCACATGCATTCACGAACACTCACACATTCACACACACCACTGCACACTCCCCTTTGTAAGGCTGGTTTCTCCCTTTCTCAGAGAGGTCCTGCCTGAATACCTTCACGCCAGAGGCCCCTCCCTCCACTTCCACACCCCCGTAACCTTGCTACCTGACTACAGACCACTCCTGGCAACTCATATCAGGCGGCGAGATGCACCAGGCAGGCCCAGGCCTAGCTTCTGGTCTAGACTGACAGTGTATATTTCTGCTCCTCTGTCTGCACTGTAAGCCCTCGTCATTTGCTGGGCAGGGCCCTTATCAATCTCTTTCACAGTTGCATTCCCAGCCCTAGACCAGGTCTGGAATATAGTAGGTGCTCAAGAAATACTTGGGGAAGTGAATGAATGCACGAGTGGGAAGGACCACAGGTTGTCTGAAACCCCTGTCAGTGGCAGCTGAGGCTGAGTGAGGGGCAAGGACCTGGCCTGGCCAGAGCAGGAACGGGGTGGGGATGCCTGAGTGGAATTCAGCTTCCTTCCTCGGCATTCACTTGGGGCTTGTCAATCCTGGCAGGCCGCTCTCTTTCCTCTGCTTTTCCACAGGACGAGGATGTGGCCTCCACTCCATGGAGGGTTGCTTCCGGAACACATTCCTTCTTCTGCTTCTGCTTTCCTCCCAGAAAGAAGGCAGACAGGCCAGGGTGGGGTTTGGGCAACAGCAGAGACAGCACCCAGAGTGAAAGCCCAACTATTTCCGTGTCTTCCATGGACTCAGTCTGGTCTGCTGAGGTGCTGTGGAGGCCTGGCGTGCTGCGGTCCATGGGGTCGTGAAGAGTCAGACGCGACTGGGCGACTGAACAACAACAAACAACAGGGAGCACGGAGACGTCACTTTGCCGACAAAGGTTCATCTAGCCAAAGTCACGGTTTTTCCAGTAGTCATGTATGGGTGTGAGAGTTGGACCATAAAGAAGGCTGAGTGCTGAAGAATTGATGCTTTTGAATCGTGGTGTTGGAGAAAATTCTTGAGAGTCTCTTGGACAGCAAGGAGAGCAAATCAGTCCATCCTAAAGGAAATCAATCCTGAATGTTCATTGGAAGGACTGTTGCTGAAGCTGAAGCTCCAATACTTTGGCCACCTGATGTGAAGAGCTGACTCACTGGGAAGGACCCTGATGCCAGGAAAGACTGAAGGCAGGAGGAGAAGGTGATGGCAGAGGACGAGATGGTTAGATGGTATCACAGACTCAATGGACATGAGTTTGAGCAAGCCAGGGAGATAATGAAGGACAGGGAAGCCTGGTGTGCTGCAGTCCATGAGGTCACAGAGTCGGACACAACACAGCGACTGAACAATACAGGGAGCACAGGCTGTGTCTGCTCCAGCACGCGGCGGTGCCCCAGGAGTACCGCCCCCAGGCCCGGCCCCTCTCCAGGCAGAGCGCCTTTCTGCCCCTCTCCCGCCTCACACCAGGACTGTGAGCCTCAGGCTGGGAGACTCGGTGGGGACCTGGAGCCCCCAAAAGTGCCCCCAGCCACCCTCTCTCTGTCGGTCTTGGACTTCACTGATGTGAAGGGAGGGAGGTAGGGGACAGATATGAGATCTTGGGAATCATAGATATTGACTAGCTTGAAAATGCATATTTATCCTTTTTTTAATTCTTCTTCTTTTTTTTAACCCTGGGTACCAACAGCAAAAAGTGAATTTCTTAGCATTTGCAAGGTGGAGGGGTTGCAGAGGAATCGAGGCAAAGGTATTAAAGATTTGGAAACAGTGCTTTAATTAAGAAGGCAGAGACAACTGAGTAGTTGGAAATAGATACTAGAAACTAGAAAAGAGATACTTGGTGTGTGCGAGCGTGTCACTGCTTTGCAGGTGCTGAACTGCGCATGGGGTAGGTGGTCAGGGAGGGGGCCTGTGTCCTTGCTTGTGTGAGCACCGCGGAGGCCTTTGTGTGACTGTCCAGGTGTCAACTCGGGCAATGTGCCGTCTTGTCGGGATGGAGGGGAAGGACATGCCATGGGGTAGAGGAACGATCATCTCTGGGTGGCAGGCCAGAGTGGTCCTGACCTGACAGCTGGCCTGAGGAAGCTGAGGCGGAGCCAGGCTTTTCTGTGTCCGCTGCCCTTGGTCGGCAGGACTAGCAGAGCTCATGGTCATTTAAGGTGCTGGCTGGGTCAGACAGCTGGCTGGGTGGCAGGCCACCCGGGGCCAAGATGGTGCAAGCCTTCCAGGGGGCCATGGGAGCTATTTTTAGTGGCCTGGGCTGATTCCCAAAGCCTGCTGACTATTTCTGGCATCAAAAGATTGCCCTGAAGGATGTGGAAAATTTTTATGTTGAGAATGTCTGGTTTCCCTTTGGCTATGCAAGGGCAGAGGATGGAGACCAGGACAAAGGGCTTGAGGCCTGAGGGCTTCTGGGAAAATTCACCTGCAGTGAGAGCACGGAATGGCTGTCCTCCACCTTTTGGAGACTAGCATGGACTGTTAAAAACACCAGCATCATGATGGGTGACCATCCCTGCTGGCTTGCCCACAGTATCCTGGTTTTAGCATTGGCCACTGGGACAGTCAGTCGCCTGAGTTCCATTTCAGCCCCATTTAGCTCCAGAAATGAATTAATACGAATAAGAAGGAACCACCTGTGTCATCTTCCAGAATGTTCACCATCATCCTACACAGTAGGTACTGCTATTGTCTTCATTTTACATGGAGAAGGAAATGGCAACCCACTCCAGTATTCTTGCCTGGAGAATCCCATGGACAGAAGAGCCTGGAGGGCTACAGTTCATAGGGTGGCAAAGAGTCGGATACAACTGAGGGCCTGAGCACACCATTTTACAGAGGCACTGAGGGGTGAAGCAAACTTGCCCACTGCAGAACAGCGAGCTGAGTTAATGGTGCCAAGATCTAGATTCTGCTATTCTGGGGCCACAGTACCCCAGTTATGCCAGGAAAAAGGATGACTTTGGACTTAAGAAAACCCAGGTTCAGTCACTTCCTAGCCAAACACTCAACCTTGGAAAAAGAGTATCTATTTGGTAAGGCTGTCATGAGGATCGAGGAGTGTCATTACAGGAAGCCTGACCTCAGTAGGGGCTCAGGAAGTGACGGCTCCTTTCCCCACTGCTTGTCCCTTTTGAGGTGGCAAGACCTGGTCACATAAATCCGCTGCCTCAGTGGTCCCATGGACACCCCTGCTGGCTGCACCGCGGGGCACCTGGGTACCGAAGCCTCCTGCCAGGCCCTCCTCTCTCCTGCTCCCTCCCCAGCAGTGAAGTGGGGAAAACGTGCCCTGTAGGTAAAAAAACACGGCCGCCAGCCCTGAGCCCTGGTTCTGCCCTTTTGCCCTGGGCATCCTAGCTGCCTCTGGCCTCCACTTTGTTCAGCTGTTCAATGGGTGACTGAGCCTACCGCCGTCGGGGCGGGAAGTTTCAGGGAGATTGCGGGCATCTGGTCCCCGACCCCCAGACTCCCCAGAAGCCCCCTCCCAGGGCAGGTGGGGAGCAGGGCCGCGGCCGAGGGGTGCTGGCACGCCGCTGGAGGTGCGGACGTGCGTGCGGCCGGGCGGGGCAGCAAAGGAATGCGGGGGCCCCGAGACACGCTGTTCCTTCCGCAGGCCTCACGTCAGCGCTGGCAGGAAGGGCCCCACAGGCCACCCCCTCCGGGCTGGGGAAGTGGTTGAACAATAGGGCCTCCCGGAGGGATAGTGCTGGGAGTGTGTGTGTGTGTGTATACACACTGGGGTGTGTGTGTATACACACTGGGGGGTATGTGTACACTGGGGTGTGTGTGTATGTGTGTGTATCCTGAAGGGGGAATGCTGGAAGAACAGGGCCTTGTGTGTATATGTGTGTGTGTGTGTGCACACTGGGTTGTGTGTGTACACCAGGCTGTGTGTGTACCTGTGTGTTTCCCGAAGGGGGAATGCTGGGAGAAAGACCAGGGACCTGTACTGGGTTTCTCTGGAGGTCAGGCCCCTGCTGTACTATCTCACAGAATTCCCACAGCAGGCATGCAGAGGGTCATCCACTGCAAACCGGGTTTGTGCATGGCTAAAGGAAGGCCATGCACAAATGCCTTGCACGTGCACATGGGCTTCCCTGGTGGCTCAGACAGTAAAGAATCTGCCTGCAATGTGGGAGACCTGGGTTCAGTCCCTGGGTTGGGAAGATCCCCTGGAGAAGGAAATGGCAACCCACTCCAGCATTCTTGCCTGGAGAATTCCAAGGACACTACAGTCCATCAGGTCTCAAAGAGTCGGCAGGACTGAGTGACTGACATTTTCACTTTTGAGGGAAGGCCTGTTGGCTTCTGCCATCTTCCAGCAGTGGGGTTTGGGATGGAGGCTGGATGAGGGGTGGGAGGAGGCCAAAAAACCCTGCTGCATGCCTGGTTCTGCAGTTCATGGAAAGTCGGCCTGAAAGAGAGGGCTGAGCACACAGGCCAGAATAGGTCTGTAGTAGACTAGCACCCCATTTTATAGGTGGGACATCAGAGGTTCGGAGAGATGTGCCTGCCAGCACACATTTATTGTACCAAAAGGGATTTAAGCTGCTAAAGAAAGAGAAAGCATCATGAGTAAGTCTACCTTTCTGTTTAGAGAAATAGAAACTTGCTTTAAGCTTTAAACTTGCTATGCCTGCTTTAAAATGTAGCAAAAATGATCAAATTAGACACTCATCATCGTGTCACCCCGAATGGATGAACTGGCAGCTACGGCTGCTCACAGCACAAAAAGGCAGTGTGACCTCCTGATGCAAAACACGCTGCACCCAGGAAGTAGTCTCGCCCTGAACTCAAACCTGAATTTGATCAAACCCCTAGATCTGAGCAATTTACAGGAACTACAGGGGACAGATGGAGAAGGCAGTGGCACCCCACTCCAGTACTCTTGCCTGGAAAATCCCATGGACGGAGCCTGATAGGCTGCAGTCCATGGGATCTCAAAGAGTCAGACACGACTGAGTGACTTCACTTTCACTTTTCACTTTCATGCATCGGAGAAGGAAATGGCAACCGACTCCTGTGTTCTTGCCTGGAGAATCCCAGGGACGGGGGAGCCTGGTGGGTTGCCATCTATGGGGTCGCACAGAGTCAGACACGACTGAAGCGACTTAGCAGCAGCAGCAACAGGGGGCAGAGGAACATGATAAGTGGCACCTTGAAGATGCAGTCAGCCAATGTCAGATGTGGGCAGCTCTGTAGATACACAGATGGTTTCTTCTGTAGATAAATTGCAAGGAGAGAGACGGAGGGAGGGAGAGGAATAATAAGCATGAAAGTAGTAATAAATGGAGAGGAAATCAGTAGAGTACAGGAGATTCGGAACCATAGCAACCAATCGCCAGGTGCACATATCATTTGGGATTCCGACCTGAACAAATTATAAAACAAACAAACAAAACCCCCAAACAGATGAAAGCCATTTGAGAAATAAGAAACCTGACTGGAGGCTAGTGATCTGTTTTGAACCAATGACCCTAGATGGGATTGTTGAGATCAAGCAGCTTTGAGATTCCTGACTCAGGGTGAAATGGGAACTGCCCTGGGTCACTGCTTCCCCGCTGGGCACCCCTGGCAGATAGGCACTCACTGGAGTTTGCAGAAGGATGGAGAGAGGAAGGAGTAGGGAGAGATCATTTCCTCTCTCCTGTCCTCGGCACTCAGGGTCATCTTTTTAAAGGGCATGCATCTTGGAGGTAGCCAGGATCTGACCTTTCTGTTCTGTCTGCCCAGAACCCAGAGTTTAAAATTAGACCCTTTGAGCCAGAGGCTACTGTGATCCTGCTCCCTGGGATCTGGTGTAAGCAACAAGCTCCAATTGCTAGGACCTAGAACTCATGCCCAAATTAGGGGTGGCCCTCAATGGTGACATCCCACACCTGGGCGGACAGCCCTGCTGAAATCCAGCAGTGGCCCTCAGTCCTGGATCACAGCAGTAGGCCCTGGGACGTGAGAACAGAAATCCGGTCTCTTCCCCTGATCGTCCTTCCATTTTAAAGATGGGGAAATGGGGTCACTATGAGCTTTGCACAAGGTCGAATAACATTATTATTATTATTAATTCATACATATCAGCCTCAAAACCTTATTTAAAATGGTTTGCTTTCATTTTAAAAGTTCATGTCCATGGCAAAATATTATAAGTATCCACTAATCTGATTAGTAATAAGTGACTTCTTTACACACCTATCCGTAGTCTCCTGATTCCTCATTTCAGGAATTGCATTATCAGTTTCTCAGAGACCATCTGGTTGGCCTTTCTCAGTGGGGGTTCCTTAATGGCTCACAGGATCACTGTGTGTAAGGAATTAGCTTCTTTCCTCTGCGTCCTGAGCGGTACTAGTGATGAACAATCCTAGGGTGAACCGAGGACGTTTCCTCATGTCATTTTCCATGTTCTGTGTCAGATCCTGACCCCCAGCTGAGTCATTAAACGTACTGTTCCATACCTTTCTTTTTCCCTTGCTTTATCTCAGAAATGGCATATTGTTAGTAAGCAGAGAGCTGCCTCTTTGCTATGGCTATGTGGCACCCATGGTATGCTACTGCTACTGCTAAGTCGCTTCAGCCGTGTCCGACTCTGTGCGACCCCGTGGACTGCAGCCCACCAGGCTCCCCCGTCCCTGGGATTCTCCAGGCAAGAACACTGGAATGGGTTGCCATTTCCTTCTCCGGTGCATGAAAGTGAGAAGTGAAAGCGAAGTCGCTCAGTTGTGCCCAACCCTTTGTGACCCCGTGGACTGCAGCCTACCAGGCTCCTCCGTCCATGGGATTTTCCAGGCAAGAACACTGGAGTGGGGTGCCATTGCCTTCTCTGACCCATGGTATAGATGCATGTAACTCACTAATCTATCTCTTCTGATGGGCATGGAGTTCATTTCCAGCCTTTTGCCCCTATACGTGAAGCGTTGGTGTATAGTCTCATGCACACATATGAGGGAATCTGTGAGAGAAATTCCCAGAGGAACAAGGCCTTACTGATTTGTTTCAAACTGGTCCTAGTGACTAGTTTGGAACAAAAAGGCTTTATATTCAGTCTGGGAGGAACTCGGCCTGGATGTGCAAACAGTCTGGAAGTTTGAGGAGCAGGGCAAGAATTCCAGATGTCCAAGGAAGGGAAGGAATGGCAGTCCCGTGAAGTGGATATTTCTGTTTCACTGCAGAAGCTCAAAGAGGTTGGGTCATTTGCCCAGGGGCACACGGTGAATAAGTGGCAAAACTGGGATTTGAACTCAAGTGAGTGAATCCAAAGCCTGTGCCCTTTCTGTTCCACTATCTGATGGGCTGCCCCTGTTTCCAGGACGGCCAGGAGCCCGGCTGGCATGTTGCCCGCCTTGGAGGGCATCACTCACATCACTGTCTGTTTGCTTGGCATCCCTGGCCTTGGGCAGTGCACAGTCTGTGAGACTGGGATGTCCGTGCTCTCTCTACTTTCAACAGCATAACTAAACACAATTGCTGCCTTCAAGAATGTGGGATGGCAAGCCAGCTGATTCATAAATTCTTTCATGTGTTCATTTAGTTATTGGTAGACACTAATGACATCAAAGCTGAGAGGAGAGGCTGTTTTTCTACCTTCAGGAGCTCTCAGTCATTGTGATTTAGAAGCACCTCATGATGAAAGAGGAGGAATGGACTGAGCCTGTCAGGCTGAGGATCAGGGAAGCTTTCTTGGAGGAGAAGGAGGCAGTTGACTGGGCCCTGAAGTATGAGTAGGAGTTTGCTAGGTGGGAAAGGAGTAAAGGAGGCATCAAGGGTAGGGGAAGGGGATTTCAGCCAAGGGAACAGTCAGCAGAAGGCCCAGGTTTGAGATAAGCAGGCCGGTCAGGAACTGCAAGTTCTTGGGTACAGGGAGTGTCAGAGGAAGTGGAGAGTAGGTTGGGGGCCCTTGAAGGGGATTAAAACCCACAGACAAATACACATGTTTGTGCAGTGGACAAAGAAGGGACCCTGGAGCCCCTGACTTGGCTTTAACTCCTGATCCTCACTGTATGACCTTGGGCAAAGCCCTTCCTGACTCGGCGCCTGGTCTGCTTGTTGAGGGAGCGGAAGGCTTGAGGGAAGGTTCATCAAGGGGGTCCTTGGTTAGGGCTGTGTGCCGAGCCCTCAGCACACGGGTCACTAAGCCATTCCTCTGCACTGTGTATGCATTTCATTTACCGTGACCTTCCCTCCTGGGGTCAGTCCCAGCCAGTCAACCCGGGAACTCCTGGGGTGTGGATTGGGGCATGGTGGGGCAAGAGAAGGATAGGCTTGCTCAGCTGGTCTGGGTACTGGCTGGGCTGGGCTGGGCATGCAGACAGCTAGGAAACTCCTTCTGACCATCCTTGGGACGGTTCAGTAGATACTGTTTGTTTGGCCTATACTGTATGAAACAGTATTCTAAGTACTTCTTACATATGTAGTTCTCATAACAACCTCATGAGGTTGGGTTGTTATTATCCCCACTTCACTGAAGAGGAAACTGAGGCTCAGAGAGGGTAAGTAACCAGCTCAAGACCACAGAGCCAACAAGTAGAGTAGACAGGGCCTGATGAATGCCTGAGTCTCCAGTCCTAACTTACATGACACTGTTTCTCAAACCAGCATGAGATGATTTGAGCTAGTACTTGGATTAGTTTTTTATTTATTTATTTTTATTTTTATTTTTTATTTTTTTATTTTTTGGATTAGCTTTTTAATTCAATAACCAAGTATTTATTTTAGAGTGTGTTAGAAAAGAAATAACTAGTGTATCAAACTCATATGTTTCTGGTGAACTATTAGTCTTGTAATTTCACTAATCATCGTTAGTCTTAAGACTATATTCACTTGTTCATTTCAAACCATTTAATGGTTGTGTTTTTGTGTTAATTATGTTAATGGGTATTAGAAAGAAAAATGGAAGTCATGCATTAGACTCGTGATTTTTGGAAGTGATATTATTTCCTTTTAAAAAACAAGTAAAAATAGCAATTAATTTAAGGGAAAATTTCAAGTAAAAACAGGAAAGGTATAGGAAAAAAAACTACTGCAATGATACTAGAATAAGAGTGGGATGGGGCCCTGGTGGCCTCCTGGAGACAGTGGACGAAGTCGAGGGCAGAGGGAGCCTGACCCCTAAGGTACTGAAGCCTGGCCCCAGGTTTCCCCTAACCCACCGCCAATGTGAATCCCTCCAATGGCTTCCCATTGCATTTAAAGACAACAAACTCTTCCCCAAGGTGCAGAAGGCCCTATATAATCCAGCCTGTACCAACCTATTTTCTGCCCTCCCTCACTGGCTGAGAGTTCTGATCATGGTGGACTCATTGCCATTACTGCCTCAGGGCCTTTGCACGTCCGTCCTTCCAGTGAATATTCTTTTTTTTTTTTTTTTAAAAAAATTACGCCCGCCGCCGTCCCCTCCTCGCGCTCTCCCCACGCAGCGAGGCCGGAACTGCGGAGCCCACGGAGACGCTCTGCCCAGTGAATATTCTGGGTTGACTTCCTTTAGGACTGACTGGTTTGATCTCTGAGCAATCCAAGGGACTCTCAAGAATCTTCTCTAGCACCACAATGTGAAGGCATCAGTTCTTCGGTGCTCAGCCTTCTTTATGGTCCAACTCTCATATCCGTACATGACTACTGGAAAAACCATAGCTTTGACTATATGGATCTTTGTAGGCAAAGTGATATCTCTGCTTTTTAATACACTGTCTAGGTCTGTCATGGCTTTTCTTCCAAGGAGCAAACGTCTTTTAATTTCATGATTGCTTTCCTCTGCTTAGACC
This sequence comes from Bos indicus x Bos taurus, assembly GCF_003369695.1. NCBI lineage: Eukaryota > Metazoa > Chordata > Mammalia > Artiodactyla > Bovidae > Bos > Bos indicus x Bos taurus. The sequence continues at coordinate 4,384,710 of NC_040095.1, read as the reverse complement.
AGTCTTTTTCTAGATCTTCATATACACACTTCTTTATCACGCTTCTTCTCCCCAGAGAAGCGGCTTGCTACCACTCCCCCCACAGCTAGATGTAGTGACTTCTAAGTTCCACCATCACCTCATGCTGGCTTATGAACAGCACTTCTAACACCATCTAGATTTTTTTTTCCTTTAAAAAAAAATCACTGTATTTTGTGTTGTTCCATTAGAGCAAGAGTTCTGTCTTGTCATCGATGTGTCCCCAGATTCGTGTCTGGCACATCGTCGGTGCTCAGGAAATACTTGCTGGGCACATACATGTGTGAGTGGTCGCCGAGCGGGCTGGAGAATGGGTTTAATTAAGCTCGTGCTGCCTCATCTGGGAGGCAAGCTTCTCCAGAAACAGCTGAGAGGTTTGAGGTCCTCCAGATGAGCAGTCCAGGCAGCTGAAACCAAAAATACAGATGGGATTAGTCACCCTCAGAGCCTGGTAACGCTGGCCCCAAACTCACTCCTCATCCAAACACATCACAACACTGCGGGCCCCTGCGTCGTCAGGGCTCCAGGTGGCAGCTCTGGCATTTGAGAGCTGGTGGCAGCTGAGCAGTGTGGGCACGGGGGAGGTGGGGCTGGGGAGGGGTGCGGAGCAAACTAGGTCAAGGGCCACGGACTGGGTGCCTGGCCTGGGGACAGAGCAGTGGTGGAAGGCAGAGAGCTTCTGAGCACAGAGCTTGAGAAAAAACGCCTTGAAGAATGAACTCAAAGCTGTTGAAAAAGAAAAATTCCACTCCTAAACTGAAGCAGACCACTCGGCTGTGAAATCCATCCCCACAACACTTTGCCTGCTTGAAAGAGGAAATTCTCTGCTTTCTTTCTTTTTTTGCTTTTATAACAGCTTTATTGAAATATAATTCACATGTATAATTCACCCATTTAAAATATACAATTCAGCGGATTTGGGTATATTCAGAATTTTTCCAGCCTTACCACAATCTCTTTCAGAACATTTTTATCACTCCCCAAAAGAACCCCTTTTCATGGCCCTGTTTCATGGCCAGTGCTAAGAACCATGAATCTGCTTTCCTAGGCAACCACGATTCTACTTTGGTTTCTATAGATTCATCTCTCTGGACACTTACTATAAATGGAATTATATGGGCTCTTCTGTGACTGGCTTCTTCCATGTAGCACGAGTGTTCCCAGGTCCATCCGTGTTATAGGATGTATTAGTGCTTCATTGTTTTCTATATGGCCAAGTAATGTTCCATGGTATGGATAAGCCACGTTTACTTTATTCGCTCGTTGGTTTATGGACATCTGGGGTGTTTCCATTTGGGGAGTATAATGAATGGTGCTGATGTGCACATTCAACAAGTTTTACGTAGACATATGTTTTCATTTCCCTTGGGTATCTATCTAGGAGTGGAATCTACTTTCTTCTGAAAGGAAAAAATATCCCCCAAGTCAGCATATGTGTAGGGAGAGTGGATTTAAAATATCGCTTGTAGCTGTGACAGAGCAAGTGAACTTCATGAGTATGGGGGATACAACTGTGCCAGGCACATACTAGAAGCTCGTGAACACCTTCGAATGCATGTTTAAAGACGTACTCATTCTGATATCCTCAGGGACAGGGCCCAGGGTGGAAATGCAGCAAAAATGGATCTCTGTCCATCCGTTCATTCCTTTGTTCTTTCAATGAATACAGTAGCGCAGAGCAGTTCATTCAGTGTCACTTGATTTAATCAACTGTTGAGCATCTCTTGCACAATGCTGGAGAAGTCCTTACCCCTGTGTGTGCGGAACTCAGTCAAGATGGGAAAACAGACCAGTCACCCACACTGTGACACAGGAAGGGAAACAGGACACTTTCTGGCCCCTCTCGTTTTTGATGTTTCCTTTTTGAGCCAACAGTGCTTCCCTTAAGTTCTTGGGTTGGGGTTCCTCTTGTCCCCAGGGCAGAAGCCGCAGTGGGAAAAGGAGCTGCATCTGGAGGCGGAGCTGGGTCCGCCCTTAAGGATCCATCCCTGGTGCCCTTACACCTTTTGTCTGAAATCAAGGACCTACCTTAACTCGTTTACAGAGTCAGCCTCATCTTGTCTGTTGCCTTTTTCTGACTGCTCACCTGTTTCTGCTGGACTCCTGAGAGGAGCCTAAGCTGCGTGGGCACCCTGGCTTCAGAGCTGTGCAAAGACAGTCCTTGTCTATGGATCTGCAAGACTGATGGGCAGGACACAGGGTCCACAAGCAGCCCAGCGGGACAAGGGGACTTAGATGGGGACACGGGTGTTGGAGCTGCCGCTGGGGATCCTGTCTGAAAACATACAACCTTCTGTGTTTTATTGACTTGTCGGACACATTCTTACATCAGTTCCTGGTACACTTAGAGCTTCCGTGTGTATCTTTTTTTAAAAGGAGATATTGATTTGTTCATTCGTGAGCATTTATTGAGTACCTACTATGTACAAGCCCTCAGAGGGACAGAAAGATAAGTAAAACTGTCCCTTGAATCTTGAATGCCTCAGAGTCCAGCAAGAGATAAAGACAAGTAAACCACAGGGAGCCCTGAGTATGTGCTGTACTGGGAGATATACAGGAGATACAGTATTTTATTCTATCTCACATGTAATTTTCTCATTTAGAATATATTATTGCTACCACATTTATCATATATTATTTTAGTCACATATCTTAAATATATTCTGTTCTCATCTGGTTTATATGTTAATTATTTATATTATCTTTGCTTTAAATGTTATAATTTTGCATCTCTTCTCAAAATATATTTTATAGCTTTTTACTGTATCTCTGCGTTTCATCTTTTTAACAATTTGATCTTTTTAAAAAGATGCTTTCTCCTTGTGATTTTAATGATGATGTATTTTCAATGGAAAAAAATTTAGAAAATATAGAAGAAATAAATACATAAATAAAAATAGCTCAAAAAGGAGGGGATCTTGTATATGTATAGCTGATTCACTTTGCTGTATAGCAGAAACTAGCACAAATTTGTAAAGCCACTATACTCCAATAAAAATTGATTAAAAGAATAGCTCCTAATCTCTTACCATCCAAAGACAGAAATTGTCTCCCCCTACTGTCTTTCCTTCTAGTCTTTCTTCTAGGCAGTATGCAATGTTACATATATTCTTATTAAGACTCATGGTATTTAATTTTAATGATACTGGTAGATGATGCAGATGTCTCAGAGGATGAAGCAACTTTCATTCCCAAAGAAGGTCTTGCTTTTCTTCTTCTCTGGATCGCCAGTCACCCTATCCTGGCTACTAAATTGAGCCGCCCCAGGCATAAGCAGCCAACATGACAGTTCATGGCAGTGAGGGTTTCTGGAAGGCCTGGGACTAGAGTTCTGAGGCTGTGCTCAAAGCTAGGGAGTCAGCCTGGCTCCAGAGCCCAAGCCCTTGTTTACCCTGGGGTGGGGGTGGAGGTGAGGGGAGAGTGGTTGGGGGAGTGTGTCAGCTCCCCTCCTCCCCCCAACCCGAACAGCAAAGGTTCTAAATAAGGCTCTGGAATCTGCTGTGTCAAGAGACAGCTGGGAATCCGTGTGGCCCTGTGTCCTCTGCACCAGCCCCAGTGGGACATGTGTCGGGCAGGGGGCACTGGGAAGCCAAGAGCCACCACCCAACATTTGGCCATTCTCAGAGAACGGTGCATGACAGACATGGAATACTGAACCCAGGCTTGGAAGTGGAAGTTCCGGTTCTATTTGTTGACTGTTGGTAGCCAGTTTTCACAGAGCTAGAAAAGAAAGAACACCCACTGGAGGTTTGGGGCTGTGGACGGCCTCATAGGACCCTTGTGATGGTGCTAGGAGGTGGGTGTCTCTGCCCCCTTTACAGCGAGGTGGAAGCTGAGGCTGGGAGAGGTAGGGGAGCTGTCTGAGGTTACCCTAAAACAGGCACTGTCGACGCCTATGCTCCCCTGCCCTTAACCCAGGCATTTGGGGCCATGTCTGGGCTCTCTTCTCTCCAGGGGCTGAGCCCTCCACAGGGCGAATTTCCCGGCCTGGGCCCCCACCTCGCTCCCCTCCTCCCTCCGTCCCTGTGCGGGCAGGAAATACAGGCTCCATGTCTCTGCTTCTCAGCAGCCCCTAGCCTCGGCCTTCACATGTAAATATTTATCTAGTGAATTAAACACAGAGAGAGGAGCCTGCAGATAAACCCAGACTGGAGAATAATCCTCCACTCAGGTTCTCCTGGAGGTCTCTACGTGCATAGCTGCACAGTGACATGTGTGTGGAGGAGGGGGTGGCGTGGAGTGGGTTGGCGTGGGGAAGTGGTGATAGAAGAGTCAGGAAATGGAGGGCAGTGGCTTCACACCCAGACTCTGGAGCCAGGCTGCCTGTGTCTGAATCCCAGCTGTGTGATCTTGGACAAGCCACCACCCTCTTTGTGCCTATTTCCTCCTCTAAGAAACAGTGCCGTAGCCAATGGTCTGCACCTCCTAATTCATGCAACGGCACTGGCACCAGAGTCAGCACAGTGCCTAACACATAGTAAAAGCTTTTATTTCAGTTTTGAAAATATTTATTTATGCATTTGGCTGCACCGAGTCTTAGTTGCGGCATGTGAACTCTTAGTTACAGCATGTGGGATCTGGTTCCCTGGCCAGGGATGGAACCCGGGCCCCCTGCACTGGGACCCTGGAGTCTCAGCCACTGGACCACCAAGGAAGTCCCAGTAAAAGCTTTTAGAGTGAAACAAGATATTGGAGAAACTGAGTCAAGATTCTGAAATGAAGTGACTTAACAAGAGAGGCTGCTTGCACCAGGAAGCTCCCCAGAGGAGATAACATCTAGAATGTTCTGGAATTCTGCCTGAAACCCACTAGTGGCTCCTCTGCTGTCCTCAGGACCAACGCAGAGCGGGTTTGTTTATTGTTTCCATGGCTCCCAAGGCTCCACGCTGTCTGGAACCCAAACTAACCTCCTGATTTTGCCCCCACAAACACACTCGGCTTGCATCTTCCCCATCCCATTCCCCTCCCCCCAGCAGCGGCTCTGCCTGCAGCCCCAGAGCTGTTTTTGACTTGGCCTCCCCTCTCTCATACCCTGTCCCTCTAACAGGTATTCTGAAACTCTTGCAGGAGGGAGGACCCCTTCCAGGGCCTGAGAGTGTGCGTCATCCGAGGAGATGCATGTGCTGACAAAGCAAGAGACTTCATTGCTTTGAAGGGAAGGGGCCCCTCTGGGTGGGGAGAAGGTGAGAAGACCCAGGAGGCCTGCTCTGCCACGTGGCTCAGTCTCGGGTTCTATGTGACGGGCTTAGCTTCTGAGTTGTCTCTGGCCGATCACTCCAACTCGGGGTCCTTCCCGGTAGCAAGTGCATCATTAAGCCAAGATGGGTCCCAGCAAGGTGGGTCCTGGGAGATTGGTGGGACACATGAACTGGTGTCTCCTTCTGACCTTTGCCGGCTCCCTCCGGTTGGTGGTACCTTGTTGGTTCTGCGTTCCTTACCAAGACCTCCTGTCATTAAGATAGCTCATGCAAGTGGCTGCTATCTGGCCTGGCCAGGGCCGTTCAGGCAGTGTTGCCCCTGAAAAAACCAACCACCTCTCCTGAGGGCCACCAGCACTAGCCTTTCAGGCCTGACCCGTGTCCCGCCCGGATGCAGCAGGAGCCTCCTTCTGCCCGATGTCTGCTTCCACCGTTGACCCATGGGCAGCCAGAAAACCTTTTAAGGCCCAGCCCCGATGCTGCTGTCTCTGCATTCCGCTCCCTGGAGCTTCTCAGCATGTGGAAGAAAACCCCAGATCCTCCTGCAGCTCAGCAACCCCTGGACCCCAAGGCGCAGCTCTCTGCCTCTGCTCCCGTGCCTCTCACTGTGAAACCACACAGCCTCCTTGCTGTCTCCCTCGCAGCCTGTGGGCTGCCCTTCCCTCCCCTGAGGTGTGTCTTTCTCAGTCTCCTGTGTCCCCTCCAGGTCTCCGCCCAAATACCACTTCCATGGGGCCTCCCCCGACCCCCGGCTTCAGTGCCCCCAACTCTCTCCCACACGTACACCCTTATCTCCTCTTCATCTCTTCCCTGCCTGCATTTTTCTTTAAAGTGCTCATCATCTCTACCTGAAGTTATATTACAGGGTAATTTTATTTATAAAATGTATAAATCAATTTTACAACTCTCTCTCGAGCACACAAAGCCCTGGGAGAGCATGAATGTTTCCTGAGGGAAAGAGGGCAGGGAGAAGGGATGCAGGCAGGCAGGAGGGAGGGAGGAAATAGAGCTTGTCTGATCTGATCCCATCCAGCTGGGAGGACACAGGAAGGAGGGGAGAGGTGAACCCCAGGTGCAAGGATATTTGGGGGCTGGCTGGTCTGGCTCGCAAGGCACTGTGGAATATGAGGCTAGGGAAGATTTTAGGACAGAATTTATGGAGTTTGAAATACCTGGAAAGGGAACCAAGAAACAGAATTCAGTACTGACCCTAAAATGTCTTCCTTTTCACTGGAAGGCAAGTTAACATCTGGAAAGGACAATGAGGATCGAATCCTATAAATCATATTCCAGCCTTGGTTTGAGCTGCTCTCCTGACGGTCCCTCGGCTCAGCAGCTGGGGAGGGTGTGGACGCGGGGTCTGGGGCCAAGGAGGAACTCGGAGCGGCGTCACACCCTCTGGAATGCTGTGGCGGCTATGAACTCGCTCCAGATTTGCACAGTTCCCGTCAGAACATGAAACCAGAGGGAAAAACCCCACGAGGTCCAGACCGATCAGCACAGATCTTAGCAACAGCACAACAAGCTGGAGTCAGCCCACTTCCACAGCCGAGGTGCTTTCCGCCAGGCCCAGGGCTTGGGGACTCGCTGCCTCTGTGGGCCGGGGGCCCAGAGGCTCACTCCATGGCCGTGGGAGGTGGGGGTGTTGTGGAGCGGGGCTGGAGCCGGGATCACGAGGGCTCCAGGAAAGGCTTCAGATCCCGGCATTCCCTGTGCGCTCTGGGGTCTGAGGATGGAATGTGATGGGTGACCCCTCACCCCTCGGGCACCCTGGTTCACCCTGCTATTTGAGGGGCTCACCCTGTGCACACCCTTGCCAGAAGTTGGCAAGGGGAGAGGGGACTTCAGAGTTTCAGAAACATCCAGAAGATCCCCGCATTTCTCAGTGAGTCACAGCCTCCTGTCTTCACCATCACAGCTGGATGATGCGGAGCTTGGCCAGCTTCTGGCCCCGTTTCTCAGACCTCCTCCTGCTAATGTGATTGTATCAGAAAATAGCTCAAGCATTCGGCAAAGTTCAGAAAACCATATTGCAATCAAGCACCCCCTCACTCCTGTTTAACCCTTAACCATCTGCCTTATTTGCTTCATTTTCTCTCCTAATAAATAAGGTACATAAGGGCTTGTGTGAGCATGGCCATGGTAGGCGGTGGTGAGGGGGCCCCAGGCCTGTCTAGGGAGATAAGCAGACCAGCAGATCATCCATCCTGCTGAAGAGAGGGTGCCTAGCCAATTCCTGAAGACAGGATGGCACAGAGTGCTCAGGAAATAGTGGTTTTCCTGATAATATGGCATCTCACCCACCTACGGCCTCTGAGGTGGGCAGTCTGCAAATAGGGCTCAGGGTCACTCAGCCAGGAAGGGGACTGGGGCTGTGAGCCTTGTTGGGAGCTGAGAGAGGACAGCCACTAGTCGCCCAGGGCCATCCCTTCCTGAGGGTGCAGGGTGGAGTCCCTCCAAGAGGGGCTGATGGCAAGAACCTGCCAGAGAACAGGGAAATGAGAGAAGTGCCTGGATTTTCTTGAAGCAGCCATTCGGGGACTTTAAGGCAGGGTCAGGGCTTTCTTCAGGGAAGGGGGTCTCATCAGGAGATGCCCTCTGCAGCAGCGACAGCCCAGCCTTGCTGAACCTGCTCACGGCCTTGCTGGCATGGCAAGGAGCTGGGGCAGACTCATTGCAGCTGGGGGTCCACAGGTAGAGTGGGTGAGAGGGTCCGGAGCCCAGGGACACAGCGACGCCCACACCTGTTGGCTTGAGCCATGGATTTGGTGACTGTGACACTCACCGAGGACTGAGCACCCTGTCCTGCCCTCCGAGAGCCCCATCTCTGGCTCCCTCTCGGAGCCGAGGAGTGGGGGAGGTCACTCGGAAGCTCTAAGCCCCCAGGGTGGGGCTCCTGCTCCAGCACGGAATGGCTGTGTGGACTGTGCTGGCCATCTCTGCCCACCAAGTCTCAGGGCTTCGTCATCTTTGAGCTGCAAGGATCAAGCGACCAGTGTGGCAGCCCTTCTTCTAGCAAATACTCAGGCACTCCACACTGCTGTGCTGTTCTAAAGCAGCAGATCTCAGCACGGGACGCCGTACTGCCAGCAGCACCTGGGAACTGGTTGGAAATGAAAATTCCCAGGCCCCACCCCAGACCTAGGGAATCAGAAGCTTGGGGGTGGGGCCCAGTTGTCTAAGAAGCCCTCTGGTGCCCACGCATGCTTGGGCACCACTCTTTCAGGGCATTGACCTGATTGTGTCACTCTCAAGCTCTGCATCTTTCCATGCCTCCCCATGGCCTTCTGGATAAGGCTCAAGGGCTCTAACCAGCATCTGAAGCCCTTCCCTGGTGGCCCTGACTGATGTGAGGTGCCAGACCTGTTTCCCCGGTCAGATGAGAGACTGTGGAGGGGCCATGCCCGTGACTCAGGCCTCCATCTGGTGTGCCCTGCCCCAGCCAGGCTGGCTGACCTCGCAGAGGGCAGGAGAGGATGGTGGCATGTGTTGATCGCGTGCGTGGCTCTGAGTGGTGGTCTGACATTCGGAGGTTGGCTGTCATACATGAACCCGGCCAGCTGCTGCAGTTTGGAGCCTCAGTGACCTCTTCTATCCAATGAACTTAATAATAAAGTGGCTGCATAGGTTACTGTCAGGATCAAATATGGGCAGAGCGCTCAGTCTAGTGCCTGGAAAAATAGCAAGAGCCTTAGGGTATCAGCGGTTCACAATCCCTTATCCCAAATTGCTGGGGTTAGAGGTTTCAGAACTCTGAGATTTTCAGATTTAAAAAAGGGAAATATACCTTGTATTTACACAACACATCCAGTGGGAGGGTTCTTCTAGAAACAAACACACTGATGTTTCTACACCAAAATGTATGGATACGCAAAGAAAGTGCAAATAGTGAAGACAGTCTGTAAATAGCCTCCTATCAGTTCAGATCACTCCAAAGCCGTTGGGCTTTCCCAGAAGACGATGGCGAACCATGGAAGGATTTAGAGCCGAGAGGTGACACAGGTTGATGCTCTGAAACAGCAGTGCCCACACAAGAGCGAGCCTCAGAATCCCCTAAGCAGCTCGGTGAACGCAGATCCCTGGCTCCCCACACACGGTCACTCTGGCTTCGTGGCTGCCGGTGAGGAAGGCATGGTTACTCTCCCATTTTTACAGAACACTGAGGCCAGGGAGAGGAAATCACTGCCCAGGGCCTCACATGCTGGGCGCAGTGAGAGGCCTGTGGCTGGGAGAAGATGCAGGCTCTGGGACTCAGACTGGCTCTGCCATTTCTTGGTTGTGTCACCTGGGCTCGCTGAGCCCAAGTTCCCCCATCTGCAAGTCAGGATTGGCAGTCCTTCTTTGCGGGGTGGAGGGAGGGCGTGCTGAGACAAAGAGGTGCTGGACTCCTGGTGGGCGCTCAGGAGGAGCAGGTCTGCTCTCTGCTGGGGTGTCGGGCTGAGCCTCAGAATCCCCCAGGCCCCACCCCTGGCCCATGCCCCGGCGCGCCTGGGCCTGGCCTCCACAATGAGGAGGAGCCCTTCCAGCCCGTGTTACCCAAATATTGCCAAGACCTGGTGGGGTGTCTCCACGGTGACGGCACCCTGAGTGGGATGGAGGTGAGGAAACCACCCGTGTGCCCGGCTCCCAGGTGCTGTCCTAGGGCACTGCAGGAAGCAGGCTGGCTCACACAGGCTGGCATGGCCAGTGCCATCCCAGTGAAACTACAAGGGCAGCTAGGCCTGGGCGATGAGCCTTCTGGGAAATTCAGCAATTTGGGAAGCCCAAATCTGGGTGCTCCAACGCTAGGAAGTGCTGGTCACTCAGTTGTGTCTGACTCTTTACAACCCTATAGACTATTGGCTCCTCTGTCCAAGGAATTCTCCAGGCAGGAATACTGGAGTGGGTTGCCATTCCCATCTCCAGGGCCAATCCTAGAAGGCATCACATTTCCAACCCAGGCACTGACTATCGATCTCTTTCTTTTGAAAACTCTTTCATCATAAAGTTCACTGTTTGCTGAACACCACAGAGGGTTAGGGAGTGCAGAGTCTCCAAAGCCAGAGGCCAGGATTCAAATTCCAGCCCAGGCCGGGAGCTCAGGAAGGTTACCTCCTCACTGCACCTTCCTTTCCTCATTTTTAAAGGAGTTGGCACGTCCATCCTTCCAGGGGCTCCGATCCAAACTTCAGAGACAGGCTTGACTCTTCTCTCCCCCTCACCCCCACATCTGACCGTCGGGGAATCCGGTTGACTCTACCTTCAGATTTACTTGGAATCCAATCATGTCTCCCTCCCCACCCGCCCTCTGCTCAGAGGCAGCACTGTCCGTCACTTCCCTGCTCTTTCTGCGTCCACACGGGCTCCAGACAGCTTATTTCCAGTGCCCTTCGCATGCCTCCCCGTCTCAATCAGTGGGAAAACTCAAGGTCTCGGTGGCCCACTGGCCCTGCCATATGGCCTCCCCACACCTCGAAGGCTTGTCTCTTGCCACCCTCCCTTCGCTCAGTCTGCAGACACCAAGGAAAGACCTGCTCTGGTGCATTTCCCTGGCTGTTCTCTCCGGCTAGAATGTTCTTTCCCAGATGCGAGCCTGCCTCGCTTTCTGACCTTCCTCCGGTCCCTGCTTAAATGTCATCTGACTCCAACATTTAAAGGACAACCCCCATCTACCTAAGCCTTCGCTTTCTCCCTGCTTGCTTTATTTTCCCACGTGGCTCTAATCACTGTTCAATAACCCTGAATATTACTTTAATATAAGCATGTATGTGCCCAGTTGCTTCAGTTGGGTCTGAGTCTGTGCAACGCTATGGACTGCATGCAGCCTGCTGGGCTCCTCCGTCCATGGGGATTCTCCAGGCACGAATACTGGAGTGGGTTCTTGTGCCCTCCTTCAGTATTTAATTAAACATTCATATATTTAACCACATATTATATATAAAACTGTACATTATGTTATATATAAAAATATTTCTTTATTTGGCTCACCAAGTCTGAGTCGCAGCCTGAGACCTCTGGCCCTCGTTGCGGCACACAGGAGATTTAGTCGCAGCATGCAAACTCTCGGTTTTGGCACGTGGGATCCAGTTCCTTGACCAAGGATTGAATCGGGCCCCCTGCATTGGGAGCATGGAGCTTCAGCCACTGGGCCATCAGGGAGGTCCCATAATCCTATATTTTATTTTAGTTGCCCAGAATGTAGCCTGCAGAGGGCAGGGAATTTTGTGAGATCTGTCCTTTGCTGTGTCCCCAGCACCTAGAACAGCATGGTCCACAATAAAGACATAACTATTTCACCTGATGCAAAGAGCTGACTCACTGGAAAAGACCCTGATGCTGGGAAAGATTGAGGGCAGGAGGAGAAGGGGACGACAGAGGATGAGATGCTGGATGGCATCACCAACTCAATGGACGTGAGTTTGAGTGAACTCCGGGAGTTGGTGATGGACAGGGAGGCCCAGCATGCTGCAGTCCACAGGGTTGCAAAGAGTCAGACACGAGCGAGCGACTGAACAACAAATTCTCTGAATGAATGAATGAGTGACTAGTGCCTACTGTGAGCTTGTTGTGAGGATCAAATGAGTTAGTGCAAAGCACTCAGAACACGCAGAGCTCTTGGGAAGCTCAACATAGGTTTGTTACTGCCATCGGGCTGGGGTGTACAGAGATGTATGGAGCACAGCGATGGGAGAGGCTGGTTCTGCCCCTGCCAGGAGGATGTCCTGAACAAGACTCAGCTCAGGCAGACCCCTGGGGCTGAGAAACGGCCCAGTACCCTGGGATGCTGAGCAGCCAGGTGAGCTGGGCTGGGGTGGAGGATCAGGAAGCACCTGGAATGCCAGGTGAGGGGCTGTGCTCACTCTGGGGGCAGTGGGGACTTCAGGATGGCTCTGCGTGGGTGTGAGGGTTGGGGCGGGGATTGGGGAAAAGGGTTAATGACTCCGAGAATCAGGGCCTGTGCCTTTCGAGGTCTTAGCAGGGAGGGTTACGACCTTGAACTGGAAGCTTTGTTGCAGCAGCAGGGGACTGAGGACCCGTCCTAAAGAAACAGTTTCCCTTCCAGCCCTGCCATGGCTGAGAGGAGCCCTTCTAGTGTGCAGCAGGGCCCCACAGGGAGCCTCCCCATCCTGTGCCGTGCCCAGGGTTGGGGAAGGCAGTTGCCCATCTCTGGCAGTGTCCCAGCAGAATTCCCAGGACAGTGGGGAGAAAGAAAGGGGCAGCCGGACTGTGTGGCCCCCTGATGGGTAAGACGGGCTCAGGTGGCTCCTCGGTGAGGGGCAGTGAGGCGGGCTCTGCAGGCTGGAGGCTTCCGGGGAGGGTCTCTTCATTAACCCTCTAGCACATGCTCAGCGAGCACCCACCGTGGGCCGGGTGCTGGGTGTGCGGAGGGACACAGCCCAGGCAGGGTCCCTGCCCTTCTGGGGCGGACAGTCCAGGGTAGGAGGCAGGAAACTCACCAAGGAGCAAACAATTACAAATATGAGAAGTTCTGTGAACCAAACATGCCTTCCGTGGCAGAGACCATTGCATCGCGGGGGATCGGGGGAAGGCCTCTCACAGAGGAGGACATTTGAGCCAATATCTGAAGGCTTAGCTGGGGGTCTTCATGCAAACAGTGAGGGGAAGAGCGTGGCGGGCAGAAGCCACAGCGGGAGCCTGGCTCAGAGCCCGCTCCCAGTCTTGAGCTGTTCAGCATGATGCTGGGTTTTCCAGGGCTGGTCGCAATCAGCATTTGGGAAATCCACTTAAAAAACATTGTTTTACTTTAAAATTTATTTGTTTATTTGGCTATGCCGGGTGTTTGCCGCAGCACATGGAATCTTTAGCTGTGGCGTGTGGAGTCTAGTCCCCTGACCAGAGGGCAAGCCTGAGCCCCCTGCACTGGGATGACAGAATCGTAACTGCTGGGCCACCAGGAAGTCCTGGGAACCCACTTTTAAGAGCAAAACTATTCTGGGAATTCCCTGGTGCTCCAGTGCTTAGGAATTGCCATTTTCACTGCTGAGCACCTGGGTTTGAGAAGGTAAGGGAATTTCAGAAAAACACGTATCTCTGTTTCATCGACTATGCTAAAGCCGTTGACTGTGTGGATCATGACAAACTGTGGAAAGCTCTTAAAGAGATGGGAATACCAGACCATCTTACCTGTCTGCTGAGAAACCTGTATGTGGGCCAAGAAGGAAGAGTCAAAACCGTGTATGGAACAACTGACCGGTTCAAGATCAAGAAAGGAGTACAACAGGGCTGTCTGCCGCCACCGTGTTTGTTTAACACATACGCTGAGCACATCATGAGAAATGCTGGGCTGGATGAGCTACAAGCTGGAATCAAGACAGGCAACAACCTCAGGTATGCGGATGATACCACTCTAACGGCAGAAAGCGAAGAGGAACTATAGAACCTCTTGATGAGGTAGGAGCAGAGTGAAAGAGCTGGCTTAAGACTAAGTATTGGAAAAACTAAGATCATGGCATCCGGCCCCATTACTCCATGGCAAATAGAAGAGGAAAAGGTGGAAGTAGTGACAGATATCCTCTTCTTGGGCTCCAAAATCACTGTGGACAGTGACTGCAGCCATGAAATCAGAAAACGATTGTTTCTGGTCAGGAAAGCGATGACAACCCTAGACTGTGTGGAAAGGAGACGTTACTCTTCCAGCAAAGGAAGAGTGGTCTTCCCAGTGGCCACAGACAGTTGAGAGCTGGACCATAAAGAAGATACAACGCCAAAGAGTTGATGCCTTCCGACTGTGGTGCTGGAGAAGACTCCTGAGAGTCCCCTGGACACCCGAGAGATCAAAGCAGTCCATCTTAAGGGAGATCAACCCTGACTATTCACTGGAAGAACTGATGCTGGAGCTGAAACTCCAGTATTTTGGTAATCTGATGTGAATAGATGACTCATTGGAAAAGTCCCTGATGCTGGGAAAGATTGAGGGCAGAAGGAGAAGAGGGCATCAGAGGACGAGATGGCTGGACGGCCTCACGGATGCAATGAACATGAACTTGGGCAGACTCCGGGAGATGGTGAGGGGCAGGGAGGACTGGTGTGCTGCAGTCCATGGGGTCGCAAAGAGTCGGACATGACTGGGTGACTGAAAACAGCAGCAGAGAATTGAAAAGTGAAAGTGTGAGTCGTCCAGTGGTGTCCGACTCTACGCGATCCCGTGGGCTGTGGCCTGCCACGCTTCTCTGTCCATGGGATTTTCCAGGCAAGAGTACTGGAATAGGTTGCCATTTCCTCCTTCAGGGGGTCTTCCCGACCCAGGGATCAGATCTGAGTCTCCCGAATTGTAGGTATATTCTTTACCATCTGAGCCACCAGCGTCAGGGAACTAAGATTTCACAAACCATGCAGCGTAGCCAAGAAAAAAAAAAGCAAAACTTCCCTAAGGGAAGTCAATATCAGGCTTAATATGATCTCCCCTGCTCTTCAAAAATAAAAATTTTTTAAGATCATCTTTCCCACTCTAGGATAAGAAAAAAGAGTTTGGTAAAGTAAAGATTTGAAAGTAAGAGAAGTGGAGTCAGGACTTTTCCTTTTGGAGGTGGGAACAACCCTAACACAGAACAGAAGGGTGATGAATTAAAGTATTTCATTCTTTCAAGTATTTATTGAGTACTTACTGTATGCCAGGCCTTGTTCTAGAGAATGTATAGCTGTGAACAGGATGAAGTCCCCACCTTCAAGAAGTTTACTGTCTAGCAAGAGAGGCAGTGAACAAGCAAGCAAGTAAAAGTATCATTTCAGAAGTGAAACAGTGCCTGCTATGAAGGAAATAAGGTCCAGGTAGAACAGCTCAGGGGGTTCCCCGGTGGCTCAGATGGTCAACAATCTGCCTGCAATGCAGGAGACCCGGGTTCAATCCCTGAGTGGGGAAGATGCCCTGGAGAAGGGAATGGCAGCCCACTCCAGTATTCTTGCCTGTAGAATTCCATGGACAGAGGAGCCTGACGGGCTACAGTCCATGGACTCCCAAAGAGTCGGACACAACTGAGTGACTAACACTTTCACTTTCGCATTTTAGGACTGGGGTTGGGGTTCAGGAAGGGTCTCCCTCAGAGGGTGCAATTGGAGCTGAATCAAGTCAGGAAGGAAGACTGAGAGGATACGAGGTAAAACACTCCAGACAGAGCGAAGGTCCTGGGGCTGGGGGACTGCTTTAATTGGTTTGAGGAGCAGCGAGCAGGCCAGTGTGGCTGCGGTGATGTGAGGGAGCAGAGTGGGAGGTGGGGTGGTAGGGTAGAGAAGTGCTGAGAGCTGGTTCGGGCAGGGCTGTCAGAGGCCTTGAAATTTGATAATGCCATCTTCAGGCCTCCGGGACTGCCACAGATGGCCCGGAAAGGCTGGATTCAAGTCCATGTTCTCAGACATGGACCACATGAGATACCAGTTCCGTGCAGTGGCTGTGGTCCCACACCCCACCATCCCTTCCTCTTCTTTCTTGTCCAAGGCTCTCTTTCTGGAATGTTCCATTAGTCCAGTTTGAGGAGGCAATGGGGGCTGCAGGAGTGAAGGGCTGTAGCCAGGGAGCTTGCTGTCTTTAGGGGATTGCAGGCTGGAGGCCCGAGGTCCTCCCTTCTCGGGCATGGCTCTTCTTGCCCCGTTCAATATACTGGCTGTATCAGCTTCCTTTCCCTGCTGCCTGCTCCAGATCCCCCCTTGCCTGGCCCCATCAAAAGTCCTGACACTCCACGCTGGGCCCACTGGCAACTCCAGGCCACGTGCTGGTCCCTGCCCAGCCTTGGCTCAGACACCTTCCTGCTTCTCTGTGAGCACCCCGCCTGCCGCCAACCCTCTGTGCTTAGGGTCTGGGCTTCCATGCTCTGCTTCACCTCAGCTGACTCTTGGCTCTGGCCTCCTTAGCTGGGGGCACGCATGCCCAATCTGATGGCCAATCAGTGGATTCCCAGACAGAATATGGTGTTGTGAATTTGCCCAGGTTGACACATGATCACTGTGGCAAGGTCCTCTGTGGGGCAGTGAAGAAGATATCTGCCACCAAGGAGCTCACAGGCAACAGGGACCATGGAGCTCTAACAACTTGGCCAGAGGAGTAAATGCCCCTCCGTCTACACACCCCCGACCCCCCGTGGCTCACCTGGTAAAGAACCGCCTGCCACGGCAGGAGACACAGGAATGTGGGTTCCATCCCTGGCTCAGGAAGATCCCCTGGAGGAGGGCATGGCCACCCACTCCAGCGTTCTTGCCTGGAGAATCCCATGGACAGAGGAGCCAGGCAGGCTACTGTCCAAAGGGTCGCAAAGAGTTGGACATGACTGAGGGATTAAGCACACACACTCTACACTGCCGCCAGCCCCCATGGCCACTTTCTTTTACCAAAGACTGTTGTATCCGGCTCTCCAAGAATTTAGTCGTTCTTTCTCCACTTTCACCATATCCTGAAAGGAGTTCTGGGCAGAGACCAGGAATTCTCTGTGCTCTGGAGAAAATGGCAGAACAGGCCTTTACCCAGTTATATATTTTCAGGAGAAAATTTTATGAACCCAATTTCTTGCATCTCTCCATACTTAGGAAAGTACTAAAATCATTAACTGGGCTATTTATTCCTTGAGACTAGCAGCAACCCTACTGGGAGATTTGCATGATTACATGTACCCCTTCTCCAAAATTGCATACCTGCTCACCTGCCCTCACCTTGGAGCAGTTCCTCGGAACTATCTGAAAGTCGGTCTCCTATGGTCCACAGTGAGTCTCCAGATAAAACTGGAACTCACAGCTCTCACGTTGTTCATTTTTATTTCAGCCAACACTTTGACATGTGGTCTGTTGCTTTAAACATTTTTATTTGGGAAATGTTCAAATCCTCAAAGTGGTAAGAATGCATCAATAAACGCCTCTCGGCCCTTCACCTGGAGCAGCGGTTCTCAGTCGGGGGTGGTTTTGCCTTTCAGGGAACAGGTCTAGAACCACTGTCTGGAGATATTTTTGCTTGTTACTGGCACCCAGTGGGTAAAGGCCAAGGATGCTGCTCAACACTGCTACAATGCTACTACATGTGTAGTATGTTGTGACTGCCCCTCTCAACAAGGTTTTAATCACAAGGAAAAAAAATTTAACTGTGTGAGGTGACGGAGGGTAAGATGGTTGTCAGCTTCCCTAGTGCCCGTATACATGGTAAAGAATCTGCACGCAATGTGGGAGACCAGTTTTGTTCCCTGGGTCTGGAAGATCTCTTGGAGAAAGGAATGGCTATCCACTCCACTATTCTTACCTGAAAAATCCCATGGACTGAGGAGCCTGGTGGGCTGTAGTTCACAGGGTCGCAAGGAGTCAGAGACGACTGAGCGAATGTTTCCGTTTCATACACACACACACACACACACACACTCTCATACCAGAGAGACGGAGGGGGTTCCCTCTAGGACAAAGTACTAAATCTCATGGCATTTGGGTGGTTGACCTCTAATCAACCTAGCTATTACATTGCTAATGTCCAGCCAACTCTTACAACCAAATGATGAAATTGCCGTGCATAACTCTTAAAAAAAAAAAGAAGAAAGAATTTTCTGGTTGATGATGTCGATAAGGACAAATTTAAGGGCTTCCCCGGTGGTCCAGCTGTTAAGAATCCACCTGCCAGTGATCCCACATGCCACTGCTACTGACGCCTGCAGCCCCTAGAGCCCACGCTTCACAAGAGAAACCACCGCAGCGAGAAGCAGGCACACAGCAACAAGACCCAGCACAGCCAAAAGTAAACAGATCTTTAAAAAAACGGCTAAGATGAGAGACTCCCCGTCTACAAAATAAGGACAAGGTTGAGAAATCCTGCTCTAAATCAACCAATTCAGGTGCTTTCATCTCTTTTGCTCTATGAATCTATACACCTTCTCCCCCCACCCCTCCTTCCTTGTTTAACCCTTTCAAAGTATGTTGTAGCCGTCATGACTTTTTACCCCTACACGCTTCCTTACCCCCCGCATAATCACAACATTCATTTGACACACACGATGATCTTATATACAGTTTATATTCAGATGTTGCCAATTGTCCCAGCAATACTCCTGATAGCATTTCTTTTTCCCACCTGCAGCCCAGCCCAGGATGAGGTCTGTATTCTGTATCCTGCCTCTTTTCTCTCCTTCAATCGGAAACATTTAGTCCCTCGGTCCTCTGCGCCTTTCATGGCCTTGACATTTCTGCAAATCCAGGGCCGTTACTGAGCAGAGCGTCCTCGTCCTGTGGTGTTGGCCTGTCAGCTGGCTTGCTCAGGACCAGGCCCGGGCCCCGCACCTTGGCAGGGCTTCCCCAGCACTGCTGCCCGGTCCTCCACGTGGTACATCGAAGGCACGTGAGGTCCAATGGTCCCAAAGGAGCTCTGGGCTAAGGTGGGCTCTGCCAGATTTCTCTGCACCAAAGGTCCACTTTTCTCTTGTAGGATTAGCAAGTAATACGGAGGCTGAGCTTTGAGACCGTGTATACACCCTGCCTACCCCGCACAAGCTTCCCCGAACTGATGACTCTTACTTAAATCAGTTTATGGATCCAAATGGTTTTCTAATTCCATCATTCCTTGATGATTCTGCCCTGATGACTCTCCAGCATCCACTGATGACAAAAGAATTAGTTTTTTTTTACTGCAAATGGTTGTCAAATGATGTTACGAACCTGTCATTTCCTCTTCATTCATTAGTTGGCATTCTTCTCCAAGGACGAGCTTCCCTCAAACCCCCTCCCTCTGCCCCCATTTCCTTCCTCCCTCTTTCCTTTCCCTTTTCCTTTCTTTCTTTTTTCTTTATTTTATATTTATCAGGGGGAATTTGTGGGTTCTTTTTTTAATTCAGCATGGTACAATCCATTGCCATCATTATTCAATGCTCGATTGTCCCCTCCAAGTCAATACTTAAATTGTTCCACAGTTGTCAACAGTGATCTCCTGGAGCTGGCTCCTGTGTCCTTTTGATGTATCATTCTTTGGTCACTTCCTTATTTTCTGCCGAAACCTGCTTTTCCAGGCTCATCTTGTATTTTTCTTGTTCCCAAACTTGGGATTGTCCATTTTCCCAGATGGCCCTGGTTCCTTGTATTGGGAATGATATTAAAAACCAAGATCTGGTGGGCTCGTTTTTATTAGAGTGTCATTGATCCCAATCCTCTGAGCAGACAGAGCTGGAAATCAACCTTCATTTGCGTTTAAATACATTTACAGGGGATCAAACTAGTCAATCCTAAAGGAAATCAACCCTGAATATTCACTGAAAAGACTGATGCTGAAGCTGAAGCTCCAATACTTTGGTCACCTGATGCGAAGAGCAGACTCATTGGAAAAGACCCTGATGCTGGGAAAGATTGAGGGCAGGGGCAGAAGCGGGAGACAGAGGATAAGATGGTTGGATGGCATCACTGACTCAATGGACATGAGTTTCAGCAAACTCTGGGAGACAGTTAAGGACAGGGAAGCCTGGCGTGCTGCAGTGCATGGGGTTGCAGAGTTGGACATGACTGAGAGAGAGAACAACAACAACAACATTTACAGCATGAGGTCATACTTTCCCCTCAAATTCCAGTTCAACACCACAGGAATTTTCTCCCTCCCATATTTGTATGTCCCTTGCTGAAAACCCTGACTTCCAAAAACATCAGTGTGTTTGCTCATGGGCTCAGTGCTACAATAACCACAATGCAGTTTCAGACCTGGTGAGCCACAGCCAACCTATTGTATAAAGCTTGGTCTTTCCTTCCACTTCTGTTGCCTTTAGCTCAAGGGCAGCACGGTGCTTTGGCTGTGTTAAGAGGTGTCTTGGATTTGTTCTTTTTTCCTTCTCCGTGGTCTTAAGATACCACAATGATAGATCAATTTGCTATACAGTTAGATTAATTTGATTTTATTTGTTTAATTTTAGAATTTCACCCATTCTTCTGCTTCCTCTCTGGCTCTGTCTCCTACAGTTTCAGACAGTCTTCTGAGCTAAAAATGCCAGAGTGGTGCTGGCGATGCTGCTGGGAGCTCCTTCTGCTCCAGGTTCCCGAAGTACGGGCTGCACCCTACCGGCTCGAGCAGAGACCATTGTCCAGACTTGGCATGAAATAACAGTAGACCACACCACGAGAAACCCGTTTTTTTCCAATTCCCCTTCCATCAGCAGATTATTTCAGAAAGCTTCAGGCTGGTGCTACTGTGGCTTTAATGCCTCTTTAGCGATTGCTGATCTCTATAACAAAGAAAGAGGCTTCAGGCACAGAACCTGAAGAAGGCGATACTGTCTAGACAGAAGACAAGACATCGTTTTATCTGTTTGTTTCTTAGAGCCAGGCTGCCTGGCTTCCGATGGTAACCTTGCTGCTTCCTAGCTGTGACATTGGGTGGGGTTCTGTGCCTCAGTTTCCCCATCTCTGTACCTGAGACATAATGGGGCCTCATCCTAAGGTTGCCCTGGGGCTGAAAGAGTTAACGGGAGTTGACAGTGATGTGCCTAGCAGAGTACCTGGCACATGGTAAGCACCAGTTCTATTCATTTTTGTGAAAACTTTTCGTTGATGGGAAGTGATTCTAGCTTCCGTTCAGGATAGTGATGCAGCATTTCCTTTTAAGATTCATTTGATTCAGTGAACCAATTAAAAACAAAGATTAAGGTTAAAAACAATGGTCTGCAGATTTAGCAAAAATCATCAAAGCCCTATGGTATGAGGTGTGGCCCCTTCCCTGCGGGTTTCCTCGCTGCCCAAATTTTTCAATACAATAATGTAGAGGAAAGAACCCCTGGGCTCTTCCTCTCGCCCTTCCTCGCCCTCCTTCCCCGTTCTCCGTCTTGCCCTCCTCCCCTCTCTCTCATCCTTACTCCTGCCCTGCCTTGCTCCTTCCTGTCCTTCCCTCCCTCCTTCCAGCCAGGAGCTGTGCCACGTACAGCAGCTCCAGAGGTAAGTCGTGATGCCCATCCTCTTGCAATTCACAGTCTAGTCGGAGAGGCAGACTAGCAACCAGCTGATTGCTGCTCTAGGATAATTGCACTGACGTCAGAGCTCAGCATAGCATGTGACTGGAGCGGAGAGCAGTGGGCTTGCCTCACCCAGCCTAGGTGTGGGTGGTTGGGTCATAGATGGTGGCTGAAGGCAAAGCTACACCTTAAAGACCATGTAGGAACTATTGGGGTTAAGAAGACCGGGAAGGTGGCCCTGACACAGAGCTTGGCCTATGTAAAGGAGTTCAGCCTTTGAGAGCACGCACTGTTTGTTCAGGAAAACATAAGCACTCAGGGTGGCGGAGTGCGGGGAGCTGAAGCAGGAAGCTGGAGGGGTCTACAGGGGGTCAGGGATGAAGGAGCTAGAAGGTCAAGTCCAAAGCTAGGGTTTCATCCTGTAGCACTGGAGAGCTGAGGAGTTCAGAGAATAGCAGGACACGGTCACAGTGCATTTGGGAAGATTATCTGGGTGCTGGGCCAGCTGGGGGGGGCAGGCCTGGAGACTGCATGTGGGAACGCTCTTAAGCCTGGCCCCACATCTGAGCTACCTGTGCGTCCGGCTCCCACGAAAGAGAGGCCAGGTGCATTCTCAGCAAGGACCAGATCGCCTTCATCTGGCGGTCCTGAACAAGTCACTTCCCCTTCAGGAGCCTCAGTGTCTTCATCTGCATGATGGGCAGAATCTCACCTTCTCAGGGACCACAGTGATGCTCAGTCATGGCACCACAAGCAAGAGTCCTTTGTGCCAGTACAAGACTGTGTCCATGCGTGGGGTGGGTATTTGTGCTCAGTTTCCAAACTCCCATAGCGCCTGAGTCAAAGCCTGACATGCTTCACTGCTGCCAGCCCCGGTACTCCACCCACTCCTGTCCTTTCCAGGAGATGCTCCAGGTCATGTCTTGGGGTTCACGCGTCATAACTCTGTGCACATAAGAGGTTGCCAGCACCCAGTGATGGTCTGCCCCCAGCGCTGACACCTGCTTCTGAATCTAGATCTGAATCCTATCTGGAGGACCGCTTACTTGGCTCCCTGCTGCCATCTATGCTCTGACCTCCTTCCTGGGAGCCAGGGGTACAACACATGCTCAAATAGTTTTTCACCCATCCATTCATCCATTTGTCCACCCATCCATTCATTCATCCATTCATCCACCTTCATTCGGCCTCATCCATCCATCCATCTGTTCATCTCCATTCCGCCTCATCCATCCATCCATTTATCCACCTTCATTCCGCCTCATCCATCCGTTTGTTCATCTTCATTCCGCCTCATCCATCCATCCATTTATCCACCTTCATTCAGCCTCCATCCATTCATCCATTTGTTCATCTTCATTCCACCTCATCCATTCATCCATTTATCCACCTTCATTCTGCCTCATCCATTCATCCATTTGTTCATCTTCATTCCGCCTCATCCATCCATCCATTTATCCACCTTCATTCAGCCTCCATCCATTCATCCATTTGTTCATCTCCATTCAGCCTCCATCCATTCATCCATTTATCCACCTTCATTCTGCCTCATCCATCCATCCGTTTGTTCATCTCCATTCCGCCTCATCCATCCATCCATTTATCCACCTTCATTCAGCCTCCATCCATTCATCCATTTGTTCATCTTCATTCGGCCTCATCCATTCATCTGTTTGTTCATCTCCATTCAGCATCATCCATCCATTTGTTCATCTCCATTCTGCCTCATCCATCCATCCATTTATCCACCTTCATTCTGCCTCATCCATCCATCCGTTTGTTCATCTCCATTCCGCCTCATCCATCCATCCATTTATCCACCTTCATTCAGCCTCCATCCATTCATCCATTTGTTCATCTCCATTCAGCCTCCATCCATCCACCCATTTATCCACCTTCATTCTGCCTCATCCATCCGCACACCTTCACGGAGCCTGCTCTCTGAGCCAGGTGCAGTGCTAAGCTTTGAGGAAGGAGGGATGAGTGAGATGGACTCGTGTCTGCTTTCACACATGGTGCATTTGTTCAGGAAAATATGTGTGTCAGGGTGGTGGAGTCCAGAACACAGGGTTTAGGGGGTTGAGAAATGAGGCTGGAGAGGTCTGCGGGATTTAGGGAATAGTCAGATGGGGGAGATGACTGGACAGAGGTGAACTAGAGTATCTTAGACTGTCACAGTGTTACGAAGGAAGGAAACAGGGCCCAGCCATTCAGGGAGAGATGATGGGATGTGCTGGAATACTGGCAGTGGGGGAGAGAGGGGACCTCCTGGTTGTATGGACTGGACAAGCTGATGGGCAGGATCAAAGGATCCTTGAGGAGCGGCAGCCAGGGTACCTGTAGGGTCTGAGGAAGAATGGCCTCTGGGGGCTCTGAGGCTTCAGGGACACAGGGAACCCCCTGCCTCAATGAGGAAGACCCAGGTTCAAGTCTTGGGTCTGCTACTCCCTGACTACGGCCTCAAGGAAATTAAGTCTCCTCTTGGATGCTCAGTTTCACGATCTCTAGGATGGGCATCACAATGGTACTGTCCTCTGGAGTAAGGATGACGACAGACTCAACATCAAGCAGCCCAGCAGGGTGCCTGGTACCCAGAGGTGCTAAATACGCGTTAAATTTGCCCTCCTTTCTCTCTTCCTTCTCACCAGTGGCCCCTGAGGTTTCCAGGAGCCCTGAAGACCCTGCCTTGGCTGTGGCTCCTCCTTCAGTTTCCCCATCTGTAAAGTGGGCTGAGACTGGGCCTGGCACCTGGAGAGTGCTGTCAGTGTCTGAGGCAGTTGTGGTTGCTGCAGCCTTGCAGACCCCCTTGTAGTCTGGCCGAGCCTGGCATTTTGGGCCCCTTGTCTGTTGCTGACCTCACAGTTACCTGTTGCCTCTTCCCCAATACATGACGGACTTGAGTGCTTCAGAGCCTTCCCACAGGTTGTTTGCTCTGGCAGGCTCACCCTCCCCCCAGCTGCCCACTGCCCTCTTACCTCTCTGCTTGGGCGCTGAATCCCATCACTTGGTTTTTTTCTTTTCCTGATACTTGCCAGGATCTGGAAGGATCTTTCTTGTTTCTTCAGTTTATCTGTTTATTTTGTGTCTCTCTGTTAGTTTGGAGGCTCCAGAAGGCACAGGCTTGGTCTGGCTCCCTGCTGCGTTCTCAGCTCATAGTACAGAGCATGTAGTAGGTACATGGTGCATATTTGTTGAGAGAAGGAAGAAAGGAAGGGAAGGAGGAAGGAATAGAAGAGATGAAGGAGAGAAGAGGGCAGTGGAGGCTGGGGAGCCCCAAACCTCCTCTGCTTCTCTCCACCGTCCTTCAGATTTCAGTGATGGTTTTCACCTGAACTTTCTTTCTTCCTTGTTTTTTTTTTTTTTTTTTTCCAAACTATTTTCTTGTGGTATGAACACTTAAGATGACACTTAAGTCAGACCAAGAAAGACAAATAACGTATGATACCACTTATATGTGGAATCTAAAAAAGGATACTAATGAACTTATTTATGAAACAGACATAGACTTGCAAATTTAGAAAGGGGCTGGGGGAGGGGGATGCACTGGGAGTATGGGACTAACACATACAAACGATACACAAAACAGATAATCAGCAAGAACTCACTGTGCAGCACAGGGAGCCTCCTCAATAACCTGTAATAACCTCGAAAGGAAACAGGGGTGAGATGGTTGGATGGCATCACCAACTCAATGGACACGCATTTGAGCAAACTCCAGGAGCCAGTGAAGGGCAGGGAAGCCTGGTGAGCTGCAGTCTGTGGGTCCCAAAGAGTCAGACATCAGTGAGCAACTGAACAACACAATATGGGAAAAGACTGAAAAAATATGTATAAGTAATGCATTTTGCTTATACAAGTAATTCATGGAACAACAGACTGGTTCCAAATAGGAAAAGGAGTACGTCAAGGCTGTATATTGTCACCCTGCTTATTTAACTTCTATGCAGAGTACATCATGAGAAACGCTGGGCTGGAAGAAGCACAAGCTGGAATCAAGATTGCCGGGAGAAATATCAATAACCTCAGATATGCAGATGACACCACCCTTATGGCAGAAAGTGAAGAGGAACTCAAAAGCCTCTTGATGAAAGTGAAAGTGGAGAGTGAAAAAGTTGGCTTAAAGCTCAACATTCAGAAAACGAAGATCATGGCATCCGGTCCCATCACTTCGTGGGAAATAGATGGGGAAACAGTGGAAACAGTGTCAGACTTTACTTTTGGGGCTCCAAAATCACTGCAGATGGTGACTGCAGCCATGAAATTAAAAGACGCTTACTCCTTGGAAGGAAAGTTATGACCAACCTAGACAGCATATTCAAAAGCAGAGACATTACTTTGCCAACAAAGGTCCGTCTAGTCAGGCTATGGTTTTTCCAGTGGTCATGTATGGATGTGAGAGTTGGACTGTGAAGAAAGCTGAGTGCCGAAGAATTGATGCTTTTGAACTGTGGTGTTGGAGAAGACTCTTGAGAGTTCCTTGGACTGCAAGGAGATCCAACCAGTCCATTCTGAAGGAGATCAGCCCTGGGATTTCTTTGGGAGGAATGATGCTAAAGCTGAAACTCCAGTACTTTGGCCACCTCATGCGAAGAGTTGACTCACTGGAAAAGACTCTGATGCTGGGAGGGATTGGGGGTAGGAGGAGAAGGGGACAACAGAGGATGAGATGGCTGGATGGCATCACTGACTCGATGGGTGTGAGTCTCAGTGAACTCTGGGAGTTGGTGATGGACAGGGAGGCCTGGCGTGCTGCAATTCATGGGGTCGCAAAGAGTCAGACATGACTGAGCGACTGAACTGAACTGAAAAGAATACACTGTTAATCAACTATACTCCAATATAGAAAAAAATTTGAAAAAAAAAAACAAAACACTTGAGATCTACTGTCCTCAGAGATTTTGAAGTGCACAGTGCACTAAGCAGTGTCAGCTGCACACACAGGCTGTACACAGACCCCTAGAACTCACTCATCCTGAAACGTGGTATGCTGCTGCTACTGCTAAGTCGCTTCAGTCGTGTCCGACTCTGTGCGACCCCATAGACAGCAGCTCATCAGGGTAGATACCTTGATTAGCAATTCTTCTTGCCCTGGTCCTCAGGCCCTGGCACCCACCCTTCTACTCTCTGTTTCTGAGAATCTGACTCCCCTAAGGACCTCACACGAGTGGACTCATGCGGTATTTGTCCTCCTGTGGTTGGCTTATTTCACTTGGCACAGTGTCCTCCAGGTTCATCCAAGGCGTTGCAGATTGCAAGATTTCCTTCTTCCCCAAGGCTGAGTGAGGCCTCACTGTATGTACGCACCACATCTTCTTTCTCCGTTCTTCTGTCCGTGGACACTTAGGTTGCTTCCACACCTTGGCTACTGTGTATAGTGCTACAGTGATCATCAGACTAAACATTTCTGTAAAGCAAAGGACACAATGAACTGAACGAGAAGGCATCCTACAGAATGGGAGAGAATATTTACAAACCACTGATCTGATAAAGGATATATCTGAAAGACATAAGAAACTTCTAGAACTCAAACTACTAATCCAGTTTAAAAATGGGCTAAGGAATTGAATGCACATTTCTCCAAAGAAGACTTACGAATGGCCAACTGGTATAGGAAAAGATGCTCAGTATCACTAAATCATCAGAACCTCACACCTGTCAGGATGGCTATTATTAACAAAACAAAACAAATGCAAAAAGAAAACGCGTGCTGGTGAGAATGAGCAGAAACGGGAACCTCTGTGCATTGTTTGTAGGAATGCAAAATGGTGTAGCTATTGTTGAAAACCGGACTGAGAAACGCTGGGCTGGATGAAGCACAAGCTGGAATCAAGATTGCCGGGAGAAATATCAATAACCTCAGATATGCAGATGATACCACTCTAATGGCAGAAAGCGAAGAAAAACTAAAGAGCCTCTTGATGAAAGTGAAAGAGGAGAGTGAAAAAGCTGTTTAAAATTCAACATTCAAAAAACTAAGATCATGGCATCTGGTCCCATCACTTCATGGCAAATAGATGGCGAAACAGTGGAAACAGTGGCAGACTTTATTTTGGGGGCTCCAAAATCACTGCAGATGGTGACTGCAGCCATGAAATTAAAAGATGCTTGCTCCTTGGAAGAAAAGCCATGACCAACCTAGATAGCATGTTAAAAAGCAGGGACATTACTTTGCCAACAAAGGTCCATCTGATCAAAGTTATGGTTTTTCCAGTAGCCATGTATGGATGTGAGAGATGGACCATAAAGAAAGCTGAGCACTAAAGAACTGATGCTTTTGAACTGGAGAAGACTCTTGAGAGGCCCTTGGACAGTAAGGAGATCCAACAAGTCCATCCTAAAGGAAATCAGTCCTGAATATTCATTGTAAAGACTGCTGCTAAAGCTGAAACTCCAATATTTTGGCCACCTGATGCGAAAAGCTGACTCATTTGAAAAGACCCTGATGCTGGGAAAGATTGGAGGTGGAAAGAGAAGGGGTGACAGGGGATGAGATGGTTGGATGGCATCACCGACTCAATGGACATGAGTTTGAGTAAACTCTGGGAGTTGGTGATGGACAGGGAGGCCTGGCGTGCTGCAGTCCATGGGATTGCAAAGAGTTGGACACGACTGAGCAACTGAACTGAACTGAACTCAACTGTTGAAAACAGTATGGAGAGGCCTTAAGAAATTAAACATAGGGACTTGCTTGGAAGTCCAGACTCCTTGCTTCCGATACAGGGGGCATGGGTTCAGTTTCTGGCGGGAACCAAGATCCCACATGACACAGGCATGGCAAAAGAAAAAAAAGAGAGAAGAAATTAAAAATAGAATTACCACGTGATCCCACCATCCCACTTCTGGGTATATATGCAAAATTGAAACCAAGCTTTCTTTCTAAGTGGTCAGTACTCTCCTTCCCGACCTATCCACTGGCCAGAAGTCCCTGCCCTTCCCCTCTATTCCTACTGCCCCTGGGCCTGGGTGCTTTGCTGGGGTGCTCAGGAATCAACTGCTGATGGTATTACCAGTCCTGAACAGTCAGAGAGCTGTCATTCACCAGGGATTTCAATTAACAAGGAGTCTCTGCCGCCACCTACTGGGCATCTGGGGAAAGGGTTTCACAGACACCCAGCGAGCTCTTCCTGTTGTCTGGACTCTAACGAAAACATACCAAAAGCAGTATCAACAGCTATGATCTTATCAAATGACTACTCTACGTCAGACATTGCACCAGGTACTATCAAAACATCATGTCTTAATATCCAACAATCTTGAAATGAGGCTGGTGTTATGTTGATGTATTTATACAGAAAAAGAAAGAGACTCAGAGAAAGGAAAAACGGTCAGCTAGTAACGGCCAAGTCTGGACTCTCTCCCAGGTTCCCTGGTCCTATGGTGGGGCTGAGCAGTGTCCTGGAGAAAGGCAGAGAGGCCGTGTGAGGGTGGGCAGGCAAGGCAGAAGAACAGAGTGGAGGGCGGTAGAAGGTTCTGGAAACTACTCCTTGTGCCCTTCCCAGGGAAGTTCACTCCTGGTTTCTCATGCTGTCCCAAGACCTTGCTCTGAGGCCTCCTCAGACATCTCCCAGTGCTCCTGGGTGTGCACTCTTTCACTCCCATCACTCGGGGGTGGAGAGCCTGAGCCCTTGTGCTCCAGGGAGCGTGGGGCAGGGGTGAGCCTGCTGCTCAGGGAGACACGGGCGATCACCCGGGGAAGGGTGGGCAGACCTGCACACAGGTTTGGATGGTCCGGGCCACCTCCTCACATTCTGGGGGCCTGCAGGTCTGAATGGGTGGGAGACCCTCTGTGGGGCAGATTGCCCATCGTGCTCTGGGATGATGGCCGTGCCATGGTCAAAGGGGTGTGTTGCTGATGTTGGGGATACACAGTGCTCTTTTTCTGGCTCTGCCACTGTCTAACTCTGTGAGTTTGGGCAGCTTCCTTCACCTCTCTGAGCCTCACTTTGCTGTGGCTTTTGTTTAGTCAGTAAGTCGTGTCTGACTCTTTGCAACACCATCGACTATATGTAGCCCCACCAGGCTCCTCTGTCCATGGGATTTCCCGGACAAGAATACTGCAGTGGGTTGACATTTCCTTCTCCAGGGGATCTTCCTGACCTGGGATTGAACCCACATCTCCTGCACTGCAGGCAGGAGACCCCAGTTCAGTTCCTGGTTTGGGAAGTTCCCCTGGAGAAGGGATAGGCTACCCACTCCAGTATTCTTGGGCTTCCGTGGTGGCTCAGATGGTCTCCCACAGTGCAGGATACCTGGGTTTGATCCCCAGTTTGGGAAGATCCCCTGGAGGAAGGCATGGAGTATTCAGTATTCTTGTCTGGAGAATCCCCATGGACAGAGGAGCCTGGTCATCTACAGTCCATGGAGTCGTAAAGACTCAGACACGACTGGGCGACCAAGCACATCTCAGCTCCTGCGGTGGCAGGCAGGTTCTTTACCACTGAGCCACCAGGGAAGGTTCAGTTTACCCTTTTGTAAAATGGAAGCAATCCCAGTCTCTATCTCTTAGGACTAAATTTGGAATCGATTGAAAACAGGTAAATCTCTGAGGGCATGGCAAGTGCTTGATAGATGATATTATGAAGGACCCCCACAGATGGACACATATCAGCCATGCCTCACTGCCTTTGCACGGCTGAGAAGAGGTATATTATGTCTCTGCAGAGCTGGGGAAACTGAGTCACTGGGCCAGGAAGTGCCTGGGTCAGGCTTCAGCCTGAGTCACAGGCCTGATGCTGGGAAAACTCCCTTGCAGCCACCTCCAGAAATGCTTTGGGCCACAGTCTGCTGGCTTCAGGGCCTCCTTTCCTACCCCCACCATCAGCCACGTCAGGCTTCAGCCAGGAGACTTCAGTCTCCTAGTCATGTCCAACTCTCTGCAACCCCATGGACTGCAACATGCCAATCTTCCCTGACCTTCACCATCTCCCAGTTCGCTCAAACTCATGTCCAGTGAGTCCATGATGCCATCCAACCATCTCATCCTCTGTCGCCCTCTTCTTCTCCTGCCCTCAATCTTTCCCAGCATCAAGGTCCTTTCCAATGAGTTGGTTCTTCTCCTCAGGTGGCCAAAGTACTGGAGCTTCAACTTCAGCATCAGTCCTTCCAGGTCAGGCTGGGTCCCCTAATATGTGTCCCAGGAGTGAAGGAAGCTTTGCAATGGACACTTATAGACCTTTATACCTAGGGAAGCTGAGCCTGAGAGGAGGAGGTGATTTCCTTGCACCATGCAGCTGTGTGGGGGTAGGACCCTGACTTGCCTACAGGGGCGTCCATCAGAAAAAAAACCTGCTGTTGTGGCTGGACTCCCTCTGGGCTGGCTCACATCTCCAGTGCAGCCATGGGATCAAAGGCGAAGCTGCAGGAAGCCCTTCCCATCCCGACTTCCCTAGAACTAGGACACGCTTTGACGTCAGCACATCCACATTCCTGCCCTCCAGCCCCAGGGTTGGGGCACTGATTTCCTCCCACCAGCCTTGGCATCACAAACAGGAAGCTGGGTCATGTGGGTGGACCGGGCCAGGGCACAGGGAGGAAAGGGGCGGGAGTCCAATCTAGGCATCGGCTCCCAGCCTGGCACCCAAGGAGGGCCAGGGAGTCCTGTTACACTGTGTCCTCCGGGCCACGCTGTTCCTCAGGCACTCACAAGGGCCTTCAGTGACTTTGTCCTTTTTGGTCTTCACAAACTCCTGCATTCATTGATTATGACTCTTTCCTTGTTCAGATACTAAGTCGTGTTTGATTCATGGTAACCCCATGGTTATGCCAGCCTTCCCTGTCCTTCACCATTTCCCAGAGTTTGCTCAAATCCATGTCCATTGAGTTGGTGATACCATCCAACTACCCCGTCCTCTGTCTTCCCCTTCTCCTCCCACTTTGAGTCTTTCCCAGCATCAGGGTCTTTTCCAATGAGTCAGGTCTTTGCATCAGGTGGCCAAAGTGTTTGAGCTTCAGTTTCAGCATCAGTCTTTCCAGTGAATATTCAGGGTTGACTTCCTTTAGGATTGACTGGTTGGATCTTGAAGTCCAAGGCCCCAGTGAAGCCACTGACATGAGTGAGGGAGGGCTGTGGAGAACACCTTTCAGTTTTACCTCCATCAATAAAGTGGCCTTTCTGAATGAAAACAGAAAAAGTCTTCCCTGGCACCACAATTTAAAAGCATAAAATTTCCAGCACTGAGCCTTCCTTACGGTCCAACTCTCACATCCATACATGACTACTGGAAAAACCATAGCTTTGACTAGACAGACCTTTGTTGGTAAAGTGATGTCTCTGGTTTTTAATATGCTGTCTAGGCTGGTCATAGTTTCTCTTCCAAGGAGCCAGTGTCCTTTAATTTTGTGGCTGCAGTGATTTTGGAATCCAAGAAAATAAAATCTGTCACTGTTTCCACTTTTCCCCCATCTATTTGCCATGAAGTGATGGTGTCAGATGCCATGATCTTAGTTTTTTGAATGTTGAGCTTTAAGCCAACTTTTTCACTCTCTTCTTTCACCTTTATCAAGAGGCTCTTGAGTTTTTCTTCGCTTTCTGCCATCAGAGTGGTTTCATCTACATATCTGAGGTTGTTGATATTTCTCCCAACAATCTTGATTCCAGCTTTTGCTTCATCCAGCCCGGCATCTCACATGATGTACTCTGCATAAAATGACGGTTTTTACTGATGAAGAGTTATGGCCACCCTGGGTTAAGCACTTACTCTGGCCTTGTGCTTTGTCTCTCATTTAATTCTCATAATCCTCTTATTTTCATTTAACAGGTGAGGAAACTAAGGCATTGGCAGGGTGAGTTAAGTGGGTCTGCAGCAGTGGGGAGTGGGCAGAGCAGGCATGTGGACCCTGGGTGTGTGGCCTGGAGCTGGTCCCAGGAGCCCTGGTGGATGCAGCCTCCTCCCCGTCTCAGCCTCTGCCAGCACCACGCTGGCAAATGCAAATTCGATCGTGTGTCTCCTGGGCTAATCCCTTTCATGGCTCCCCTTTACCCCAGGGACAAAAATCCATGCTGTGAGGATGACATGCTGCCCTTTCCTCCTGCTGCCCCGCCGCCCCAGCCAGCTTTGCTGCTTTGAGCGTCCGGAGCCACCCTTGGTATACTGAAACTGCTCTCTCGTTTTCACCACGACCGCAATTTATACAGGAGGAGTCCGCAGATGGAAGAGGAGATGGAGTGTCGGTCATATCACAGCACCAGTGAGGGGCACAGGCCTGGTGGGTCCAAAACTTTCCATGCCAGAGATGCCCAGGCCACAGGACAGAGAAATGACCTGAGGCCTCTTCCCAAGGCAGCTTCCTGGGCCCAAGCTGCAAATGCAGGACAGCGGCATGGTAGTCGTGCCTAGCGATTTCCCTGGGGCATCTGAGCACCTCCTTCCCAGCCCTCCACAGCCCCCAGGGCTGTCGGAGTGGTCCCAGTGGTCACAGAAGCTGTAAGACCTGCTGCGGCGGGGAGGTTTCCAGCTGGTGGGTCCTGCCCCCTCAGGGTTCCTGGCAGCCAGGCGCCGCCTCGACTTCCTGCTCCTCTCTCCTGGGGTCCCAAAGCGGCCCCTCCGCGCTTCCTTCCTCAGGGTCCTTCCCTCCCTTCAAAGGAGGGAACAAAACAAAGTAGATAAACAAAACAGGTTTGTTGCCCACGCCTGAGGCCAGGCTGCAGCAGCCTGGAGGTCTCACCCCAGAGGGCATTCAGACCCCGTGGCCAGGCCCAGCCCCAGTCTCTGGTCGGGAGTTCCAGGTGGGACCTCAAAACATGCATTTTTGCTTGTTTGTTTTTGGCCTTTTTTGTGTGTGTGTCAAGCCGTCTCATTTTCTCCATAATTCCTTCAACTCAAAGTACAAATTCTCCAGATTCCTAAAAGGGGAACTTTAGGCTTATTGTGTGAGCTCCTGGTGGCTCAGACAGTAAAGAGTCTGCCCGCAGTGCTGGAGACCTAGGTTCGATCCCTGTGTCTGGAAGATCCTCTGGAGAAGGAAATGGCAACCCACTCCAGTATTCTTGCCTGGAGAATCCCACGGTCATGGGATCGCAAAGAGTCGGGGGCTTATTGTGTACCTTTAGCCACACCTGATCACTGATTTTATGGAGGAAGAATATTATCCCTATGGCACAAAGGGAAGTCATTGTGGGTCATTCAAGGTTAACCTTAATATAGGACTTTCAGTTCAGTTCAGTCGCTTGGTCGTTTCCGGCTCTTTGCAACCCCATGAATTGCAGCACTCCCAGAGTTTACCCAAACTCATGTCCATCGAGTTGGTGATGCCATCCAGCCATCTCATCCTCTGTTGTCCCCTTCTCCTCCTGCCCCCAATCCCTCCCAGCATCAGAGTCTTTTCCAGTGAGTCAACTCTTCGCATGAGGTGGCCAAAGTACTGGAGTTTCAGCTTCAGCATCAGTCCTTCCAATGAACACCCAAGACTGATCTCCTTTAGGATGGACTGGTTGGATCTCCTTACTGTCCAAGGGACTCTCAAGAGTCTTCTCCAACACCACAGTTCAAAAGCATCAATTCTTCGGCACTCAGCTTTCTTCACAGTCCAACTCTCACATCCATACCAGTGGAAAAACTATAGCCTTGACTAGACAGACCTTTGTTGGCAAAGTAATATGTCTGCTTTTGAATATGCTGTCTAGGTTGGTCATAACTTTTCTTCCAAGGAGTAAGCATCTGTTAATTTCATGGCTGCAGTCACCATCTGTAGTGATTTTGGAGCCCCAAAAGTAAAGTCTGACACTGTTTCCACTGTTTCCCCATCTATTTCCCATGAAGTGATGGGACCGGATGCCATGATCTTCGTTTTCTGAATGTTGAGCTTTAAGCCAACCTTTTCACTCTCCTCTTTCACTTTCATCAAGAGGCTTTTGAGTTCCTCTTCACTTTCTGCCATAAGGGTGGTGTCATCTGCATATCTGAGGTTATTGATATTTCTCCCGGCAATCTTGATTCCAGCTTGTGCTTCTTCCAGCTGAGCGTTTCTCAGGCTAGGTTAAAAATCTCATTTGGGAAAGGGGACAGGATCTGAATAGAAATTTTTTTCCAATAAAAACATACAGATGGCCAATAGGCACACGAAAAGATGTTCAACATCACTAAATAGGAGAAAAGTGGTAATAAAAAGTACAATGAAGTACCACCTCATGACTATCAGAATGGCTGTCATCAAAAAGGCAAGCAACAGTAAGTGCTGGAGAGAATGTGAAGAAAAGGAAACGCTCCTATAAGTTGGTGGGAGTGAAAATTGGTGCAGCAACCATGGAAAACAGTGTGGAGATTCCTCATAAAGCTAAACATAAAACTACCATATGATCCAGCAATCCCACTTCTGGGTGTCCATCTGAAGAGTAGGAAAACCCTGCTTCAAAAAGATACATGCATTCTCACATTCACAGCCACATTATTTCCAATAACCAAATATGAAAATAACCTGAATGCCTGTTGATAGATGAATAGTTCAAGAAGTGTGTGTGTACACAACATAATATTATTTCATCATAAAAAGAGGAAATCTTGCTATTTGGAGTAACGTGGACGGACCTTGTGGGTATTATGCTAAGTGATATGTCAGATGGAGGAACACAAACACAAATACAAATCAAGAGAAACAAAATAAGCAAGCCAAGCCAAACAAAGAGTCCCTCGGACGGCAAGGAGACCAAACCAGTCTCTAAAGGAAATCAGTCCTAAAGGAAATCAATATTCATTGGAAGGACTGATGCTGAAGCTGAAATTCCAATCCTTTGGCCACCTGATGCGAAGAACTGACTCATTTGAAAAGACCCTGATGTTGGGAAAGACTGAAGGCAGGAGGAGAAGGGGAAGACAGAGGATGGGATGGTTGGATAGCATCACTGACTCCATGCACATGAGTCTGAGCAGGCTCCAAGAGTTGGTGACGGATGGGGAGGCCTGGCGTGCTGCAGTCCATGGGGTCACAAAGAGTCGGACACGACTGAACTGAACTGAACTGAACTGCACTGAACTGAACTGAAACCAAACACTAGAGAGAACAGAGCAGTAGTTACCAGAGGGGAAAGGGAAGGGGCTGAGGGCAAAGTGAGTGAATGCTGGAAAGTACATTTTTGGTGACAAGTATGCTATAGTGTATACAGAAGCTGAACTAGGATGTTGTACACGTGAACCTTATATAATCGCGTCAACTACAAATTGGCACTTACCAAGAGCATCACCAATGACTGAATAACAAAGGTATTTGTCATCTGCCTCTATGGAGAATGAACAGCTGTAGCTGTTGACCTTCAGCAGCCCCTGAGGGAGTTCAGGGCGGAGTGAGGCAGTCTGCTCCAGGGAATCTGGTGGGACAGGTCTTTAGATAGTTGGATGTTTTTAGGAATAGATTTTATGACATCCATCCAAAGATAATGGCATCACTTCATGGCAAATAGATGGGGAAACAGTGGAAACAGTGGCAGACTATTTTTTGGGGCTCCAAAATCACTGCAGATGGTGACTGCAGCCATGAAATTAAAAGACGCTTATTCCTTGAAAGAAAAGTTATGACCAACCTAGACAGCATATTGAAAAGCAAAGACATTACTTTGCCAACAAAGGTCTGTCTAGTCAAGGCTAGGTTTTTCCAGCGGTCATGTATGGATATGAGAGTTGGACTATAAAGAAAGCTGCGTGCTGAAGAATTGATGCTTTTGAACTGTGATGTTGGAGAAGACTCTTGAGAGTACCTTGGACTGCAAGGAGATCCAACCAGTCCATTCTAAAGGAAATCAGTCCTGAATGTTCATTGGAAGGACTGATGCTGAAGCTGAAACTCCAATCTTTTGGCCACCTGATGCGAAGAACTGACTCATTTGAAAAGACCCTGATGCTGGGAAAGATTGAAGGCGGGAGGAGAAGGGATGACAGAGGATGAGATGGCTGGATGGCATCACTGACTCAATGGACATGAGTTTGAGTAAACTCCGGGAGTTGGTGATAGACAGGGAGGCCTGGTGTGCTGCAGTCCATAGGGTCGCAAGGAGTCGGACAAGACTGAGCGACTGAACTGAACTGATCCTTGCATCTCCTCATATCTAGAGAAGCACTAAATCCCTTCACAGTGACATCAGATCCTAATGAAAAAACCTTTTGTAAAATGAGTACTTCATGGTATTGAACTCCCCTTTCACCAAAACCGTATGACCTTCCCCCACTGCTGCTTTGGAGCAGTCTCTCAGAGCTGAGGTGCTGCCTCCCGGGCAGCAGTCCTCATTTTGCCCCAAATAAAACTTAACTTGCAACTCTCAAGTTATGCATCTTTTTTAGTTGGCAAATGTTATTAACCAATGTTATCTCAAAAAATAATAATAATTCACCTGGTATCATGCTGTATCTCAGAAGACCTACATGATAGCTATTTGTTGACTTAAAAAATATTCACAGTCTAAAAGTTGAGAGTTATGTTTTATCCAGTGTGAATTTTGAGGACTTCAAGTCCAGAGACAGCATCTCAAGTCACCCTGAGAGAACTGCTCTGGAGGAGGCGAGGGGAGGAGCCGGGTTATATAGAAGTTTTGCAACAAAGGGCAGGTAGTCTGAATATCAAAAGATTAGTGTTGAAGAAAACCAGATATCCCAAGTTAAGGAGTTTAGAGCTTTTCTATGTATGGGAAAATGCAAGAGTCTGGGCTCACTGAAATCATTCTTTTCATATGCACCTCCGCTCCCCTGGGCCAGTATCCTACTGTTCACGTCCTGAGCGCCCCTGGGGAGTGGCTTGCAGTCCTGATGGCTGTCAGAGTCCTGATGGCTGTCGGATATTCTTCTCCCGCCGGAGTGTCCTTGTGGCTCAGAAACTCATTTTGAGGCAAGTGCTCAGTCTTGCCTGCCATTCCTCTGTATGTGGAATTTTCCAGGCAAGAACAGGAGCTCACATTAGAGGGCTGATGACCGTGACATCCTTGTTTACTGATTTGGCAGGAAACACTCCATTTTTCACTAGCAATCACTGAGCATATCCCTAAGACAGTTTGGGAAGATGGATAGTCCCGGGGGTGCTGTATGGCTGTGGTCAGAGAGTGTGGATTTCTAACATGTGCTCCGGCCATGCAGCTGGCCATGCGGCATTCTCACTTTGAGAAGAGCTCGTGTACAAGAGGCCCGCTGGAGGGGCGGTCGGCTGGCAGGCAGGGGGTGAGCAGGGGCTCACCACACCTCACCAGGTACAGCTGTGCCTGATTCCTTTTCCATCAAGAACAGGGAACGACGATAGGTACATCTTCGAGTCTGAGTGACACAGGAGAGGAAGGGACCAGAATTGTTCCCAGGTGGTGCAGTGGTAAAGAATCCACCTGCCACTCCAGGAGTCGCTGGAGATGAGCGTTCGGTCCCTGGGTCAGGAAGATCCCCTTGGAGTAGGAAATGGCTACCCACTCCAGTGTTCTTGCTTGGAACGCTTCTTGCCCGGAGGAGCCTGCTGGGCTGCAGTCCATGGGGCCGGGAAGAAAGAGTTGGACAGGACTGAGTATGCACACATTCATTTTTCTTGTCCACTCAGTAGTCCTTTTTCAGGCTGGCCCCTTCCACAGATGTTTCGGGGCAAATACATCTGTTTTCCCCCTTGAGGCTCTTAGGCACTGGTTTCCACAAGGACAGCGAGGACTTTTGCCATCACCCTGAGGTCTGTGAGAGGGAAGTACCAGCTCCGTGGGGCAGGCGCTGCTGATTCTCCAACTCCACTTGACAGATTGGGACACCGGGGCTGAACGCCCACTGCTCACACCGCGGGGAAGCGGCAGAGAAGGGAGTCAAGCCGGGTCTGAGTTTCCTGCTGCCCCGAGTGCTTCTGCGGGAGGCCACCGTTCTCCCCGCGGGGACCGGAGGCCGCTGGGCGGTTTCTCGGGGGGACGGCGCCCTCTAGTGGTCCGCGTGCAAAAGCGAGACAGCCTGGCATCCCCTCTCGGCCAGCCTTCTTTTCTTTCTTCTTCCCTGCCTACCACAGACATTTTCCGAGCGCCTACTGCGTGCTCGCCGGGACACGCTAGGACTAACAGAGACACGGTGGCTGCTTTGGCCGCAGTTACAGTCCATCTGGGAGAACAGAAGTTACATACCCACGCGGATGCATTCGGTTGGCCAAAGAGGTCGTCTGGGTTTTTACACGGAATAGTGTTGGAAACGTCCAACCAACTTTTGGCTAACTCAGTTTGGGCTTCCCTTGTGGCTCAGCTGGTAAAGAATCCACCTGCAATGCAGGAGACCTGGATTGGGAAGATCCCCTGGAGAAGGGAAAGGCTACCCACTCCAATATTCTGGCCTGGAGAATTTCGTGGACTTTATAGTCCATGGGGTCGCCGAGAGTCGGACAGGACTGAGTGGCTTTCACTTTCATAGAAATACAGCTTGTGTTAAAAATTCATGGAGGAACCATTCCAGGAATGCGAACCTGTGCCTGAGGCGCTGGCCTGTGGCTGAGTCAGCCAAGGCCTATCTGGGATGAGAGGTTTGTTGTTCAGTCACGAAGTTGTTTCGGACTCTCTGGGACCCCATGGACTGCAGCACGCCAGGCTTCCCTGACCTTCACTATCTCCTAGAGCTTGCTCAGACTCATGTCTGTTGAACTGGTGATGTCATCCAACCATCTCATCCTCTTCTCCTCCTACCCTCAAATCTTTTCCAACATCAGGGTCTTTCCCAGTGAGTGGGTTCTTCGCATCAGATGGCCAAAGTATTGAGAGGCTTGACTAGGAGTTAAGTGGGAGAAGGGGGCGGAGGGGGAGTGAGCATCAGTGGGGAGATTTGGGCAGAAGACACAACACGTGTGAAGGCTCTGAGCTGGGGATGCCTGGGGAGCCACGGGCTGGAGGAGTCCAGCCAAGCCGGACAGCTGGGAGGAGAGCTGGGGCAGCGGGGGGGAATCTCAAAGAGCTTTCTGAGCCCCAGCCAGCAGGTCTCTTGGGTGCTAGGTACATTAGCATGGTGTCAAGACTAAAGGTGTGTGGGCTGTGGCTCCAAGTTGCCCGAGTCTGAATCCTCTCTCTGCTTTTGCCAGCCGGGTGGCCTTTGGCAGGTTGCTGACGCTCTCTGTGCTGCCGTCTCCTCCCTTGAATGATTGGGATGAGCACGCAGCCCTTGCAGGGCTCCTGGGAAGGGCAGGAGCATCTGTGCAGGGGACACACCTGGAGCAGTGTGGGGCCCCTGAGTGCTGGCCAATACTGTCGGATTTGTCGTTGTCACGGGAGGATTCTGGGGTGGCATGGCAGGATCAGGAGCTCAGTGAGGGGGACTCCAGCCTCTGATGAAGATGGCTTGTAGGGGGTGGAAGCAGGGAGACGAGGGAGGGGGAGCTGTTGCAGCCCTCCCGAGGGGGGATGATGGCCACGTGAGCTGGGAAGCTCTGGGGGAGGACTGCCACTGCTGCTGCTAAGTCACTTCAGTCGTGTCCGACTCTGTGCGACCCCATAGACGGCAGCCCACCAGGCTCCCCCGTCCCCGGGATTCTCCAGGCGAGAACACTGGAGTGGGGTGCCATTTCCTTCTCCAGTGCAGGAAAATGAAGAGTGAAAGTGAAGTTGCTTAGTTGTGACCGACTCTTGGCGACCCCATGGACTGCAGCCCACCAGGCTCCTCCGTCCATGGGATTTTCCGGGCAGGAGTACTGGAGTGGGGTGCCATCGCCTTCTCCGGGGCGGGGGTGGGGAGGACTAGACAAGACAAGCCGCCAGGGTACTTAGGAAGTGAGGTCAACCCCGCTTGGTTGACGGATTGGAGATGGGTGTGGAGGGTGTCAACTTGAAAACAGAAACAGCCTAAAAGTTGTGAGTTGTTTTACTCAGGGGGAATTTTTAGGACTGCAAGCCTGGGAGACATCATCTCAGGCGACCCTGAGGAACTGTTCCGAGAAGGTGTGGGGAGGAGTCGGGTTACTTAGAAGCTTCTCAACAAGAGCAGGTAGTCTGAACGTCAGATTATTTGTTAATTCAAGTTACGGAATTTAGTGTTTTTCTGTGTATGGGAGGATGCAAGCGTCTGGGCTCACTGAAATCATTCCTTTCATATGCATTTCAGCTATCTGGGGCCAGTATCCTGTGTTTTTCGCATCCTGAGTTCCTCTGGACTCCCTGTAGGGTGTGGCTGCAGCCTGACTGATTACAGGGCTTCTCCTTCCTGACTGCCCTGGAGGACTGGAATCGCTGATGACTCTGACATTCTTGTTTATTGATCTGGCAGGAAATATTCCAATTCTCAAGGGTGAAAGAGAAAGGGTCCAACATGATTCCCATGATCTGGGACTTCACAACTGGCTAGAATAGGAGATGAGGCCCAGGGAGTTGCTGTTTGATTGATTGATAGATTGAGTCATGGGGAGGGTGCTGGACTATCCAGGATCAGATTGTGGTTCCTGAGCGTGGACCGGAGGAGTTGGCCAGGAGATGATGTCTGCAGGGTCCAGAGCTCGGAGAGTGGCCCGGGCTAGAAAAGGTTTCAGGATCACCCTCAGAAGGGCCCTTATTAAAGCTGGGGTGAGGATGTGGGGTGGGGTGCCCACACAGGAACAGATGGAAAGGGCCCTGGGGCTAGAGTCTCTGGATCTGTCAGCCCCTGGCCCGGAAAGTTGTATCTGTCTGCTGGACTCAAGCGCTCCTCCCTCCATGGTACCGCTTGGCCTCAGTCCACTGTGGGCTTTCCCCCTGTTTCTTTTAGATGCTGCTCCCCTGACGCCCCTGCCATCACATGGTCATCCCAGTAACGTTTGCTTCCTCCCCTGGCCCTCCGATTCCAGGCCCTTCCTCTGTGTGCCCTGCTCAGCTGACACCCCTGGCAACTCTACATGCTTTTCATCCTTCCAGCCCCCAACCCCTTTCCCCGCAGAGGCCTCTTCCCTGAGGTCTCTCAAATGGGAGTGTTTGTTTTTTTAATTTATTTTTGGCTACACTGGTCTCTGTTGTTGTGCGTGGGCTTTCTCTAGTTGCAGCGAGCGGGGGCTACACCCTCGTTGTGGAGCTCAGGCTGCTCACTGCGGGGCCTTCTCTTGTTGTGGAGCTTGGGTTCTAAGCACATGAGCTCAGGAGTTTCAGGCTTAGTTGTCCAGGGCAGGTGGAATCTTCCTGGACCAGGGATTGAAGGCCTGTCCCCTGCATTGACAGGCAGCGTCTTAACCCTGGACCAACAGGGAAGTCCAATGGGAGTGGTTTGATTTTGTAAATCTCACGGATCCTGGGGTAAGTCAGCGGAGTGGATGTCTTCCTTGTTTCCTCGAGCCTCTTCAAGGCCTTCTACTTCCTTGCAAAACACCTGGCTTGTTTGAGGTCTTGGTGTTCAGCCGCCTCCCCCTGTCCCTTTGCTCGTCTACATCCTTGGCATCAGCGTCCTGGACCAACCTTCCATCCCACCCCTTCTCTGAAACTTCGTGGAGAGCTTCACACCCTAGCGTCTTCCTGCTCACCTGGAGCCTCGCCGTCTGCTGGCCACCGGGCCGGTCCATCGCCTTGGCTGTTCCTCCTCCTCCCTGTGTCCCTGGATTTGACATTTCTCTCAGTTCTGTCAACTTTTACCTTATGTATCACGTCATTAAGAACGTGAAGGCCTGGAACTATTAAGCTTCCTAATAGACTGAACCTTTAATCATTATGAAACCACTCTCTCTCTCGTAATCTTTGTGTTAAGGTCTACTTTTGGGGGATATTAGTACATCTACACTTCTGACTCTTGTTTGCACGATGCTTCTCTTTCCATATTTTTATTTTCCACATTTCTTAACCTTACTTTTTTTTTCAGTTTGTTTTTTTTTTTTTTGATGGGGACCATTTTAAAGCCTTTACTGAATTTCTTATGGTATTGCCTCTCTTTTTTTTTATGTTTTGATTTTTTGGCTGCAAAGCACGTGGGCTCTCAGCTCCTCAACCAGAGATCAAACTGGCACCCCCTGCATTGGAAGGCAAAGTCTTAACCACTGGACTGCCTGGGAAGTCTCATCTTAGCCTTACATTTAAATTGTTAAAAAAAATTTTTTTTCCTATCTGATATTCTTTGTGTTGATTGTATAACTTGAGCTGAGTTTATGTCTGCCGCAGTAGTGTGTGGTTTTCATTTTTTCCACCTATTCTGTGTTTCTTCTTTTTGTTTGTTTTGCCTTTGTTTTCTAGGGCAGCCATGACTAAGTGCCACAGACTGAATGGCTTAAAACAATAGAGATCTATTCTCTCAGAGTTCAGGAAGCCTTCTGAAAAAGCAGGGTGTCAACAGCATCATTGTTTCCTGCGGGAGGCGCTAAAGGAGGCCCCCTTCCCCCATGCCTCTCTCCTAGCTTCCGGTAATGGCCAGCAAGGCTTCGCACCGCTTGACTTGTAAACGTCCTTCCAGTCTGCCTTCGTACTCATCTGGTGTTTTTCTGGGTCTCCGTGTCTTTATGTTGTTGTTGTGCAGCCGCTAAGCTGTGTCTGACTCTTTGTGACCCCGTGGACTGCAGCACGCCCGGCTCCTCTGTCCTTCACCATGTCCTGGGGTTTGCTCAGATTCCTGTCCAGTGAACTGGCTGGTGATGCTATCTAACCATCTCATCCTCTGCTGCTCCCTTCGTCTTTTGCTTTCAATCATTTCCAGCATCAAGGTCTTTTCCAGTTTCTTGGTTCTTTGCATCAGGTGGCCCGAGCATTGGAGCTTCAGCTTCAACAGCAGTCCTTCCAATGAATTTTAAGGGTTGATTTCCTTTAGGACTGACTGGTTTGCTACGTGGTCATCTTCTTATAAAGACACCAGTCTTATTGGATTAAGGGCCCATTCTACTCCAGTCTGTCTTACCTACTAATTGCATCAGCAAAGACTGTTTTCAAACAAAGTCAAACTCTGAGCCACTGAGAGTTAGACTCAACATATTATTTTTGGAGGGCATAATAATCTTCTCTTGAATTAAATATTTTTGGGGAGGGGGCTGATGCAGGGTGTAGCATGTTGGATCTCAGTTCACCAACCAAGGATCGAACCTGTACCCCCTGCATCGGAAGAGCATAATCTTAACCACTGGACCACCAGGGAAGTCCCCTGAATTAAATACTTTTTATTACTCCATTGTGTGTCTGATAATCTCTTAGTAATATTTTATTACTATGTTTTTGGTGATTATCATAATGATTGCAATATGTACCATACTTAATCAAGTCTAATATTAATTAGTGTTTTTGCCACCTTGGACAATGCAAAGACTTTGGAGCTCTGTAACTGCATTTTCTGTCATGCTTTGTATGCTATTGTTGTCAGAGATATCTTAACTCTACATATATTAAAAATTCCATGAAACATCATTCTTGTTGTATATAACCTATCTTTATTTACATAAAGCCTATAATTACCTT
This sequence comes from Bos indicus x Bos taurus, assembly GCF_003369695.1. Lineage (NCBI taxonomy): Eukaryota > Metazoa > Chordata > Mammalia > Artiodactyla > Bovidae > Bos > Bos indicus x Bos taurus. Next base: position 4,341,325 of record NC_040095.1, on the reverse strand, counting down.
TTCCATGTGTTTTTTTCTTCCTCTGATACTTCTGTCTGAACTTATCTTCTTTCTGCCTGAAGAAATTCCTTTAATAATTCCTTCACTTGCCTGGCTGCCCAGTGGTTAAAACTCTGTGTTTCCACTGCAGGGGGCATGGGTTCAATCCTTGGTCAGGTAACTAAGATCCTGCATGCTGCAAAGCATGGCCAAAAAAGGGGGGAAATCCTTTACTGGGGGTCTACTGGTGAAAATTAGTAGTTTGGTCTCCTCTCCAAAGTTTTGTCTTCATTTTGGAAGGTAATAACCATAGCGTGTCAAATCCTAAGTTGCAGCCTTTTAAAAACAGTTCACCTCTCTTAAGACATTTCATTGTCTTCTATTTCTATCTTGACTCTTGAGAAGTTAGCTGTCAACTGAATACTCTTTTGACACAAACATATCTTTCTTCCCTCTCGTTACTTATAAGAGTCCCTCTTTGATTTTCAGTCATTTTTCTGTGACTTGCCTCAGTGAGTTTGTATTTGTTTTGCTTGGAGGTTCTTGGCATTTCTTGAAACTTTGGCTTGAGGTCTTTCATAATGCCTGTAAAGTTTCAGCTACTATTTCTCTGAAAATTGCTTCCACTAACCCCAGGTATTCAATATGAATGTGACTGAATTTGGAGGGAGGGCCTTTAAAGAAGACATTAAGGGAAAACACAATCAGTAAATGAAGATTCTGTCTTATAGGAGCTCCCAGGAAGTTTCCAAGACAACTACTGTGCATAGGCAAGAATGAAGCTGGCACATAGCAGCTGCTCGGCAAACGGTTATTGGACAAGTGATTGAAGGCAGCAAAGAAGTAGGGGGGATGTGAAAAATCACTCTGAAGGGCAAAGTTACGGATTTCCCTGGTGGTCCAGTGGTTAAGAATCTGCCTTCCAATGCAGGGGACACAGGTTCAATCCCTGGGTCAGGGAACTAGGATCCCACATGCCATGGGGAAGCAACGCCTGTGCGCCACAGCTACTGAGCCCACGTGCCCCAACTTGAGAAGCCACATGCTATACCGCAAGATCCCTCATGCTGCAACTAAGACCCAATGCATCCAAAAACAAAGAAGAAAAGAGAAGAAAGGTAAAGTCAGATTTGTACTTCAAGAGTTAAAGCAAAATAAATTCTAGATGATTCAATTATCTAAATGTTGTTGTTGCTAAGTTGCGTCAGTCGTGTCCGACTCTGTGTGACACCATAGACGGCAGCCCACCAGGCTCCCCCGTCCCTGGGATTCTCCAGGTAAGAACACTGGAGTGGGTTGCCATTTCCTTCTACAATGCGTGAAAGTGAAAAGTGAAAGCGAAGTCGCTCAGTCGTGTCCAACTCTTCGTGACCCCATGGACTGCAGCCCACCAGGCTCCTCCGTCCATGTGATTTTCCAGGCAAGAGTACTGGAGTGGGGTGCCATTGCCTTACAGTATAAATGTACTAGAAGATAATGTACTAGGTGATATTTACATAATTTTTGAGTTGGAAAGCTAAAGCTTCATACCAAAGGCAAAAAACATAAAGGAAAAGATTGATAGCTTTGACTACATCAATTAGATTTTTTCTTCTATTAAAAACCACCAAAAAGGTTTTTAATTCAAAGTCAAATAATCAAGGAGAAGCGTTTTCAACATATACAACCAGCAAAGGACTGTTATTTTACTAGCATTCTTACCTAACCAATAACACTTTGCCAAAAAATCCCCAAAGGATAAGGAAAAGCAATTCATGATAAGAATGCCCATACTCAAATAATAAAATGCGTGTGCTTGCCAATAAAGAAATAACAGCATATTGCAACAGTAGTGAAATGCCATATATTTAAAGATCTAATTAATCAAAGATGAAAAATAAATACTCAGAGTTACTGAGGTTACGAGGAAGTGGATATTCCCATAGGGCTGCTGAAGTTGTAAACTGTTTCAGTCTTTTCAGAAAGCATTTTGGCAGCACAGATCCAATGACTTAGATCTTTACATACTTTTTGACCGAACAATTCCTCTTCAAGGAACTTATCCTGTGGAAGCGGTTGTGAGATGAGTGAAAGGCTTCAAGGACCTACATGACAGTGCTGTTAATAATGGAAAAACTGAATAAAATCAAAATGCTCATTTACAGGGAATGAGGAATAAGTCATCTAATCAATGGAATCAAGAGAAATACTTAGACTTGATGATAAAGACATTCAGTAGCGATTTTGACAATGCGAATACAGGGCATGGGAGCCTGAGGAGCAGTTGCCGTAGAAACCACCGCTCATTGGGGTCATAGGAGTTGAGCAGGGTGAGACATCCCCTCCGACCCAGACCCTCAGGAGGACCCCTCCCACCTCAGCCATCCCAGACCTTCCCTCAGCCCTGTCCCGCCCTGTTCAGCCCCTCAGCTGACCCGACCCTGTCCATCTGCCCTCTTCCCCGTCCCGCCTCCTCCCTTCCTCCCCACCCCATACAGTAAGCAAACCAACCCTCTCTCCCGTTTACACACACCTACACACATCCACACTCACAGGCCTTCCCATACACGCACCTTCACCCCACACTCACCACCCACACATTCACACACACACACACACACACTTTCACTGCACCCCCCACACACACACTCACACTGAATACATCCACACTCACCCTCTCACACCCATACGTGTTCACTTTCACATTCATCCAGACTCCACACCCCTACCCCCACACAAATACACACCCATGCTCACATATACACACTCATCCATGAACATTCATTCACACACATTCACCCCCTGATGCTCACACAAGCATCTGTGCTCACACACACACTCACACCCGACACCATCCACCCTCAACACATTCACATGCATGCTTACCACCCACGATCACTCACTCACATTCACTGACACAAGCAGACACGTAAGCTCACGCACTCCCCGCGCCCCGCCCCATCTCCTGTTCTCTCTGAGGTCCGCGAGCCTGCCTCTGCACCCAGCTGGCTGGCAGCTGCTCTGAGCCGTCCCTTCCCTCCTGCCTGCCGGGACGCGATACCCTCTAGGCACCTCAGGTGGAACATGTTTCCGCCGCACGCCAGTGGTGCCCAGGAGCCCGGGGGTGGATTCATATACTCCTGACTCCTCCTCCTCCATGGAGACTCTGCCACCTGACCCTGTCATCCTCTCCTGCCTCAGGGTTGCCTTTGCCAGTCCCCTGGACGCCCCTAATTCACAATGACTGAGGTCACTTGAAGGGACTCTGATACTCATGGGAGTGGGTGACCCTTCCAGACCCCAGGCTCTGCATGCTCACCCCTCCAAGTCCGGTGAACTTCCCATCCCTGCACCTCAGCCACCTACCCCACTGCAGCCCTGGACTCTGGTTTCAGAAACCGCGGCTCCATTGATCCCTCAAGTCCAAATGCCCAGCTCCCGGACACCAGCTTACGCACCCAAGAACCCCTGTCTGTTCTCACTTTCACCCTCCCCATTGCTCCTTCCTCCTCCCCCAGCTTAGATTTCAGGGCCCATCATTAACTCACTTATAAACACCCCCCTCCTCTCCAGCTTGCTTGCCTGGCAAAACCCTGACCCTGATGAACCCAACACTTGGCTTCTGCAGACCCATCCCTGAGCAGTGGATCGGTCCCAATGCCCAGCTCACTGAGGCCACTTTCAGTTCAGCTTTATGATCCAAGCAGTCAGGAGGTCCTTCCCTGCTACACCACCGTGGTTCTGTAGAAGTTTCCGTCTCCATCCCAAAAGCGCAGTTTTCCTGGGTCTCTTTCCTCAAAGCCCTGACATCTCCCACACGCTCAGCTGGTGACCTCAGCTCGTTTCGCAGAGTAACAGGTGTCTCTGGGGCAGACCTCACACTGCCCCCATCACACCTCCCACCTCCTTGCATCTGACCCACAGCGGCAAAAGTTCTCCCCACCATCCCCACCACACGTTTTGGGTTCTAAATCCCCTCCATCTTTTTCAGGAGACTTATTTGGCTTTTTCTTTCATCAGCACCACAGATGCCTTCTTTAACTGGTCCCCACCAGCATGCAGCCATGCCAGGGCAGGGATCCACAAACCCCAGCTCCAGGGCCAAGCTTGGTCTGCTAACTGCACTTGTAAATAAGGTTTTATTGGCATAGTCAGACCTATCTGTTTGGTACATCAATGGCTGCTCCTGCACTAGAGCAGCCGAGTTTAAAAGTTGTGACAGAGACCTGATGGCCTGTAATGCTGAAAAATTCTACTATCTGGCCCTTCATGGATCCAAGTTGCCTACCTCTGTGCTACAGCACTGGCTCCTGGCTGTGTTTGGTGTGACAATTACACATGAGGGGGCTTTTGGAAATGAAAGGGGTGGTTTTTGTTGTCACCTTGAGGGGCTCTACTGGTCCGTACTGGGAGGAGCCAAGGACATTAACATTTGGCAGTGCACAGACTAGTCCTGGGTCACAAAAAACTCTCAACTGCCAACCTCTCCTATGATTAAAACAAATCAATCCATCCCACAGTCAACAGTTCAGACACCGTATGTGCCCAGCTACTCCATTTCTCTACTCACCTTTACAACCAAACTTGCAGAAAGATTGGTTGCGCGGTTTCATCTTCCCTTCCCCGGTCACTTTCCACGACACTGTCATCAGACATCTGTGTCCACCATTCCATAGGAATCGTTCTTCCCAAGTTCCCTAGGCCCATCCCCACCCTTCCCTGTTCTCACCATCAGAACCTTCTAGCAGCATTGTGGCAGTTCATGTCTCTCCTTGAGAAGTTCCGCTCAGCTCAGGACACCACACCAGCCTGGTTCTCCACTGGCTGCTGCTCTCAGATCTTGGGGATCCCCAAGTGTGGTGCTGAGCTCCCTCTTTCTCTCCAGCTGAGCCCATACAATCTCATGATTTTAAGCACCTTCTGTTTATATTTCAAATCTAGACTGTTGCCTCAGCTCTGGCTGGATTCATACATCCATCTGCCTGGGCCACACCTCCTCTTGAATGTGTCACAGACAGCTCATAATGTATACATCTCAAACATAAAGCGTAGGCTCCCTGCTAAAACTTGCCCTCTCAGCCCACATTTACCAGCACCACCATCAACACAACTGCTCCAGTTGGAAACTTAGGAGTCATTCTTGATTCCCTCCTTCTATCTATCCTGATAGATTTCCCCAATCTATCAGCACATTCTGTTATCTCTGCCCCTAAAACACACCCTCCCCCTGTCCATTCGTGTCTGCTGGCCCCAAGTCCCCTGAGTGCAGACCACCTTCCTCCCCTGGACCGCTGAGGGAGCCCCGCACCTCTGTCTGCCTGGCTCTTCCTCAGATCAGGTCACTGTCAAGAGCCCTCTTCGCAGACTGACTGAACACCTACCATGAGCCAGGTGCCAGGGGAACAAAGTGAATGAGACAGAGTTTCTCTGCTTCCCTCACCTTCAATAGGGTGAGGGAGAGAGAGTGAACGGACGGAACGTGATAAATGCTATGGAAATACACAAAAATCCACATAGCGTGGTCATGAGGGGTATTCAGAGTAAATGATGTTCAGGCTGAAACTTTGACTTGGCAAAGCCTTGTGGGCCCCCTCTAAGGGGCTTTGGGCTTTCTAGGAGACTCTTGAAGGATTTTAAGCAGAGGAATTATATAATCTGGTTTATGTTTTAAGAAAAATCCCTCCAACTGCTGTGTGGACAGTGAATCTTGTGGGGCGAGGTTAGAGGAGGTGGAAGGCACTCGTGGGCCAGGCCGTGTGCACGGCTCTCAGCCGCAGCATGGAGATCAGCCAGCTGGATCCACGCAGATGGGGTGGGGTAGGGTGGGGTAGGGTGGGGTCAGGTGGGTGGCTCCCCTGGGGAAGGCTGAGGCTGTTTCCAACATAAACGGAAAGAAGCCTGGCCAGGGAAATAGGGTCAGAGCTGCCCACGTCGAGGACCAAGGGAAGTGCATCAGAGGCAGCATTCTGCAGATGCAGAGCCTGAGAAAGTAAAGGGCCTTCCGCAGCTGGGATATATGGGGGCTCAAGAAAGCTGGGAAAGACTGAGGGCAGGAGAAGGGGGCGACAGGGGGTGAGATGGTTGCACGGCATCACCGACTCAGTGGACGTGAATCTGAGCAAGCTCCAGGAGATGGTGAAGGACAGGGAAGCCTGGTGTGCTGCAGTCCATGGGGTCGAAAAGAGTCAGACACGACTGAGCGACTGAGCAACAGCAAGAAAACTTGATTGAATGGAAAGCTAACGCAGACCTAAAACATAAAGGGCTGTGCAGACCAGGAAAGAGAATCTTCCTTCTCTTCTGCTGATTTGGGAGGAGAGTGAGGGAAGGGGCGAGAGCTCTCTGCGGTGGTTCCTCAAGGATGTCTTGCCTACAGAGCTGTGGCCCACCTGGCCCAGCCTGAGAAAACTGCTGTGAGATCAAGACCAGAGTCCAATAAACAGAAAAAGCAGTGTCAACGCAGTGTGATTCCTCCACTTGTATCTCCCAGGCACCATCAAAAGGACTAACTTCCTGCCTTCCTCTCCCATCCATAGTGCTCCCGCCCTGTCTCCCAAATTCCACCGTCCTCCCTGCATGCCTCTGGTGCTTACCTGACTCTGCCTTTCTGTGGAGAATCTTCCCAGAAAGGAGGCAGGGGAAAAGTGGGACCCATTGAGCGGGTAGGAGGCAAGAAAGTTTCAGAAAACATTCCCAGAGGAGCCACGGTGCCCCAGGCATGGCCTGACCTCCCCCAGGCCGGCCTTCCTCTCCCACCAAGCAGTCTTTTGTTAGAGTGAAGAAGCGTCTGTGGGGCGTCTACCAGGAGCTGGGCGCTGTTCTGAGCATCCTGGGGAAAAGATGAACTAGAGGGGCTTCCCTGGTGGTCCAGTGGTTAAGAATACACCTGCCAACTCAGGGGACACAGGTTCTATCCCTGGTCTGGGAGGATCCCACGTACCAGGGAGCAGCTAAACCCGTGAGCCACAACTACTGAGCCTGTGCGCCTGGAGCCCGTGCTCTGCCGCGAGAGAAGCCGCTGCAGTGAGAAGCCTGCTTGCCACAACTGGGAAAAGAGTTACCCCCGCTCGCACAGCTAGAGAGAGCCCACCCGCAGCCATGGAGAGTCAGTGCAGTCAAAAATACACAAATTAAATGCTTAAAGAAATGAACTAGATATTTCCCCTGCCCTTGAGAAGCTAAGGGTTTACTGAAGGTGATGGAGAAGTAAGCAAATTACCGCAGATCAACCCAATCCGGTGGTGTGGGAGTAAGGGGTGGGATCTGCCGGGAAAGGGTTTCTGAAGGAGAGCAGATGGAAACTGTGAGGTTTGAATGGAGAGCAGGTGAGTAGGCGTGATCCAGGCAAACCGTGTGTGTGTGTGTGAGAGAGAGACAGAGTGTATGTGTGTGTGTGTGAGACAGAAAGAGTGTGTGTGTGTTTGTGTGTGTGTATGGGTGTGAGAGAGTGTGTGTGTGTGTGTTTGTGTGAGTATCTGCACTTGGTATGTGGGTGGGGGAACATTCCAGACAGACCGAGAAGCATGTGGACAATGGGAATGACTCTCACTGCATTAACCCAGGCATGCATGAACTTCATTTTTATTTCGAGACCCCATTCCGCTGGGGTTCTCTCTCTTCCCGCAGGGTCACGGCCAGGCTCCAGGGGTTTGTGCCATGCCAAGATGTTGCTGGGGAGTAGGCGTGGGACACAGAGCTGATTCTCAACTCCAGCTGCCCTTATGGCAGCAGAAGAGTCCTAGGCCATCTGTGTGCACTGCTTCCTTGCACCCTGGCTGCTCCCTGCCCTGTGGGAGGGAGGAGAGAGAGACCCCAGGTACGGGAGGGAAGTGCGGGGCTCAGGGAGACTCAGGTAACATTTAACAAGTAGGAGCCCTCTGCATTTGTAAGGCAGTGTGCTCTGGCTAGTGTGTAGCAAAGTGGAAGCTGGTGGGGGTGGAGGAACAAGGGGAGGTGGACCCCACACATCCTCTGTCCTTCATCCATGAAGAAGGGGGTAGCCAGGACTCGACAGTTGTCACTGCTCTCTCCAGAGGACGTGGGTGGGCTTTTCGAGGCACCTGGGGTCTCACAACCTCACTCTAACCAAATCATGCAATAGGAGGTCTTCTAGGTTCTTTGGGGGCTCTCATGTATCTATCCTGTCATCGGAGAAACTGAGGGTAACAGGTGCCGATGAGTCGTCCACCTCTCACCCCCAACCCAGGGCACCACGTCTTCCCTGGCAGACAAGTAGGGAATGATACACAGCCCTGGAGAAGGAGACTCCTGCTTCTGATTTAATTGAACTTACCTTCTTAGCATTAGCTGGGCAATTTGCAATTTAACAAGGAAACCACAACTCTGGGGAGAGGCTTAACAAGTGAATTAGAGCTTAAGTGTTTGCTGTTCTATGTGAAGTAGAAAACAAAAGTGAAGGGAAAATAAAAGGGACTATTCCAAAAGCTATCCTCAAAAGTGGAGTATATCACCCTCTCCTAACTGGTTCCTATGTGATATCTTTGATGGTGTTGTTTGTTTTTTGGCCATACCACATGGCTTGCGGGAGTCTCTGACCAGGAACTGAACCTGGGGCACAGCAGTGAAAGCACCAAATCCTAACCAGTAGACCACCGGGGAGCCCGGGTTTTGTTTGTTTGTTACTGGCCCGATGAGCCACCAAGGCTGGAAGGAAGCTGCCTCGGGGCCTCCGCACGGACGTTTCTTCTGCCTGGAAACCATCCCTCTTCTGTACCTGGAAACCACCTGTCCCCCTTCAAGATGCTCCTCAAGAGTTCCCTCCTCCTGGAAGCCTCGCCTACCGTCTCAGCCGTGATGAGCGCGCCCACATTCTCCTGGGCTTACCCCAGCTGTGGCGCGGGCCGCTCTTGCACCGTCTGCCTCCGTGTCTGCCCCTGCCCTCTGACGGTGAGGCTGGTGTGGACAGGGCCTGTGTGTATAGATGCATCAGCCTGCTCACAGGGCTGCACTTTGCCCGCTCTCTCCTCCTGCCAGTTCTCTTCGTAGGCCTTTCTTGCCTTAAATAACTGTAATAGTAGTTTTATTGTTCTAATGGTGATGTATATTCCTGATAGAACTTTTTTTTTTACATGCAGAGAAGCAAAAGAAAATCAAACCACTCAGGGCACCACCATCATCTCTCCATCAAGTTAATCGCTGTTCACATTTTGGCATACTTCTTCCAGCTTTTTTTCTGGAAGGGTTTACTGAAGGTGATGGAGAAGTAAGCAAATTACCGCAGATCAACCCAACCCGGTGGTGTGGGAGTAAGGGGTGGGATCTGCCGGGAAAGGGTTTCTGAAGGAGATTTTATTGTTGTTTATTTTAATGTTTATTTTAATGTTGTCAATTTGTTTATAGGATCTGTATTTTCCCCTTTTAATAGCTCATCAATATTCTTCTCCTGTTAAATGTGCTTCAATGAGGTGGACTCGAAGGAATTGAGCTGTGATGCCGGGTAGAGGAGCTCTGAGCGGAAGTTGGGAGGGTGTGGCCCTGGGGGGTCAGGACTGCCGTGTGCAGAGGCGGTCACGGCCGCACCCCGTCCAGCCTCACCTGTGGGTTTCCACTCCACACCTGGCCATCAGTACCATCCACTGCTTCCACGACGCAGGCTACTCGTGCTGGGATTTCTCCACTTCCACCCAAAAGATGGTTGCGTTTACTGGCTCATAGCTTGTCACAAACCTACATCAGACTTCCTGACTGGTTTATCTCACTTAGCATAAGGGCTCGAGGGTTTTTCTTGTCTTCCTTGTCTTCCTTTAATGTGCCTGACACAGGGCTGCATGTGGGTTAAGCAGAGCCGATCAGACCGGTGGCCCGAGGTGGGGACCAGAGCTGGGAGCCGTGTCCCACCCTCCCAGCACCGCGGGGTCTGGGGAGGACCCCGTCCTGGCCCCAGCCTGAGTCCCCTGCCACTGTGTCCGCCACCTCAGCTCCAGCCCGACCAGACTCAGATGGAACCTCAGCACACCATTACCCTAACATGCCTCTCCGTAAGCTCACGCAGATCCACCGTGCCATTTGCAGAAGCCTGGATTCCCGGGTCACCTGGGGACATCCGAACACTGCTGGTGATGCGGTGGGAGGCAGTAGAGCCCACCCAGCACGTGGACCTTGACTTTGATTTCTGCCACCTTGTGCCAAAGCCACTAGAGGGCAACAGTGCTCCATCTTCTAGAAAGAAACCTCTGCTCCCTCTCAAGGAGGAGCCAAGAAAGCCCCCTTCTCTGGAGCCTGGGACTTCCAGGTCACTGCCTAATGGTGGGAATGGGGAAAGGTGATCCCAGGAGAGGGCGCCCCCACCCAGCATCACAAGGCTACCCTCCAAGGGCTAATCCCTGGCCCTTGGCCCACCCTTCTGTCTGTCCCTCCTGGAGCCCTGTCTTCAGTCTGTCCAGGAGCCTCCGGGTAGGGGAGTCGTGGGAACCTCTTGGAGGAAGAGAGGCTGGTTGGAGCAGAAGGAAAATGTCTCTGGGGACCTTTGCCCCGCCTTGGACAGCTCCTTAAACAGCTGCCCGCAGCCTCTGTGCTCACACCACTCTATTGCTGACCCCACTTGCTCGGTCTGATCCTCTCTGCTTGCCAACTGCTGTCCATCCTCCATGGCCCAGCTCTTGGGCAACCTCCCCAGGGAAGCCTCCCCCAGCACTGGCACCTCTGGGAACAAGCCTGGGAGCAGGGAGTAGGGCCGACAGCAAGGCTGGGCTGGAAGAGATGGCCCTGCAGGTGGCTACAGACAGCCTTGGGACCACCTGTTGGGGGACAGAGGCTTGAGGGAGACCTGGATTGTTCAGAATTATAGAGAAGATTCCTTTTCTTCTGGAGGTGGGGATGACCCTAGCAAAGGCAGCAGCAAATCTGAGGGTAGATGGGGACCACCAGAGCATCTCCCCGGCACCTCCCTGCATTCCTGCCCTGTGGTGGCATTGGGCATCCTCCCCCGGAACCCGTCTCCATGGCTCCACAGTGGGGCAAGTCCCCCTTAGGGGATGCCAAAGGGGATGCAGGCCAGTGCCAATTTGAGGATGGCCCTGGGGGCGGGCAGCTCCCTGCTCAGCTCAGTCAGTGGGGGAGGCCTGGCCCTTCCCACGCCCTTCCTGGAATGCAGGGTTGCTCCGGGGAATTGAACGAAAGTGTGACTTTCCCTCTGGAGTCTGAGGTCAGTCAGCCTCCCAGGCCTGGGCCAGCATTCTTGACAGGGAGCCAAAACAAGCCAGGGGCGAGGGGCTGGGGCCAGCTCAGAGGCCTGGGAGCCCCCGCCACCTGATCGCCCCTCACTTTTATTCCTTGTGGGTAGGAGGTGGGCTACTGCCAGAAATTCCACGCTGCGGGAGGGAGATGTTGAAACCAACATTCTGCTGTTTGGGAGCCCTGGGCTGGTCACCTGCAGAGGCTTCCAGCGGTGTCCTGAGCGCACTCCTTGAGGGAGTACAGGCCCAGAGGGAGGTCCAAGGGACTTCAGGGGGCAGAGGTGGATCCCCGCCAGGCTGCGAAAGGGAGAGGGGAGTGGCGTGATGGCCTACAGTCCCGGTAGAAACAGTGACCACCACACTGAGTGCCGCCGACGTGCCAGCCACTTCCTGACACAGAGCGTCCTGATCATCCACGGGGGCTGACACCCTTCCCTCAAGGATGCAGAGGCTCAGAGAGGGCCTGTGACTTGCCCCACAGCAGAGGCAGGACAGGACCTTCAGGCCTGTCTGTCTCCCAAGCCTGCGTTCTCATCCCCTGACCCCCACCCCATGCTAGACTTCATCACACTGGATCCACCTGCTGGGAACTGAGAAGCCAGGGTGTAGCCCCCTCAAAGGGCTTCCCTGGTGACTCAGACGGTAAAGACTCTGCCTGCATCGCAGGAGACCCGGCTTTGATCCCTGGGTCGGGAAGATCCCCAGGAGAAGGGAATGGCTACCCACTCCAGTATTCTTGCCTGGGAAATTCCATGGACAGAGGAGCCTGGCAGGCTACAGTCCATGGGGGTCACAAAGAGTCAGATAGGACTGAGCGACTAACGCTTTCACACCAGCTTGTTCAGGACCTGGGGAGTGAGTGCTTCTACAGCCCCACCTAGAGGCAGTGACGCGAGGCGCAGAGAAGGCGCCTCCCACTCTCATCCACACAGACTCCACATGAACGGCGCCCCCCTGGAGGCATCTTGGGGAGACCAAAGTACCCCAGCTTGTTGTTCTGAGTGCGGCCATGACCTCTGGCCTGTCTGGCTGACTCCTGAGTAGTTCCCCCAGACTCCTCAAAGGATGGCTGAAGTCTTTCCCTAGAATGGGAGACAGGCAAGAGGGGAGTCTGAGGCTCTGAATTCAGAGAGAAAGGTTTAGACCTGGGCAGGTCATAGCCAGGAGGGGCAGGGGCTGAGGAAGTGGGACCAGCCTGCTCAGAGCACTCTGTTGCAGCTGCCCCAGGGGCTTCTGGAAGCTTCTCCTGGGTGCATTTAACAGCCAAGATTGGGGCTTGGTTCCCATAGCTGGATGCCTGGAAAGTTCATGTTTTCCACATCTCTGTGTGGGAGCCAAGATCAGCTTCCAAGAGCCAGAAGACGAGCCTGAAGGGAGAGGCAAAGATTTTCTGTCCCTGGAATTGGACTAGTGGACATTATGTAAGCTAAGGGCCCAGCCTGACACAGCTTTTCTCTCTCCTTCCCCTTCTAGATGCTGAGTCTGGTTCTCTCCTCTCCGCTTCTCTTCCGTCCCCTCCTCTCTCACTTTTCCTTCTCTCTCTTCTCTTTCCCCTTCTTCTCTTCCTCTGCACCCACCTCCCCTCCCCACACATAATTTACTCACAGACAAGCTGTGATGCCATGGAAGGAGCCAGACTTGATTCCTATCCTGGGCTCCACAGCTCAGAAGTTGTATGATTCAGGCAGGGCAGTGTACTCTCTGAGCCTCTCTTTCCTTGTCTGTAAAATGGGACCATAATACTTCCCTGAATGGCTGTTTGTAGGGTCAATGAAAACACAGGTGCATAGGTTTCAGGCCCACTTGCCCTTGAAAAATCACTAAATTTAGATTCTGGGAAATCATTACTAAAAGAAAGTGAAGAAATTCTTTTGTTTTTGAGAGGCCATAGACCGTGGGGAAAAGTTACTTAAGCTCTCTGAGTCCTGGTTTTCTCTCCATTTGTTTTAGTGTTATAGTTGTTAAATCATGTCCAACTCTTTCGCGACCTCATGGACTGTAGCCCACCAGGCTCCTCTGTCCTTGGAATTTCCCAGGAATATTGGAGTGGGTTGCCATTTCCTTCTCCAGGGGATCTTCCCAATGCAGGGATTGAACCGCTGTCTCCTGTACTGGGGGGCAGATTCTTTACCACTAGCACCACCAGAAGCCCCACCACATAGTAAGTAGTCATTAAGTGATTTGCTATTATCATTGATTGTTGTCATGCAGGAACCCAGGGAACGAGGAACGAGGAAAAGAGAAATCTCCATGTATATACTGTGGCAAAATTCCTCTGAGGCCAGCTGCGTCAGGGATGCTCGGGGTCAGGGCATGGGCTTTGTCTGCTGAAGCATTAGACAAGAATATGATGTGACTGGGTGTGTGGTTCAGCTTGAACTTCCAGGAAAAAGAAGGATGCTTAGTGCAATTATCACCAAATGGTCCAGAGCCTTTGTGATTGGATTTGATCCAGGAGCCTCAGAACTGCACTGGTCTGGAATGTGTCTGGTTTTGGGCTTCCTTCCCTTTCCAGATTGGTTGATTCTTGAGGGAAAAGGCCATGTCATACCTAGTTTTGTATCAGGTGTGGGTATGTGACAGAGATTGGTTCAGGGGATTAAGCTTTTCACCGAAGGGGTCAATGGAAATACAGACAGCCCTGAAAATTTTCCTGAAACTTTTTGAAAGAGCACTAAGCTGGCATGATATAAGCTAGGAGCTACTGGAGGATTTCTTTGTTAACACAAAGGGAGAGCCTGCCTGAGCATGATGTCAGCCAAGAGGACAGCAGAACAGAGAGACAGGGGCAGATTTCCAATAACACCATGTGAACACCGGGATCCAGCCGTTCCTGAAGCTAGAACGACTTGTTTAGTTGTGTGAGTTGTTTCTTAGGTTAGGTTTTTTTCTGGAGATGGGTTTCAGTCTCTTATAACCAAAGAACCAAGATAAATATAGTCTCCCCCCGCTCCAGTTTCCTTAAAAAAAAAATCTTGATTATTAGATGGCATCCGTGAAAATATCTCCTGGCCCAGTACAAGTGGCTGATATCATGAAAAGGAGACATAGGAGGAGAGAAAGATGCCCATGTTCTGGGCAGACTCTGTCGTCGAGACCTAAGGGATGGGTGCACACTGTACCTCTGACAGATTTGGCCTTTACTCTGGAGCAGGCATTTGTTGTTGTCGCCAAGTTGTGTCCAGCTCTTTGCGACCTCAGGGACTGCAGCCTGCCAGTCTCCTCTACCCTCTGCGGGAGCAGGCATACCTGGGGCCTAATACTACTTATACCTTGGAGGGGGTCTGGTTTCCCCCCTGCCAGTTAAAGAGACAAATATGTTTGTGCAGGTTCATTGAGAGAATGTGTGCAAATCATGATTTCTTCTGTTTAATAAATCCTGGTTCATTTCTCTTTCACCCCTAAAATTCAATGTCACCAAGCTGGGCTGTTCTAACAAATCAGGAGGAATATGCCTGGGCAGTGTCTCACTTCCCCCTTTGCCCCATGCCTGATAGCACTGCAAAGTTCCACCCCAGAAATCTGGGCCCTAAAGCCTGTCCTGGAGGAAGCCCAACCAAACTGGTCAGCCTGGCCTGGCCTCACCTAGAAACTTACAGGTCCTTATCTCTAACCTGACTAAATTTGGATCTCAAATGCAGACAATCAGCCTGGGAATTTCTGATGAACTGCAGCAAGGGCCAGTTGTTCCTGTTGGTTTTTGCTGAGTAGAGAGGTAATTTTTCCTCATAAGAAGTTTAAAAGTAATAATTGGTTATTAAAGAAAAGTTGGAAAACATAATGGGAAAAAAGTTACCAATAAGGCCGTCACCCAGATACATCCCCACGGGCATTTTGCTTCTTTTCTTTTGATCATTCCAATGCTTGGTCAGATTTTGAGGCTATTGGTCGTTAATTTTTTAAAACATCCATGAGATCAGAGTGTAGGTGCAACTTTGTTTTTTGTTTGTTTTCGCTTTGTCTTTTGAATTTTTATTGAGGTGTAGTTGATGTACAATGTTGTATTAGTTTCAAGTATAAAGCAAAGTGAGTCAGTTATACATACACATGTATCCAGTCTTTTTTTAAAAATTCTTTTCCCATGTACGCCATTACAGAGCATTGAGTAGAGTTCGCTGTGCTACACGGGAGGTTATTATTTGTTACCTATTCTGCACATAGTAGTGTTTATATGGGGCTTTCCAGGTAGCTCAGCTGGTAAAGAACCTGCCTGCAATGCAGGAGACCCCAGTTCGATTCCTGGGTTGGGAAGATCTGCTGGAAAAAGGCATGGCAACCCATTCCAGTATTCTTGCCTGGAGAATCCCCACGAACATAGGAGCCTGGCAGGCTACAGTCCATGGGGTTGCAAAGTCAGACATGACTGAGTGACTAAGCACAGCACATCACAGTGTGTATATGCCAGCCCCGATCTCCCAATTTATCCCACCCTCCTCTCCTTATCCCCTGGTAATCATAAGCTTGTTTTCTACATGCATGACTCTACTTCTGTTTTGTAAATAAGTTCATTTGCACCCCCCTCCTTTTTTAGATTCCACATATGAGCAATATCACATGATATTTGTCTTTCTGTGTCTGACTTACTGTCACTCGATATGTTAATCTCTAGGTCTGTCCATGTTGTTGCAAATGGCTTATTTCATTGTTTCTAATGGCTGAGTAATATCCCATTGTATATATGTACCACATCTTTATCCATTCCTCTGTTAACGGACATTTAGGTTGCTTCCATGTCCTGGCTATTGTAAATAGTGCTGCAATTGGGATGCAGGCGTGCTTTTGCATCATGGCTTTCTCTGGGTATATGCCCAGGATTGGGATTGCAGGGTCATAACTTCCGTACTCTTCTCCATAGTGGCTGTACCAATTTACATTCCTACCAACAGTGTAGGAGGATTCCTTTTTCTCTACACCATCTCCAGCATTTATTGTTTGGAGATCTTTTGATGATGGCCATTTTGACCAGTGTGAGGTGATATCTCACTGTAGTTTTGATTAGCATTTCTCTAATAATTAATGATGCTGAGCATCTTTTCATGTGCTTTTGGGCCATCTGTATGTCTTCTTTGGAGAAATGTCTATTTAGATATTCCCCCATTTTTTGTTGGGTTGTTTTTCTATGTGCAGTTTTATATCTTGATTTCCCCAGTATATTTTAATATAAACATGTTCCTGTGTTATAAACTGTTTGCTGAGTTCCAGATGCTGTGCCTAGCACATCACTTGAATGAGCTCAGTAATACTCACGTTCATTCTAAAACCAGGAACTCTTATTATTCTTGCTTTGCAGGTGAGGAAACTGAGACACAAAAAGGTTAAGCGTCTGGCCCAATGTCGTGGTGAGGACCTGGCTGTCCGGCTTCACAGTCCACATTATTACCTGGGGATGTATCTGTATCATGTTTTATTCAACATTCTTTAAACATCTGTTGTTCCTCCCTGCCCAGTTTTCCTTCTTCATTGCTCCAATTTTCCCCACCCCCAACTCTTAATTTAACAGGTGTGGCTATGGGGTGGAGGTGAGTGCATGTCTGACCAGTTAGAGCCCTGGATCTCCCTGGCTTCCATGACTGGCTAAGGAAGGGACACATGATGCACTTTGGTCCACTCGGGGATTTCCTCAAAGGCAGGGTGTAGCCTGGATCTGCTGTCGGCTGTCTCGTGGAGCTTCCTGGGAACAGGGGACAGAAGAGAGCAGAGGTAAAAGGGGAAAGGCCACATCCTGTCGCAGCTTTTCAGATTCCAGGTCAAAAGGCACCCAAAGTGAGTTCTTGGGTTTTGATATGGGAAGTCTCAGTTACCTGAGCCTTTTAATCTCCCCAAAGCCAGTTCCAGCTGGGTTTCTTTTTTTTTTTTTAAGAATAGTAAAAGATGTTTATCAGTTTTCACAATCAACAGTCAGACAAAAAGTAAAAGATAACTACAATTGCAAGCCATAATGGAAACATGATTAACCTAACAATATAAATTACAATCTGGGGGGTTAAGGAGACTGATGTGGTAAGTGGAAGTGCATACATGAACACGTTCTCATCCACCCAGCCAGTCCAGTCTATGTCTTCCGGTTGATGCACTTAATCCATTTACATTTAAGGTAATTATTGATATGTATGATCCTATTACCATTTTCCTAATTGTTTTGCGTTCATTTTTTGCAGGTTTTTTCCTTCTCTTGCATTTCCTGCCTAGAGTGGTTCCTTTAGCATTTGTTGTGAAACTGGTTTAGTGGTGCTGAATTCTCCTAACTTTTGCTTATCTGTAAAGATTTTGATTTTTCTGTCAAATCTGAACAAGATTTTTGCTGAGTAGAGTATTCTTGGTTGTAGGTTCTTCCCTTTTATCACTTTAAATATATCATGCCATTCCTTTCTGGCTTTTAGAGTTTCTGTTGAGAAATCAGCTGATAATCTTATAGGAGTTCCCTTGTATGTTATCTGTTGTTTTTCCCTTGTTGCTTTTGATACTTTATTTTTGTCTTTAATTTTTGTTAGTTTGATTAGTATGTGTCTTAGTGTGTTCTTCCTTAGTTTATCCTGCCTGGGACTCTGCACTTCCAGGACTTGGTTGACTATTTCCTTTCCCAAGTTGCTGCTAAGTCGCTTCAGTCGTGTCCGACTCTGTGCGACCCCATAGACGGCAGCTAACCAGGCTCCCCCGTCCTTGGGATTTTCCAGGCAAGAGTACTGGAGTGGGGTGCCACTGCCTTCTCCGTTTCCCACGTTAGGGAAGTTTTCAGCTACCATCTCTTCAAATATTTTCTCAGGTCCTTTCTCTCTTCTTCTGAGACCTCTATAATGCAAATGTTTGTGTTTAATGTTGTCCCAGAGGTCTCTTAGGCTGTCTTCATTTCTTTTCATTCTTTTCTCCCTATTCTGTTCTGCTGCAGTGATTTCCACCGTCCTGTCTGCCAAGTCATTTATTCATGCTTCTGCCTCAGTTTTTCTGCTCTGGATTCCTTCTGGTGTATTATCCATCTCTGGTTGTTCTTTAGTTCTTGCATCTTCTCCATTCTTTTTCCAAGATCCTGGATCATCTTCACTATCATTATTCTGAATTGTTTTTCTGGAAGGTTGCTTATCTCCACTTCATTTAGTTGTTTTTCTGGGGTTTTATCTTCTCTCTTCCTCTGGGGACACAATCCTCTTTGTTTTCATTTTGATTAACTTTCTGTGATATAGTTTTCATTCTGGCAGCTACAGGATTGTGGTTCTTCTTGCTCGTTCTGTCTGCCCTCTGGTGGATGAGGCTTGTGTAAGCTTCCTGATGGGAGAGACTAACGATGGGAAAAACTGGGTCTTGCTCTGGTGGACAGGGCAGGCCTCAGTTAAACTGTAACACAATTGTCTGTTGATGAGTGGAGCTCTGCTCCCTCCCTGTTAGTTGTTTGGTGTGAGGCAACCCAGCCCTGGAGTCTATAGGCTCTATGGTAGGGTTAATGGTGACCTCCAAGAGGGCTCATGCCAAGGGGCACCTCCCGGGACTGCTGCTGCCAGTGTCCCAGTCCCCATAGCGAGCCACCGCCACTGTCAACCCATGCCTCCACAGGAGAGCCTCCGACGTTAGCAGGTGGGTCTGGCTCAGTGTCTTATGGGGTCACTGCTCCTTTCCCCTGGGTCCTGGTGTGCACAAGACTTAGTGTCAAGACTGGAGTCTGTGCAAGTCCTATGGTCAAGTCCCACTGGCCTGCAAAGTCAGGTTCCCTGGGGATTCCTATTACCTTTGCTGGATCCCCAAGCTGGGAAGCCTGCTGTGGGGCTCAGAACCTTCACCACACTGGAAGGACTTCTTTGGTAGAACTGTCCTCCATTTTGCAGTTGCCCACTTAGTGGAATTTGATTTTATTATGATTGTGTCCTTCCTACTGTCTTACTGCGGCTTTTCCTTTGTCTTTGGATGTAGGGGTACGTTTTTTTGGTGGGTCCCAGCATCCTCCTGTCAATTGTCCAACAGCTAGCTGTGATTTTGGTGCTCTCATAGGAGGAGGTGAGTGCATGTCCTTCTACTCCACCGTCTTGAACCAGTCTTCATGCCAGCTGGGTTTCTGTCACTTGCATCCAAGATCTCTGACAAGAACAGTTGGTTCACCGTATTTGCAGGCTCTGCATCTGTGAATTCAACCAGCCTCAGATGGAAAGTGTTTGAAACAAAAGTTTCAGAAATTTCCAAAAAGCAGAACTTGAATTTGTTGCACGGGCAGCATTTAAATAGCATATGTGTTGTGTTAGGTATTGTAAGTACTCCAGAGATGATTTAAAGTATACAGAGGGTGTGTATAAATCAAATGCAAATACTACACTATTCTATATAAGTGATCTGGGCATCTGTGGCTATCCCAAGGTGGGGTGGTGGTGGTCCTGGAGCCAATCCTGTGAGCAAAGAATGATGAGGGACAACTATAAACCCTAGTTGTTGGTCATTAGGGTTGTTTCTAGTTTTTCATTATTATAAATAATGCTGTAATGACCATCCTTAAATATGGAGCTTATCCTCAATAAGAATTAATTCCTGAGGATATTTTCTTAGGAGTTCCTAAGCAAAAGGTTTGAATATGCTCAGGGTTCTATAGACATTTTGCAAATTATTTTCTCAAGGCGGGCAATGATTTGTATCCCTCACCTCCACTTCCCGACAATGTAGGTAACTGTGATTTTTAAAAACAGTCCTGAAGAGACTTTGTCTTTTAACAAGCCAAAGTTGTATTTGTTTTTTTTTTTTAAACAGGAAAATTATGTTAATATAAAACAAATAAAAACAGACAAATCGAAACACACAACACACAAAAGCACAACACGCAGGACCAGCGCAAACCCTTCCCAACCCACTGCCCTCAGGCTTAGAAACCTTTATTATAGACCCCCAAAGATTAGTCTGTGTTGGAGAGGTCACAGTATCGAATCAGAAAAATAAGAGAAACACATTTTTTAAAAGGTCTGTACACAGGTAGTGGAGGGGTGGAGTGGGGAACATACACTTCTTCACGCCAACATCAAACACACGAGGCAGAAGCTTCAGTGATCACCACAGATCTCTAGAACACCACCATGTATGCTAGTCCCTGGCCCACTTTTTTTTTTTTTTTTTTTGCTGGCCCACTTTTTAAAGTTGCTCTTAAAGAGGGTTAAAAGTGCACAGACACTTTCATAAGGCACGGACAGATTGTTGTACAAGTCATTTCGTTAGAAAGACGGTGAGACAATTAGACACGGAGAGAGGCCCCGTGTTCCTGAGCCAGAGCCTCTCTGCCAGAGCCAGGGCAGAGACCAGACTGAACGGCGGAAGGAGACTGCCTCTCATTTGCCAACTCTGTACACGCCTATTCTGGAAATGACTGCGGGTTCCCTGGCCACTTGGGGATTGATCTCCAGCCACCAGTCCCAAGGCCTGAAAGAAGCAGGTAGCCCTCTCCCCACGTCTCCCTCCCTGGCAAGGCCTGAGGGCAATCATTAGTTGGTGGGGCCCTGAACGGTTCTGCCAAAGGCCATCTCAGCAGAAGTTTGCTGCCTATAAGGTGCCCGGCATTCCTAAAGCAGAGAAGGATTTTTGAAGTGTGCAGGGGTCTCTGGGTCTGGAAAGCAGTTGTGTACTGACCAAGATAGACCCCCGAGGCAACAGAAGGGCCAAGAGAGCCCTCGAACTCTGCCCCAAATGTCTCATGATGTCCTTCCTCTGATGTCAGAGCTGGGCTCCTGTCCCTCGGTTGGTCCTCCTTGTACTCCACAGGCAGTAGATGCTCAGCACATGTTCACTGAATGACTGTGTGCACGTGTACGTGATGTTTTACCAAATCCTTGAACACTCATAACCGGATCTCTGGACTACTCAGGAAACCTTTAATGAGTACCTACTATGTGCCATCACAGGACCCAGCACTGGACGGGCCAAATACACGTCTACAAATCTGTCCACCTCCTGCTCTGAGCCACGAGCTGCCCGCAGGCTTGTCTTTTGACCCAGTTCCCGTCCCTGTGTCCAGAACACAGGCCACGCTGACCAGGAGTTGTAGATGGCTGAAGAAGTCTTGCTACACTTCGGGGAGCAGTGCCCCAGGTAGCTAAATCCCAGAAGACTCCCAGGCTGAGAGCGGGCTAGACAAAGGTGTTTGTCTTGACTTGGAAACAGCCAGATTTCTCTGGTGGCACCAGATCACAACAAAGGGGGCATCTTCTGGTCTCCCCTCCCCACCCCCAGGGGGCCCTGCTTAAGAGGGTGGTGGTCACAGGGCCCAGGAAGGTGAACAGGACAAGGCTCTCCCCCGGGCTGCCCCAGATGGGTGCCCACATATAATAGGAAGAGGCCAGGAGAAGGTGGCAGTGGGCAGATGAGCCTGAAAGAAAGGACAGGAGTCTTCCCAGGCTTTGGGTGGCAAAGAGGCGTCAGTCTGGGGCTGGAACCCTCACACAGGGGCATGTGCCCGGCTCTCTCCAGGGGCTGCCCAGGTAAGCTTCAAGGAAGAAAACTCAAGCGATTGCTTGAGCTTTCTGGACCTGGGGAGAGGCAGTGGAGAGCGTGGGGTTCGGCACCAGGCACCACTGGGCTTGAAGCCCAGTCCTGCCACCTCCTGCTTCACTTCGTGGACCTCAGTTTTCTCACCTGCCAAATGGGGTAATAGCAGATTCCACTGATTGTAAAGAACACAGCTTTTCTACATAACATGTCTGAATAAAATGAGTTGTATAGCTGTGGCACCTTACAGTTAAAATTGGCAGTGTTTTTCCCTTAGTGGCACACAGAATGGTGTATTTTATAATCGGTGGTGTCTTCAATATAGTACAAAGACCTGCCTCGCAGGGTGACGTGGGGACACACCTCTGCAGCGCCGTGCAGGGCACACAGGGCTGCCAAATAAAGGAGCATGGTTCCTGTCCCTTTACTCCTGCCCCTTCTCCAGACAGAACCTAGAGGGCAGTGTGGGCAGCTTCTCTGCAGTGCTGAATAAATCAGTTTAGAGGAAATGTCTAAACTGGAAATGTCTGGTTTTGAACAGATAAACACCCCTTTAATTCCTCTTGGAAATCGGGATGCTACTAATAGCGGCTGCAGAGCGAATTACACAGGCCACGAGCTCCCTCCTTCCCAGGTGACAAGTCGCCAGGCACACGTCCTGGTCTGCCCTGGGTCCAGGCCCCAGGTCCCTGGATTCCTGGCCGTGGCTGCACTGAGCCCGGCTGGAACCTGAGGTGACAGGAGAGAGGCGCTGGCTGCAGAGACTTCCGGGGCTGTGACTGTGGCTCAGTCCAGCCAGGGGAGCTGCTGCCTGGAGAACACCAGCCTGGGGGGGTGATGAGCTCTCTCTCCTGGGGCCTGTGTGTGGCTTTGCCCACACCCAACATGAGGGGGAAAAGAATTCAGCTGGCTGCTGAGCACTGCCTAGGTTTGCAGACTCTTAATCTGGCAAATGGTGAGGTGTCAGTTGCTCCCCTGAAGGTTCTGCTGTGAAATTAAAATCTGGATGTAGTTCCCAAGTTCACAAGGGAAAAAAAAAAAACAAAACAAAACAATCAGGGATTCCTGCAGGGGCAAGAGGAGGGTTTCTGAAGCTGAGAGCAGGTCAGAATACCAGGTGAAGAAGCAGATAGTCCAAGACCCGGAGCACCACAAGGGCATGGACTGACTGGCCTTAGGAGACTTGATCTACAGAAGGGGCCTCCAGACACCCAGCAAAATGTGTCGTATGAATGCATAAACTCTGAACGTCCTCCTTTGCTTGTCTTCCTCAATAGATGAACAGATTAGGAACTGGGCTAAAAATACCTGTTCTTCACAAGGTGTCCTGGGCTTTGTAGAATGTTGTTCTGGTCCTCCCAAGAGCTCCGGAGTGGGCAGGTACTAGGTTTCTTCTTAGATCGGGAAGTGAGAAACAGAGAGGCTCGGGGCCCTCCCTAAAGATACAGCACAAGACAGGGAAGGTGGGGCCCAGAACTGGGGCCCAGATGGGAACTGCAGGCCGGCCAACTTGTCAACCCAGGCGTGGTCTGGGAGTCTGCAGAGACGGGCCTGGGCAGGGGTGAGTGGGTAAGGGAGGGGAAGCAGGGCCAGGGGCCTAGAAAATGCCCAGCAAATTGCCCTGGGGACGGGGAGAGTCACAAGGTCAGCATTTTCAGAGTGTCTCAGTTCCTAGCTAACATCCTAATAATCAGTTAACATCTCAGCAATCAGCAGAGGAAGATGAGCTGAGAATCAGAACAAAGATGGTGGCAAAGCCGCGCTTCCTCCCTCTACTTGGCAGCAGGTCACCTTGGTGATGCTCACAGCTGCTGGCGAGTGCCAGGCCTAGCATTTCAGCAGGAAATGTGGAGAGCTGAGGAGTGGCCCTTTCCAACCCCAGGGGGCTCACTGGCGTCTAGGATTCTTTCCCGCCCCCAGGAAAAGCGGACCTGCTGTTTTATTTTCCTGCAGATGGTAAGGGTGGTACAGACTGAAAGCATTTGTGGGTGGAGTCAAGGGGTGTAGCACTTACTATTAGGTGGTCTGGGGGTGGAGGGGTGACAAGGCTTTAGAGGGGACACCACCCAGAGCTCTGGCCCCAGCACTCCTCAAAACTGCTCTCTGAGACTGAGAGACTGAGTTAGATACTAAAAAAGCAAATTGTTCTTTTAGGTTCTCCACCCACCTTCCCCCTGCCCCCCGCAAGGAGTTGCCGCTTTGGAGCTGTAAACAATGAGCTATTTTTTCCTCGCCTTAGAAAATCTGAGTGTCCCTTTCCTATACCATCCGTGGGAGTTCTGTTTAGGTGCGGGTTCCGTATATTCAAAACCAGCTGACGTCATAGCACCAGAAAGTGAACAGCTTCTTGTCCCACTGCCGTCTGGGCTCCAGATTGCACATTCCTTAGTGTTAAATAACCTCCCAGAGCCAGGATCCCTGGATAAATACCAATGGGTTTCTCTCAGTCATTCTCAGCCCGCCCCCTCTCGCACTCACACTCAACCAACCCCAGCAGAAGGCATTGCGCACGGGACAGTTTCCCAGCTGAGACCACCGGGGGACGGCCTTTTGGGGGCACAGCACTTTCAGGCCAGAAGCAACCCTCACTTGAACTCAGGCCCCCGGGGGCCTCATCTCCATGACTGTCACGCCATGCCCACCACTGCAGGGTGGCGGACGAGATGGCAGTGCCCTTGGGCTCCCTGGCGGCCATGGTGGTTGCCTGGCCCAGGGGGTGGGCTTCAGAAAGCTGACCTTGCTCTGGTCAAGGCCCGTGGGCGGGCCAGGCTACGGCCTGTAGGTCTTAATGACGTCCTTGATGGGCCGCCGGCAGATGGGGCAGCAGGCCCGGGCCTGCCTCTTGAGCCGCAGGCCACAGCCGTGGCACAGACACATGTGTCCGCATGTGTAGATGACCGTGTCCACCTCGCCGTCGAAGCACACGGTGCACTCGCTGCTCTTGCTGCCCACCAGCTCCGGCGGGGAGGACACGGGCGACACTGGTGGGCTCAGCGGGGAGCTGGGTGCCGTCACTGCAGAGAGGGAGAACAGGCAGACCTCAACTCACGGTCCCAGGTGGGCTCTGCTGGGCAACCCCACGAGGGCAGAGCTTCTGTGCCAGAAGCCATGGGGGGCAACTCTGGGAGACACGGCGTTCAGTTTTCCTCTGGGTTTGGCCCCTTTTCCTATGCTCCTCCCCCCAAGCAGCGAGCACCGTTATCGCCCTTTGGAACGCCACGTCCAGATGTTTGTCCTCCCTCCAGGAAAGGGTGCAGGGGTTGGGGCAAGGGCAGGAGGAGCTGGCACAGCCACCAGTGCAGCCCATCTCCCTGCACCCCCGAGGGTCCACACGTCCTTACCCAGGGATGACTCAGATGCCGAGGAGGACTGGTTGACACTGAAGGCCATGTCGGAGTCGCTGTCGTCCTGGGAGCCGCTGAGGGACCCTGATGGGGATGTGGTCGCAGGGCTGGACTGCAGGGTTCCTGAGACCACAGAGAATCCATCAGGGACATGGGAGGTGGGCTCTGCTCTGCTAGCCCCTGGCTCTTTACTGCTTTGCACCTTCACTACCTCATGGATCTAATGGAGAACAAGAGCTACTGCATAGGATTCTGCTGAGAATTGATGGCATCGTACAAGTGGGGTAGACATCTGGTCTGTGTCTGCCTGACCTCCATTCCTGTTTCAGAAACACCACTGGAATTTTGTTAGAGGTCCTACTTCACCCTCATGCACATGATCCAGGCCAAGCCAATAAGAAAGAACTTCTACTCTTGGTCTCAATGGTGGTTCAAGGAAAGTGGAAGTGAAAGTCGCTCAGTCATGTCCGAATCTTTGTGACCCCATGGACTATAGCCTGCCAGGCCTCTCTGTCCATGGAATTCTCCAGGCCAGAATACTGGAGTGAGTTGCCGTTCCCTTCTCTAGGGAATCTTCCCAACCCAGGGATTGAACCAGGCCTCCCGCATTACATGTGGATTCTTTACCATCTGAGCCACCAGGAAAGCCCAGGAATACTGGAGTGGGTAGCCTATCCCTTTTCCAGATCTTCCTGACCTGGGAACTGAACCAGGGTCTCCAGCATTGCAGGTGGATTCTTTACAGTGAAGGGCGCATAACTCAAGCGAGGCCTGCAAGCCCAAATTCTGTGATTTTCACTAGCACCACTAGGAAAGAAGGGACCCATTCCATCGAGAGAAAAGCCTGGTGCTGTAGGGTGTGCCTGAGAGGGAAGGCAACATAGAGGAAAGTAGAGCTTTGAGATGGAAAGAGAAGTAGAATCCTGATGACATACTCTCAGCACCTAGATCCAGCTGTCCCTGAATCCATCCAATACACTACCAGACTTCTAAGGTATGTGGGTACTCCCCAAATTCCTTTTGCTTATGGCACCGTGAGTGGGGTTTTGTTACTTGCAACTACAAGACTCCTGACTAGTGTTCAACGTGGATGGGTTTTCTTCCCTGAACTGTTGGTTCAGGAAATGATAGTTACTTCTGACATGAAGAGACACCCCGTTCTGTGCCCTACTAGAGGACTGATGGACAGATTACAGCACCAGAGCTGCTGTCAGATAGGGATCAGGAGGGCAAGTCTCTGGCCTCTAAATGCTGTTCTATCTTCTCCTCCTGACCACTCAAAGGCTCATTCTGGTTCGCCTAGGGGAGCTGGGGAGAGGGAGAAGGACTCTAGGCTTAGTTCTTGCAAAGCCCCAGTGGGAACTCAGGCAACTTATTTCAGGCTGAAATGATGACTGTATTTGATGGTCCCTTAAACAAACCCCAAACCAACCAAATGACAACCACTGCCACCCTGTTCCTCTGTCCTCGGTTAAACAGCAAGTCACTGTCATTACTAATGCTACTTACTAAACACGCTGCATGTGGCAGTTACCTGCTAAAAGCATTATATGCACCTGATCATTTCATCCTCACAAACGCACGATGCAGGTCATCGCTCCCTTTCTACACTGAAGGCATCTTCGTGGATAATGATACTGGTTTTACAGGGTTATCAGGAGGATCAAACTGAATGATGTGACATATGAAGCGTTCATTATTTCTGTCATTGTTTGGACTTTCTAAAACTTGAAAACAGAGCTATGCTCTCTGGAAGCCTTCCCTGATCACCAGCCCGGCTCCACCAAGCTGGAGCAAGGAGAAGCCCCTCTGCTGTAGCGAACATCACACCGTGCAAATCTCCATTTGGGTGCCAGAGAGGATGTGAGGAGGTCCAAGGTCTGTATCCAGTCCTCTGCCCTGCCCATCTTGGGAGCTCACAGATTGGCCCATAGCTGGAGACGGGGTGCACTCCGTGTTTATGTGCGGCATGAATGAATGCAAAAATCAATCTGAAAACGTGGTGGGTCCAGCCTGCACCCTATTTTCTGTGGATGATGTTATTCTCATTTTCCTCTTTTAAATGCAGCTGTATTTTCTTTATCTCTGGCACGTAACATACTCTATATAATGTGAAAATATGCATATAATAAAGCATAATAATGGGGGGAAAAATTGCCAGGTCCTAACACCAGCGGGTTACTTGGGTTGGTATGGACAGGGTGTGGTCCAGGGATGAGCATCCCCGGGGCCCTGGTTAAAATGCATCTTCTGGGGACCCACCCCTACTGAATCGGAAACTCTAAGTGGAGGACAGACGGTTCTGCTGCGCGCTCAAGTCTGGGGGACTGCTGGCTGGGCTTCAGCGGCTGCGGGAGCGGCTACCTATCCAGAGGCGCCGGGTTTCCGGGGGCGAGCCCCGCGCACGCGCAGTCGGGGGACTCACCGAGGAGGCGCAGCTGGCCGGCGGCGCCGCCGCGCACGGCGAAGAAAGCCCAGAGCGCCTGCGTGGTGTCGACGCACAGCAGGCGGCCGCGCGGGCGCCCGTTGACGCCCAGGAGCACGTCGCCGCCGGGCCGTAGCGTGAAGCTGAGCGCGTCCCCGCCGCTCGGCACGGGTCCGGCGCGCGCCACCACCCAGTACTCCTTGCGGTCGATGAGCGCGTCGGGGTCTGCGGGCAGCTCGGCAGGCCGGAGCCCTCCCGGGTCGCACGACGTGATGCCGAAGGCCAGCGCGCCGGGCGCCGCCAGCCCCGGGCGGCCCACTTCCACGAAGAGGCTCTCCCCGGGCCGCAGTGGGCGCTCGGAGAAGACGAGGGTGCGGCCGCCGTCGGGGCGCGGCGCGCAGGCCACCTTGCGGTCGAGCGACAGGCTCACGTCGGGCCCGCGCGTCGCGTGGAAGCGCAGGTCGGCCTCGAGCAGCGCCGGCGACGACGAGGGCCGCTGGCGCTCGCGGGGCCCGCACGGGATGGCTGCGGCCGCGTGGTCGGCGGGGGCCGGGCCTGGGGCGCGGCCCAGCGCCAGGTGGCCCAGCTTGGCCACCACCTGGTTGTTCTCGAGCTCGTTGTTGTCGAAGTTGGCCGCGTCGTGGCTGCTGGGCGGCAGGCAGGCGCTGAAGCGGGCCTGGCCGAGGCGCGCGGGCGTCAGCGTGTCGGCGAACCCGCTTTCTGCGCGAGGAGGGCAGAAGAAGGGCGGTGAGCGCGACCCCGCAGAGCAGGCCCGCGCCCCACCCCGCCCGGCCCGCCAGTTTCCTTTCCTGATTCCTTCCTGAGCTTATTTAAGATCTCCCGGTGCGTAGAACTGAATTAAGCATCGCCCCGAGAGCACACTGGCATAATCGTATCTTTGGGGTGGTCCAACCAGGCCCTTCATCCCTTTTTCCTTCTCTTACTCGCACCCCTCCATCCTTTCCTCTCCCTCCTTTCTCTCTTCTACTTTGCCCCTTCTTCTTCCTTCCTCCCCCCGCCCCACCCCCCCGATTTTGAAGATTTAAAGGGCGTTTAAAAATCATTACTGTCTCCCCAGCGAGTACAGAAGCTCCAAGGGAAGGAGCAAACCCTTGAGTTTGTGGCCTTACTCTGACAGGGCGTTACTTTACGCTCCTTTTCACAGATTCACATTTAGTCTTCATGCTATCTCTGAGGTGTGTACCGTTACCACCCACCATTCATTCACCAAAGAAGGGAGCTGAGGCACAGGGGCTAGGGAACATGACCAAGGTCGCCCCGCAACTAGGTGACAAAGTCAGGACTGGACCCCGGGGCTGTCGGGTTCCATGCTGCCTCTGAAAGGCCTGTCCTCCTCACTGATGTGTCTGCAGCAGGGAGCACGGTACCTGGGTGCTGTTCGAACTTTTAATGTGTAAGGTTTCTGCAAGAAAGGGACTCATAGAACAGGACACCAAGGGGGAGTTTTTTAAAAGTCACAGTCATGAAAATATTTTTTGAGTAACTTAGTAATATGAAAAAATGTCTTGATCTATAGTGTTTGTTATTCAGGTAATACAGGTCTTCATGCTTTGGTAGATTACTTGTTGATCATCTCCCCACCTACACCGTGAGTCCGTGGAGGGCGGCGTCTGTGACAGTCTGTTTACCACCAAGTCTCAGGGCTTAGCAGAGTGCTTGGCAGATAGCGTTCATTATTATGTAGTATATTAGATGAGTAAGTGAATGAGGTCTCTAGAAGAGTCTGACTGCCGGTCAGTAAGAGATATCAGGGAAAGAAAGAATTATTTTGAAATTGTTTTTGTGATAAAAATATTCTTGTTAACAAGTAAATGAAACAAGAAAAAGTGTTTTCTCAAACTTTTAAAACTGGACCACTCCAGCTAAGATTTTCTTAGCATTCTGTCATTTATATCATGGGAAAAAATATTTCTTTCTCTTTAGTTTTTCAAATATTAAATCATAACAGTAAACATGATTTTCAAAAAGCACGCCCGAACCCCTGGTGAGAGCCTCATACGTTATTCCCTACCCCGACTCCCTCCATCACCAACTCAGTGGCCATGAGTTAGAGCAAACTCTGGGAGATGGTAAAGGACAGGAAAGCCCGGTGTGCTGCAGTCCACGGGGTCACAAGGAGTCAGACATGACTGAGGGACTGAACAACTCCCTCCATGTACAGGGCAGGCCATCCAAGTTCTGATGCTGGTTCACAGACCTGTCTGGTTGGCCTACTGGTGTTCTACCTTGGTTTTGTTTTTCAAACTTTTTGAAAAAAATAAATGCATACAATTGATTATAGAAAACATACCTAATCATTGGTTCTTACCCAGATTTCACAGTTATCATTCATGACCAATCTTGTTTCATTGATGCCCCCATCATTCTCCCTCCTGTTATTATTTTGAAGCAAATCCTAGACATGCCATTTTATCTTTACAAATTTCAGCATGTCTGTGTCAAATTTAAAGACTTCTTGTCAATATTATGTGTGAGAATATGCTTTTTTCCAAGTTTGTCTGAATGAAGATCCAAATAAAATCCACTCATTGTCATTGGTCTCTTTTAAGCTATGGATGTCTCTTCTTTTTCCCCCTTCTGTTGGTTTGTTAAACAAATCAACACTTGGTCTTTAAAAAAAAAAATTTTTTTTTTTTTTAAATTAGTGGCCAAGACTTGTGATTCAGGATATTTCACTTTAAACTGGATTTGCAGCCTCTTTTGGAAAATCAGTTCTGGTAACGCCAGGGTCTGGATCCCAGCACGTCACCAGTGGGTGAAAGCTTGCTCCCTTTCCCCACGACCCTGAGCTGGCCCCTTTGCCCATCTCGGCTACTTGGTTGGGTTCTGTGGACGTTTGAGTTTGTCTTGTGTTAGAGGATGCTTCCCCGTAACATGAAGGAAGAAGAACGATTTCCGTTTGGTCCTTAGAAGAAGTGTATATGTGTGTGTGTGTCTCTATCTGTCTATACTACTATATGTGCAGAGGATATCAAGGTCTAGAAAACATAAAATGTTAATGGTTATTACTTCTCAGGTAAGGTTATGAGGGTGGGTAAGGTTATGAGGAATTGTCTTCAGATTTTTCTGTATTTTTCAACTTTTCTGCAGTAAACATGGATACTACAAAGTTTTATCAAAACCCCTGATATTTTTAAAAATCAAGTTTTCAATTAATATTTAACAATGTGGGAAAATGCCTTGATACTGAACAACAAAGAATACTAAACTGTATGATTTGGTTCTAATTATGTGGGAAATGTGTGCATGGGATGCACAGGAAGGAACGAAATACATAGAGATTTGACGGTGATTGTCTCTGGGTAGAAATTTGCTTCTTAAGAGTTTTCAGATTTTCTCATTTTTCTTTAATGAACAGATATTGATTTTCTGGGGCTTCCCTAGGAGCTGGTGGTAAAAAAAAAATCCACCTGTTAATGTAGGAGACATGGGTTCCATCCCTGGGTTGGGGAGATCCCCTGGAGAAGGAATTGGCAACCCATTCCAGTATTCTTGCCTGGGGAATCCCATGGACAGAGGATTGCAACTGTGGGCTACAGTTGCAAAAAAGTCAGACATGACTTAGCGACTCAACAAAACAACTGATTATGTAATCAGAAAAAAAAAAAAAAAAGAGTAGACTAACATAAGCACTTTTTTTTTTTGAAGAAGCATTTAAGACAAGTGGATGTTTCCAGGAGCCTCTTGGTGTAATGCATTTTCCCAGGGTTCCCTGCCTACCACAGTCATCCTGTGAGGCCATGCCCAGAGCTCTTCTTCCTCGCCCCTAAGAGCTCCACGGAAGAGCCCGTTCTTCAGCAGAGCACCCTAATCAAGATCATGGCCTGGAGATGGCTACACTGAGGTTCAAGTCTTGGCTTCAGCCCTTCCTGACTGCGTAACTGTAGGTTAGTCACTTCAGCTCTTGGAATCTCAACTTTCTCAGCTTAAAATGGAATAATGGTGATACCTGGCCTCCACACTCCTACCCATGGTGTTACATAGGTTAAATTAGATGCTTTTATAGAGTCTAGCACAGCATGGCACAGAGTAAGTGCTCAAAAGATGTTAATTATCATTATTCCTTCAACATTTATTAACAAAATGTATAGAGTGCTTGCCATGTGCCAAGCAGTGTGCTGGACCCTGGGCAAAGAGAACAAGCGGGCACAGAGCTCCCATTCCAGTGGGAGGGACAGACGGTGATGAAGCATCTGACAGAAAACTAACTCTTCTTCCAAACTGTGATGAGTGCCGCCATACAGGTGAGAGCTGCCATCTCACGACGCTGGAAACATGGGAACATGCCAGTAGGGGACTTCGGAGACTCCGAGAGGCGAGGTGAGTTACTCCAGGTCCCGCAGCCAGGCAGTGACAGAACTGGTATTCTCTGAGTGTATCGAAGGTCAGAAGTGGGGCCTGAGAATGGGTCAGAACAGCCCTCTTGGAGCCAAGACACAAAGGCTGCGGGAATGGTGGCTGGGGGTGGAGCGTGAGCATTCCAGAAGAAAGAACAGCATGTGTGAAGTCGGAAGCAGTGCAAGCTTGGTCTGCTTTCCAGGCTAGTATTAGAGTGTGTGATAGCACTTCACCTCGGACCTGGCCCCCAGTAGTCCCTCAGAAAGGCTGGGTCTCCTTGCTTTATATAGGGCGCTCTGTCCCCATCAGGCATTGTCCCTGAGTGAGACAGGCCCAGGATGGCAGAGTGCTGGTTTACGCCTGACACTTGAGAATCTACCTATCAAAGATTCTCTGGAGAAATCAGACAGGTGGCTACAGGCAGAAATCCAGCCACATCAAGAGACCACCTCGGAAGCTTATCAAAACTGCCTGGCTCTAACCTGTGACTCGACTCCAAACACGCTCTCTGGACCTGGTGAAAGTACATACAGCCATTTACTTAAGCATCAGTCAGAAGCAACTCCATGTGTTCATTATCCTTAGCAATCCTTACCACTATCCCATGCAATCACATTTCACGGTGGGAGGACACTGAGGCTTTGTGAGGTAGAGTGTAACTGAAGGTCACCTAGCCAGGGTTGACAGAAATGGGATTCCATCTCAGGCTGTGACTCGTAAGCCAGGCTCCTTATGACTAGCAATACTGCCCCCCAGATGTAGCTATCTTTGTTGTTCTTTGAGCTGCCCAGCGCGGGAACTCAGTCCCAGGCCAGGTGGAGCTGTTGTCCCCAAGGGACCTGATTTCCCTGAGGAAGCGTCCAACAGGCATCCCTTTCCTCCACGATCACCCACCAAGCACCGCCACACAGCAGCAGTCCCAGGTGGGGCACGTGGAGGCTGGATTAGCTGGGATGGTGCCCTGACTTCCCAGTCTCTCTAGGCCACCTCCAGGCCTGCTGCTGGTCTGCGATGGAGTTCAGTTCCTCCCCTTCTGCCTGGCTTTCTCAGATCAACCATGTCTGGGCCTGGCAGTAAAGCAGAATTTATGCCACGAAAGAAACTATCTTTGTGTGAAGATGAAAATGAGGACTGAAGAACCGGAGACAAGGGCCCACCCCTCAGTCACTTCAGTGTCTCAGAAGGGCTGCTTTGGGATGTGTCCTGGAGGCAGACGTGACAGAACAGTCTGACAGAAGGGGTGCTGGATGAGAAATCAAGCATGACTCTTGAAGTTTGGACCGATGCACCAAGTGGGTGGTGCCATCCACTGTGACGGCTGTCTGAATGTGTTCTGTGTGGGAAGCCTCTTCAGACGCTAGGAGGAGATGTGAGTAGGCAGGGCAAGTCTGGAGTTCACGTGTGGCATTAGGGCTGGGAATATGGATTTGGGAGCCAGCAGCTTAGACATGGGATTCAAGGGCCAGATCATCTGGAGAAAGGAGGGGAGATGATAAAAAATACTTTGCCGACAAAGGTCCGTCTAGTCAAGGCTATGGTTTTTCCAGTAGTCATGTATGGATGTGAGAGTTGGACTATAAAGAAAGCTAAGTGCCAAAGAATTGATGCTTTTGAACTGTGGTGTTGGAGAAGACTCTTGAGAGTCCCTTGGACTGCAAGGAGATCCAACCAGTCTATCCTAAAGGAAATCAGTCCTGGATGTTCATTGGAAGGAGTGATATTGAAGCTGAAACTCCAATACTTTGGCCACCTGATGTGAAGAGCTGACTAATTGGAAAAGACCCTGATGCTGGGAAAGACTGAAGGCGGGAGGAGAAGGGGATGACAGAGTATGAGAAGATTGGATGGCATCACCAACTCAATGGACA
Organism: Bos indicus x Bos taurus; assembly: GCF_003369695.1. Taxonomy (NCBI): domain Eukaryota; kingdom Metazoa; phylum Chordata; class Mammalia; order Artiodactyla; family Bovidae; genus Bos; species Bos indicus x Bos taurus. The sequence goes on along the minus strand of NC_040095.1, from coordinate 4,307,733 downwards.
TGAGTTTGAGCAAGCTCTGGCAGTTGGTGATGGACAGGGAGGCCTCGCATGCTCAGTCCATGGGGTTGCAAAGAGTCGGACATGACTGAGCAACTGAGCTGAACTGAAATAGAAATCGCCTTGCCTCAGTTGTTAAATTGGAGAAGGAAATGGCAACCCACTCCAGTGTTCTTGCCTGGAGAATCCTAGGGACGGGGGAGCCTGGTAGGCTGCCATCTGTGGGGTCACACAGAGTCGGACACGACTGAAGCGACTTAGCAGTTGTTAAATTGTACGGTTGTTTATGCACTTTTCTCCATGCATATTTAAGTAAGATGACGCTTTAATAGTGAGAAGGAAAGAGAATGAAGAGGGCCTAGGACAGAATCCTGGGGCTTTTAGCATGTGGAGCCAGGCAGGGAGGAGCCAGCAAGTGGGCCACGGAGGAGAGGCCCAGGAGGTGGGAGAGGTCACCTGGGGCAGGAGCGAGGCCTGGTGAGAGAATGGGGACGACCGCTCTGGGCTTGGCAGCACAAGGCCGAAGCCCACTGAGCAGCGGGGACGGCTCCGCTGCAGCCAGATTTTGGTACATGAGGGAGACGTTTCATAAAATGGGAGTGAGAAGGGTTTCTGGTGGTCCACGAGCACTGGCTGCCCACGTGTTACTGTGGCGGCTGGGAACACCTCTCCTGCCTCGCCACCCTGCTTCTGGCCCCAGGCCTCCAGAGCTCCTGGTTCTCCTTCCACCTCCTGGGCCTCTCCTCCGTGGCCCACTTGCTGGCTCCTCCCTGCCTGGCTATGGCACTTGGGGCAGGATCGAGGCCTGGTGAGAGAATGGGGACGACCGCTCTGGGCTTGGCAGCACCTGAGGGTGCCACAGCCAGGAGAAGACGAAGTTGAAGGGCTAACGCTGACCGAGATAGGGGCGTGGGGTGAGTCAGGCCAGATCGGTCACTGATGACTACGTGGGTAACTGGTAGAGATCAAGTGTTGAACCTCCTCAGGATCCATCCATTGCTGCACATACGACAAAGCCTGGGAATATAAGCAGCTGTTTTTGGTTTAACTTCAAGAGAAAGCCTTGTTGGCAGAACCTAAAAATTACCGGCTGGTACCTGCCCCACTGTTTGAATGGACGATACACCAGGCTACGGACCCACCATTTCTTGTGTCCTTCAGCTCCTAAGCAGATTCAGTTTTCCCCACAACTGCAGTCCTGTGTCAGTGCAGAAACAGCAGAAACTGTCTGGAAGCACTGCGATACGCAGCATAGAACAAACATGGTCGAAGAGGGTTTTGAGCTTATCTCTTCCCCAGTTCTTAAATTGCTAGCTATACTTTCTATTGTTTGAATAGTAATTATGAGAAATCAGAGGGTGGTGTAAAGGTGATAATGTTTCATTTCCTTTGGGGTCTACTCATACTGTTTTGTACAATGTTAAAGTTGCTTTCTATTTGTGTCTTTTTAATTTCACATTCAACATTTTTTTTTTAATTAAATTTCACTGGGCTGAGCTGAAGCAGGGATCGGGAGGGGGTGGTATAGACAACACCTTTAAGAAAGTTTCGCTCTGAAGGAGAGCGGAGAAATGGTAGTAGCCAGTGGAAGAGATTGTCAAGGGCATTTTCTTTAAAGATGGGAGCTACCTGTGTGTGCTCATGGGGATGGTTCTGCGGAGAGGGAGCGGGAGGCTGGAGAAAGGGACAAATGACCAGAGAGTGTCCCTGAACAGGCAGAGGGGGCAGGAGCAGAGCTCCTTCCACCATGGGCACGGGAGGGCAGGCAGCAGGCAGGGTGCTGGGGACTGAGACGGAGTGAGGATGTCGGGCACTGAGCCTGCGCTTTTCTGCATGCCGCCTAGCTGCCGACCAAAGGCGGGCTGGACAGGTCAACAGACAGACCTCGGCTGGTCCCTGGCAGTGCCGGCTGTGGCCTCAGCTTCCCCTTGCAGTGTGGGGAGCCCCACCCCCGCCTCCCAGGCCTGTGGGGAGGACGGATGGCAGAGCTGTGGAAAGAGTACCCATGTGCCTTGCGCTGCACCCAGCACACAGTGGGCCTGCAGGGCCCCTAGTAGGACATAACCACAGAGCGGTGATCCCACTCCTGAAGGGGAAAGAAGCCTTCAGGCCAGCCTGCCAGGCGGAGGCCTGACTGGGGGGGCGGGGCTGGCGCTGGGCTGGGCTGTTTGTAAAGGAAACAGTAACTACCGAAGCGCATTGCTCTGAGCCGGTCCCCATCAGGCTCCGGATGAAGCCAGCGGCAGCCACTACTGCCAGCCTGATGCTGGTGCTCACAGGTCCCACGCCAAGGCACCTCTCTGCGTCCCGGGCCACACCCTATCACCCCCCACAGCCACTGGTGAGGTGGCAGGTCCCTACCCCTCTCTGGGCCTCAGTTTCCTCATCTGCAGCATGGAGTGATGCACTCAGACCAGCAGGTCATGATTTAGATCGACAAGTTTGTCTTTATCACATAATTTGTTCATAACCCTAATGAACAGATACTGACTCTGGAACCACCAACCATTAGGTGACCTTGGCCAAGTTATCCATCCATGCTGGGTGTGCGGATGGGGACAAAACGGTTTCCTGTCTCATGGGGTTCTTGTGAGGACTGGAGGTCATCACCAGGTAAAGCCCTCAGAATGGTGCCTGGGCTGAGTAGGTCCAGTAAGTTAACAGAAGGGCTCAAGGCTTTGGGGTCAGTGAATGACTCCCATATAAAGCCTTTGGAGAGCTGCTGTTACTGGCTTCTGGCATCCAGTCCCTGCTGCTTCTGGTCTCAGCACCAGCTTTTCTTTAGAGGGAACTTCTCCCCGCCCCGTTCCACTCAGTACCTTGAGCAGGGAGCCTTAACTTGGCCAGTCCCTCTAGCTCATCCCTCTGGCCATGGAGATCAGTGAGGCCAGATATTGAGATTGCAGCAGCTTTCCTGCTAGACTTGTTAAGTTCACGAGACATGGAACTGGAGATACTGGTGGCCTTGCCCCCACCCCAAAGGGAAAGCCTGCTGGAGGATGACACAAAGACAGGAAAGTAGAGGCAGGCCGATGTTCTGGGTGCTATTCCTCGGGCCCCTGCATTGAGCCAGGCTAACAAGCAGTTGCTTCCTGGAATTTGCAGTCCATGAGACATTAATTTCCTTTATTTTTGCTTGAGTGAGATTGAACCAGTTTCATCTCTTGAAAGCAAAGGTTTCTGAAGCACAGTTTGTGATGCTGTGGCCTTGGGCTGGTGTCCCATATTCATTCTGACCAGCATTCTGCCACTGGGCAGCGGCCCTGACGTGGACCACTCCCGAGCTGCCCACAAGAGGGACAGGGCTGCCTCAGGACAGCATGAGGCCTCCACTCCAGAGCTCGGGGAAAGGGCTTCTTCAGAGAAAAAGGGGCCAGGAGAAGGGGGACAGGTGTGCATGACTTGGCTGAACCTTCCTCTCCTGGGTCCCAGAACTGCTCGACTCAGCAGAAAGTAATTTGCTCTTTTTCTTTGGTCCAGAGGAGCATCCAGGGAAATCACAGGCTCTCAGGATGGACCACTCCGGACCCCACTAAGCCCATCCTGATCAGTGCCCCAGAGAATGTAACCCCAGCAGCCACAGGGCAGCCCTGGGGAAGAATGTATCCAGTAATGCTGTCTGCATGGGGGCAACCCAGGTATCCGTCAGTTAGGAAACACGGAACCAGACAGACAGACACTGATAAATCTTAAAATGGGGCAAGTGAAAAAAGGGAAACAGAGTAAGATCTTTAGCATGATACCATCCACCTATGCATGCCAAACATACAAAATAGCTCTATGTATTTTTTAAAAATACATGCTCAAGGACTTATGCCAAACATCAAGAGTGGTGCTTATCTGGGCAGGGGAAAGCGTGAGTGGGAGTCGGGATTGGAGATGAAGCAGAAAAGTCAGAACAAGAGAAGGAGCTTGTGTGATGCTGCCATGCCCTGAATTAGAGGTCTGAGGAACTCAACTCGGTACCAGAAAGGGAGGAGGAACAGGAGCTCGTGCAGAGAGGATCATTGTGATCACAGTCCTAGCTGCACCTGGGGATCACCCCAGGAGCCTTAAGAAACCTGGATGCCCGGAGCCAACCCCTAGGTTCTGATCTAATTGGCCTGGGTGCAGCCTGGGAAGTGGAGTTTTGAGAGCCACAATCCCCCCACCCCCCCACAGGTGATCTCAATGTGCAGCCAAGGCTGAGACCCACCAAACTAAAGGGAGATGCACCTAGCCTCTAATCCTGGTTCTGTCACTCTCAAACCAAGATACTTCCCTTCTCCAAGCCTAAGTTATTTCCTCCACCAGGGGATCTTCCTGACCGAGGGATCGAACCCATGTCTCCTGTGTCTCCTGCATTGCAGGTGGATTCTGTACCCACTGAGCCATCAAGGAAGTCTTTCTAACATAAATCCACAGTGATGAGGGAACAGACGCTATGATTTCAGTACTTTTAGACCATGAAATTATTGTACTTTATGTCCAGCGTCTCCTAGTTTACAGTCTATGGGAACCTGAATAGAATTTGTATCCTACTGTTGTGTGAAAAATGTATAAATCCTAATTATGTTGAATTGGTTCATGGTGCTTTTCAGGTCTACTATACCCTTCTACTTTTCTGTATATTCATTCTGTTAATTTTTGAGAGCTTGATACTGAAACTCCAACAAAAAACCTTAATTTATCTACTTAAAAAATAATTTTAATATATAGTGGAACCATAAAAATAAATAAAAAGGGGCTAAGTCACCCTGTCTTGAGGAAAGACTGAACGTCACAAGAGGGGGTACCCCAGGGTCTGGCCTCAGAGAGGCGGTGCTCTCTGCTGCACTTGGAGCCCCGTGCAGGAGGCCGGGCTGAAAGCACAATTCCAGCATGTGAAAGGAGCAGGCAAGGACTACGAATCCCTTTTTATTCCTGAGACTGAATTTTGGCTCAAGATCCAGGGTGAATACAGTGCACCCCCATTCCATCAGATGAGGGCTGCCAGATAAAGTATAGGAAGCAAAGTTACATTTGAATTTCAGATAAACAACAAATTATTCTCTACCGAGTTTTCTGTAATAAGCTATATGGGGAAAGAATCTGAAAAAGGATGGATATATGTATAACTGAATCACTTTGCTGTACACTTGTAAATCAACTATACTCCAATACAAAATAAAAATTAAAAAACCAAATTCTAAGTATGCCCCAAATATTACATGGGATATACTTCAGGAAATTATTCATCATTTTTCTGAAATTCAAGTGTAACTGGGCATCCTAAACCTGACAGCCTTACCCAGAGGCTGCTGTAGCTTGTTGGCATTGAGGCTCTATCCAGTGGGACCCGAGAGGTGAGGGAGGGACAGATGGACGGTCCTACACTTGAGTCGTGTCTGACTCTTTGTGACCCCACAGACACATGGACCCCGCCACGGACCACACGGACCCCGCCAGGCTCCTCTGACTATGGGATTGCCCCTGAAAGAAGACTGAAGTGGGTTGCCCCTTCCCTCACCATGGGATCTCTGGGCCTGGGGTTTGAACCTGTGTCTCCTGCACTGCAGGCAGATTCTTCACTACTAGCGCTGCCTGAGGTGGGGATGAGGGGTCCTTATTCTGGAGTCTCACAGCTAAGACTCTAGAGGAACTGTGTTAACCTTCTTGTTCCTTGTGAGAAAAAGGAGGCCAGAGCCTCCTATTTATCCAGGCAGTACAGTGGACACCACCCTCAGAAGCCCAGTTCTTCCAGGAATTGGGAGGGTGGGACCCCACTTATGGTGGGATTTCTGTGGTTCTCATGCTGTGCTGGCAACAGCAGAGTACCTACTGCCCAGACTCAAACCATACAGAATCATGACTACTTTACTTCCTTATTTTTATTATAACTTTTTTTTTTCTGATTTAAATCATTGTTGATAACTTGGGAGAGGAAAAAAAAAAAAAAAACCACCCATAACCCCTTCACCCTGATATAACCAATGTCAATTTGCTCTTTCCCTGGGAAGGAAACATTTATTGAGCCTCGATCACATGTCAGTAAGTTCTCCATTATCTCATATAACCTTCAGAAAGGAAAGTAACTTTATTGCCCTTTCTTCTTGTACAAGCAATATCAGCCCTTTCCATACGTATTAAAAAGATAACTCAGAGAGGTATAAAGAAGGAAGTGAGATTCACCTATGCTCCCTTCCCCTGTGGATGGCATTCTTTCTGATCTCATCTTCCCTTCCGTGTGTCATTGTGAACATTGTCCCACGACACCAGTGCTGGGTGCTCCGCATCAGCCGCCCATCACGGGCACTACTGGCAGATTAGAAAACGGAGACTCCCATCTGCCCCCTGACGCTGGTGCTCCACAGGCCCTCTCCTTTCCTCCCAGGGGCGTGGGGTGCTGGAGAGGCTCGGTAAAGGCAGGGAGGTGAGAGTCCATGACTCCTCACAGGTCTGTTCAGTTCATTAAGTCATCAGTAGAGGCTGCTTCCAATTTGTATTTTTTTTTAAAAACCCTAATCCACTTGTGCTGATTATGGAGTGGCTATGATTTCTCGGCTGGTACCGAGACTTGGGCTGTCTGAAGGAGCAGGTGAATGAGGCCCGATTGTTTCCCCGCTCCACAGGAATAAAGAGCTTCAAAAAAGAGTGGTCTAGAGCGGGGTCTAGACAGGGGGTCTAGAGGAGGTTTTTAGAAACCTGCATTTCCTGCGGGTAAAAAACCAGAACCTTCCATGGAAAAGAGCATGGGGGAACATGGTTAAAATGCCCGAGTAAGGCCCCAGCTTGGAGGATGGGTAGCTATTTATACTTTGGTCTGCCTAAGCCTGGATTTCAGACATGTGCCTCAGCGCCCGTGCAGACGGGCAGAGATTCTCATTTCTTAGCTATTACTTCTTAAGCGCCTTCCATGTGCCAGGCATCATGCGGTGTCCCCTTCATACACCATCTCATGTCCCCTGCCAACACTCCCTTGAGGTAGGTACTATCATGAACTCATTTTACAGATGAAGAGACTGAGGCACAGAGAGGTTTGGTCACCTGGCCAAGGCCACACAGCTGGCAAGTGGAGAGCCAGGTGTGGAGCAGAGATCCACGGGACTCCCACCCCTCTGCTCCTAGCTGCTCGGTTCTGCCGCCTTTCTTCTTCTGGGGAGTTGGGGGCCCGAATGCATGCATCTCCCCTCCCTGCCCAGTGGTGGTGTGGGCAGTGGCGGGGGCAGCAAGGAGCCCAGGGCCAGGGTTTTCCCTCAAGATGCAGGGCTGAAAGACCAGAAGCCGCCCAGACATTCAGATATACAAACCGTACTCCATCCAAATCAAGGCATGCTCCTGGGCAATGAAAAAGGAACACATTTCTGATACAGTAACAATGTGGATGAATCTCAAAGATCTTGTGCTGAGATTAAGGGGCCAGTCACTAATGCATATACTGCATGGTTCCATTTATGTGACGTTCAAGTAGTGGTGCAATAGTCTATGGTGAAAAATCGGAACAGTGGCTGCCCTGGTGGGGAGGGGGCTGCCTTAAAGGGGCAGGCAGCAACTTGGCTTATGGTGTACAGTGTATAATTCCATCAAAACTCAAACTTTAGATCTGTGCATTCATTGCAGGTAAATACATACAGGGCTGTGTCCCCTGAGAAACCTGCTCTCCTTTTTCTCCCCCAGAAGTGGAGGCTGGGCTGCTTACGTGCAACCCGAGTTCAAGAGCTAATGCCACAAAGAGAAAGCAGGCCAAGAGCTGGGGGGAGGATGGGAGTGGCAGCTTAATGGGTATGGATTTCTCTTTGCAGTGAAGAAAATGTTTTGAAACTAAACAGAGGTGATGGTTGTCAAAACTGTATGATGAATGCCACAAAACTGGACACTTTACTTTTGTGTTAAGGGAATTTTACCTCAATTTTTAAAAAACTTTGAAAACAGAGAGAAATAGGGTCTTAAGAGCAACAGACTTGTATCCCGTGAGTTCTCACCACCAGGACTTCAGCATTAGTCACTCCTCCTTTGTTGGAGCCAGGGCCACACTTACCTGCCTGCATCCCCAGTGGACCCTGAGCCCCTTAACCATGGACCTTGATATGATACCTACTGTCCACTGCCTGGGCAGTGTAGGGACTAGAAGATTAGGTCGTGGGTTTGATTGCTGAGTGAGGAAGTGGATTGTGAGAGAATGAATGAGCAAATGCATAAACAGATATGTGAATGAGTGAATATATGAATGAGTGAGCAAAAGAATAAATGCTTGCATGAATGAATGAATGAGCAAGTGAACAAGGGAGTGAAGGAACACACCCTGGAACGGATGAAAGAATGAGTGAGCGAGTGAGGACACAACTGAGTGAAGGAGCAAGTGGAGGGGCCTGGACCGGACAGTGGACTCTGGGCCACACCCGTGTGGATTCCCACCCAGGTTTTGCAAGGCAAATCGTTTAATCACTCCGGGCCTCAGTCTTCTCATCGGTAAAACGGGGATGGTGGGTTGTTGCCAAAGATAAATGAATGGAAATGTGTAAACTGCTTAGAAGACGCCTGGCAAAGGGAGCCCTGGGTATTCCTGAATGTTAAAGAAACACACCCTCATGCGCACCTGGTCCCGGCGGGGCCACCCTATCTCCCATCCAGTGGGGACCACGACCTACCGAGGAGCTGCACCTCATCGGTGATGCCGTAGACGTCGATGAGCGCCCAGAGCGGGCCGCCCACCGCCACGCCGCAGTGGAAGAGCACGGGCTCGCCGTCGTTGACGCTGTAGAAGACGCGGCCGTGGCGGTCCGCCCAGTAGGCCAGCACCGTGTCGCGCAGCGCCAGGTTCTCTGGCAGCGCCTTGGCCCAGTAGCCAGGCCGCGTGACCAGGTCGGGACAGGCGTACTTGGGGATGTCCTGGGCACTCATGAGCGACGGGTCGTGTGCCGTGAAGCCAAAGCGCAGCGCCCCGCTCCAGCCCGGGCGCACGGCCACCAGGCGCAGCCGCACCTGCTCGTACAGCCGGATGGGCCGCTGCGTGAACGTGACCCCGTTGCAGAAGCTGTTGCGCCGCGTGGCTCGGCGCGAGTGGCCGTCTAGCCGCACGTTCTTGCCCTTGGCCTGCGCGTGGAAACGCGGCGCTTCGCCCAGCACCGGGCGCCGCTCCGGGCCGGGGCCGCAGCAAGGCCGGGTGGCCAGGAGGCGCGCCGGCGGGCTGGACTCTGCGGGAAGAGACAAACAGGAGGGTTAGGCCCCCTGGCGACACTGTGGCCCCGATTTGTCTTTAATCATGTTGTTTTTAAATTCCATCTTAATTTGACCTGTAATTGCAAGTTTCAGTCACTCCAAACTGCTCAAGACTGCTACAGCAAACTCACTCTGCCCACTTCACAGATGAGCAAGAGCAAGGGTTAGTGTGTCTGGGTCCGTCCAGTGAAGCACTGTTCAGAGCCGTTTCACTCGCAGACAGGCCAAACCAGTGAGCTTGTCACGACAGCCAGCATGGGGCCAACTGACTTTTCTGTCCCCATCAAAACCCTCCACATCTAGAAAGAGTGTGAAAGTCGCTCAGTCGTGCTGGACTCTTTGGGACCCCATGGACTATACAGTCCATGGAATTCGCCAGGCCAGAATATGGAGTGGGTAACTGTTCCCTTCTCCAGGGAATTTTCCCAACCCAGGGATTGAACCCAGGTCTCCCATATTGCAGGTGGATTCTTTACCAGCTGAGCCACTAGGGAAGCCACTTCTAGAGGCTTCCTCCAAAAGCCACTTCTGGACTGCAAAGTCCCTCTCAAGGCTACAGCAGCCTTGGATTCTTGAGGAGTAGTGGAAGGTGTTTGGCTGCTTTTCTCTGTGTAATTTTTATTAAAAAGGCAACTTGGGGGCCCTCTTGGGATCCCCAGTACAGCCTGGAATCTCAATTCTCTGGCACTTTCTGGCGTGCGACACACAGCAGACCCAATCACTTCTCTAGCGTGTTTCCTTGCCAGTAAAATGGGAACATCAGCTTAACTCACACAGCTGCTAAAAGATCATGTGGGTGAGTTCCTTGAAGACTGCCTGGCACAGAGCATGTGTTTAATAGGCAACTAATAACACGAGTATAATACTGAGTTCCAAAGGACACCCGAGCCAGAATTCTGACTTCTCCTCCCCTTTACCCACAGAAGAGGAAGGCATTCTTTATAAGCAAGGCTGGCTTTTCTAGAACATACACCTTTCATAATTCATTTCTATGGGGATTGTGCCCTGAAGGCCCTGGAGAAACTTGGGACAGTCTCCTTACAAAGGATCTGGTCGCTGGCCACAAACTGGGGTGACCCGGTCTGGAGGTGGGGGCATCGTCCTTCCCAGCTTTCCTCCTCCGTCACGGGGGCAGCTCCTGGGAGGCTCCGGTAGCCTGGGAGGTAGCCAAGTGGGTGATTACTGCACAAGTCTCTAGTGCTTGCTCACAATAGCAGCTGAGAACAATTTTCAAGGCAAAGGCTCACAACTCACAGCAGCCCCTGGCACACAACGGTCTACAGAATGGCGACCATGGGGAATGAGAGCCCACTGCAGGATCATTCTTCCCACACCAGCCCTGGGGCTCACTGTGCCCGGGGGGCATCGTGGGGTTCCACTAACACTGAGGTTCTGGGGAGTGAGGACAGGAGAAAACGAAGAGGGACAGGCAGTGAGAATGCAGGCACATCACGGCCCCCAGGCCTGGGGGGACGGAGGCCCCGGTCACTGAGGCAAGGGTTCCTGCTGGAGGTCCTGCCGCAGACGCAAGCCACCGACCCACGGAAGACAAATAACAAGCAGGAAAGCCAAGAGGAAATAAGGAAAAGTAACCCTGAGGCTTCAGTCATTCATCCACTCAGCAGGTGTTTAGCAAGCACCCGGAAAGTGCCAGGTGCCATGTTGGGCACTGGTAATGCAGCTGTCACCAAGACTGATACGGTTCCCACTTGGATGGCGCTGTCGTTCCAGTGGGCAAAGTAAGACAATAAACAAATCATACCTGATGGGATGCAGTCAAAGGAGGGGGAAGAAAGCAGTGCTATGCCAGACAGGAGTTTTCAGGGAGGGCCTCTCTGATAAGTGACTTTTTTTTCCTACTTTTTTGGTCATACCTTGCAGTGTGTGGGATCCCAGTTTCCTGACCTGGGGTGGGACCCGCGCCCCTGCAATGGAAGTGTGGAGTTTTAACCACTGGATCACCATGGAAGTCCTTCTGATGAGTGACTTTTGAGCAGACCCAAAGGTGAAGGTATTTGGGGGAAGAGCATTCCAGGCAGGGGTAACACCAAGTCAAGGCCCTGAGGTGGGAATGTGCTCGTGTGGGTGGAATGGTGTCAGTGGGTTTGGTGTGGAAGGAAGTGACTAGAGCTGGAAATTCCAGCAGAGCAGGAATGGTGGGGGGTGGGGGATGGGCTGGGAAAGAGACCCTCTGGTTGTGGTCTGTTTTTTCTTTCACCATTTCACTCTGAGTGAGATGGGACATTACTGGAGATTTAGAGCAATGGCACCCCACTCCAGTGCTCTTGCCTGGAAAATCCCATGGACGGAGGAGCCTGGTGGGCTGCAGTCCATCGGGTTGCTAGGAGTCCGACTCGACTGAGCAACTTCACTTTCACTTTTCACTTTCATGCATTGGAGAAGGAAATGGCAACCCACTCCAGTGTTCTTGCCAGGAGAATCCCAGCGATGGGGGAGCCTGGTGGGCTGATGTCTATGGGGTTGCACAGGGTCGGACACGACTGAAGTGACTTAGCAGCAGCCGCAGAGCAAAGAAATGGTAGGAAAGTTCAGGCCACAGGGTGGAGAGTAGACTGTTGGTGGGGGGCGGGAGGGCGGGGTGGAGTCTGGGCAAGGAAGCTAGGGGCTAGGACAAGGCTGCAGGATTCCTCCAGGGTGGAGATCATGGTGCCTCAAATGTGGGGTGGGGAGCTGTGAGTAAAGGTGGTGAGAAGGGGTCTGATTCTGGATATGTTTTGAAGGTAGTAGAGATTTGGAGGTTTTAGTTTTTCATGAGAGAAATAAAAAACATTCAACACATAGTCGGCCCTCTGTGTTTTCCAGCTCTGTATCACTGAAGTCAACCAACCACGGATTGAAAATATTCAGGGGAAACAGATTCCAGAAAATTCCCAAAATCAAAACTTGAATTTGCTGTGAACCGGAAACTACTTACATAGCATTTGCATTGTATTTACAACTATTTACATAGCATTTACATTGTATTAGTATTATAAGTAATCTAGAGATGATTTAAAGTTATAAGGAAGGATGCGTGTAGGTTATATGCAAATACTACACCATTTTATATAAGTGACTTGGGCATCAGAGTTGGGTTATCTGTGGGGGGTCCTGGAACTAATCCTCCTGCCCCCAGGATACTGAGGAATGATTGTATTTGCTCTGGATGTTTAAGCTGTATACAATAAATACAGCTTAAATTATAGTTTAAAAGTATACAAAATTTTTAAAAAGGCGTCTTGGTTCTATGACAGATACTGGAAGTGGCAAGGAAAGGATGGGCGTTACCAGGTGTGGACCCTGGAAAGCAGGGGCTTGTCTATTTCATCTGTGATTCCAGTGCCCAGCAAAGGCCTGGCACACATCAGGTACTTGATAAATGCCAGCTGCTGCCTTTATTATAGTTAGAGCAGACTTTGGAGAGCATCTCCTTGAATAAGTCCATTTTGCAGATTGAAAAAAATGGGTCCACAGAGGGAGAAGGAACCCGCCCAATCTCAAGGTCACTAAGGGCCCGGGCAGGAACCCCTTCCTGGGTTCTTCTGGCCGACTACCCCTGACACAGGGAGGCAGAATGTCAGCGGTCACTCCTACCCAAGGAGGGTAAGGAGAGCCCTGGGCGGGGTGCTGGCCACGCACCACCTCCCACAGGCCCTGGGCCATCGTGAAAGAGGTCCAGGTTCTGCAGTGCCCATGGCAGGGCAGCTCTGTGGGCACATGCTGCCCCTCCCTCCTCCTCCACAGGGAGGAGAGATCTAGCATCTCTCCAACTAGTGGGTTGATCTCACCCCAACTCAGAAACTGGGGTGTGCCTCAAGCCTGGCCAATCAGATCACTATAAACTTTTCAGGTAGGGGAGCCTTCTTTTGCTTATAATCCAGGTTGAGCTAGGTTTTTGATACTTGCAAACAAAACTGTTCTGACTGACAGTTACCATGCATTCAATAACCTTGTATAGAATACCAGCTTTGGCCTGGCTACTTACCATGCATTTCCTCATTTAATCTTTATAACCCTTTGAGGTAAGGACGACCATTAACCCCATTATGCAGATGAAGACATGGAGTTTCAGAGAGGTTGAGTTATTTGCCTAAAGTCACACAGCGGGCTTAGCTAAAGGCAGAGCTGTGACTGAAGCCACATTTGTGTGACCTCCATCGGCCTTTTGAGCTATTTTACCATGTTCTCTCTGCCCTTTAGGAATCAACACAGGATGGACAGAATGAGCTGTAGATCCCTGATGTAGAGAGGGAAGCAAGAAGCCACCTATTGATTCCTTGTACCCCTAGGTGGGTCTGCTAAGCATTGGACAGGTATATGAGGGCAGCAGGGAAGATGCTCACTCCATTATTCATGCATCCATCCACCCACCTATCCATCCATGTGTCCATGCGTCCATCCATCCATCCAGTCATCTTCCATCTACCTATCCATCCATCCTTCCATACATCCATCGTTCATCTTCCTATCCATCCATCTAACCATCCTCCCATCCATCTATCCAACCATCCATCAGTGCATTCATCTATCCATTCATTCATCCATCTGCCCATCATCCATCCATCATCCACCCATCTATCCATCTTTTCTGAGGATATATCTGCTGAAGTGAAGCACTGAGGGAGCAGAGGTGAGGGCACAATCCTGCCCTTGTGGAGATCTGAGTCTTTCCGTGGAAGAGAAGACATACAGGTGAATAGACATGAACATTAGGGACGAATAATAACAATAGAGACCACATTAGGCATTGGGACCGGGGAGCTATCAGGCCCAGAGGAGATCCCAGATTTAGCCAGGGGCTGGGGGGCAGGGGGTGATGCCCGCAGAGCCAGGTGTTAAGGGAGGAGATGAAATACTCCAGGCGGTAGGGGCAGAGGTTGGGCAAGCTAGACCTGGAAGGAAGGTTTAGTCCTATGGAAGGTGTGGCAGAAAGCATCTGAGGTTAGGCAGCCACTGCTTTGCAGGGGTGAGGGCCGAGGGGTGAGGGTGCGGTCAACGTCATGGAGACCAGATGGGAGGGCCCTGAATGCCTGCCAGGGAGGCTCAGAGTACACAGCATGGGCAGAGGGAGCCACAGGCTTCCAGCAGAGCAGGCCAGCACTGTCTGTTAGGGAAGGTCCCTGAGGCGCAAGGAGGGTGCACACAGGGCCAGGCTGTGGGCCATCTGCAGAACCACAGGGATGAAAGCAAGGGCCCGCTGGACAGCAACACCCGTGGGACAAAAATCAAGCAGCTGGGAGAAATACTGCCCAGTGTGAACCGTCAGGAGAGGCTGCCCAGGACGGTAGAGCCTGCGTTCTCCATGCCCACTGCGGCCTTGTGCCAGCCACCTGACTCTGGATGGCAGCGTCCTCCAGTGTCCAAGAGACCGGACTCTCTCCAAGGTCCCCGCGGCTGGCAGACTCTCCAGGAAACATTAAACAGGACCGCAGATCAAAAGCACCAAAGACCACAGGCCACCCTTATTTGATGATTTTTATCTCAGCTCCCATCATTGTTTTTCTGACCTTATCTCTTCATCAGAGTTTCTTAAGGAAACTGGCTTGGGGACCCTGAGTAGATGTCCCTTCAGAGTGGCCTGGTGATTTCGGTGGATGCTGGAGTCAGGAGAAATGCTCCTTTGTTACTATAAGGGGAAGTTTCCTGCTAAACCAGCTATATGTTAGGATAAAAGGCAGCCAAGAAACCAGGGAAGTTTACGTATTTGTTTAATTTTGATTATAAGATCCAGCTTCCTTCAGGGAATGAGGGATAAACACTATTTTTCCCCCCTCCTCTGAGGCCAGAGTCCTGATGGGAGATAAAGAAAACCAGAGTGGAAAAGTCTATAAGAGGAAGTGTTATTTACTCAAACTGAAACTGCTTAAATTAAAGGAACAACATGGAGCTGCCTTTAAATTGTACACCCGCGTCAGCTTAGGGGAAGCAGCTTCTCCACGAAACAGAAAACTGCAGCGTGGACCCCAGGGGGCCCGTCCGGGGATGTCAACAGAAAACCTGAACTTTATTAAGTTACAGCAGTAAACACTACAGCCATCCTAGAGAAAGTTTGGGAAGAAGGAGAAAAATTCCCATCTCCCCACACTCTCACCTTAACTCATAATACATTTTGCATCGTCCCTGACTGGCCCTCATCCACAGAAGCACCACTGGCTCTGCTCTCACTATGCGCCACGTCTGGAGCCGCATGTTTCTGCTATCATGGTGGTGGTGGTGGTTTAGTCGCTAAGTCGTATCCTACTCTTTGTGACCCCATGAAAGGTAGCCTGTCAGGCTCCTCTGACTACGGGATTTTCCAGGCAAGAATACTGGAGTGGGTTTCCACTTCTTTCTCCAGGGGATCTTTCAGACCCAGGGATCGGACCCACGTCTCCTGCATTGGCTGGTGGATTCTTCACCACTGAGCCACCTGGGAAACCTTTTGATAACCTGGTGATGGTGGTTTAGTTGCTAAGTCGTGTCCGACTCTTGCGACCCCATGGACTGTAGCCCGCCAGGCTCCTCTGTCCATGGGATTCTCCAGGCAAAAATACTGGAGTGGGTTGCCATTCCCTTCTCCAGGGGATCTTCCTGATCCAGGGATGGAATCTGGGTCTCCTGCATTGCAGGAAAATCCTTTACCAGCTGAGCTATAAAGGAAGCCTTTTGATAACATGGTTGTAGTTAATTCTCAAAACAAATCTTCACCTACAGGATTCTCATCTGCATTTTCCAGGAGAAAACACTTCCTGCAGATCTAAGGAGCAGCATTGAGATGTGAACCCAGCTCGGTCTGACCCCAAACCAGTGCTCTTTCCTCTTGCCTGACTTTCTTCCATTTGTAGTGTGGAAGTACTAAGCATGAAGTAGTACTGAGTACTCTTTCTAATTTCCTTGCAATCAGAGAACACAGTTAATTCTGCTTCCTGCCTTTTCTAACTCAACATTACATAAAAAGCATTTTCCGCACATGGCTCCCAAGCATTCACTGTTCTGTTTCATGGCTGCAGAATATTCCACTGAGAGCCAAAAGGCCCCCCACTGTTCCCCTCCTGGGGATCACTTCAGCTGTTTCCCCAAATGGCTGGGTCTGTGAGCACCGAGTTTCCTGGCTGCTGGTACCAGGACCAGATTCAGATGGACCCCTTCTTACTGGTGAGAAAACCTTCTGCCAGAAAGGGGCCACAGCCCATGCCAGGGACCAGACCTTTCCCCCCAAACAAGGCCGAGTCCCAGCTGGCCTCATGGGGGTGCTGCCTCTGGCCGGTGAGCCCCCTTGCCCTCTGGCCAGGAACTGGGTCCTGGGACTCCAAGAACAAGGCAGGGGGAGGAGACTTCTCTGCAATGGGAACCAAGAGGAGATCTCTGCCTCAGTCCCTTCCTATGGGTAGGAGGGAGGGCACCGTCCTGGCCCACCCCTCAGAATTAACCAAAGGCTGCTCCAGCCTGCCAAGAACAGAGGGGCAGGGCTTTCCAATATCTAGTCACAGAAGCAATGCCCCAACTCAAAAGTGTAGGAGCAGAGGTCTTCCCTGGCGGTCTAGTGGTTGAGACTCTGCATTTCACAGCAAGGCTCGCAGCTTCGATGCCCAGTTGGGGGAAGTTCTGCACACCGTGGGGTATGGCCAATAAAAAAAAAAAAAAAATTGTATGAGCAGAGATGTGGGGGCTAGAGGATGAGTGGCTGTGGCAGTTAAGGAGAAAGGGGCTCTGTTTGAGAAAAACAAGTGTTGGCACTGCCAACCTTGGGCTAGCTGTTCCAGAAGGCAGGGGGACAGCAGAGCTGTTCCCTGAGCCGGTCCTTCAGGGGTGGCTCTGCAGTTTACTCGCGTGTGCTTTAGAACAGCCTTCATGGGCTCTGGATTTGAGCCCTTCTTGGCTGCTCACTAGCCTGAGGGGCCTTTGGGCAAGTCACCACCTGTTGATGGTGTGTGAACACAGACCCCCCCCCCCACTCCCCGTCCCCCCCCGCCCCCCCCACCCCGCCCAGCCCCGCAGGCTGCAGGGACGGGCGGTGAAAACACAGAAAGCGCCCAGCGGGAGTCCCAGCACACCACAGACGAGCACTGAACATTCACCCCCTCCCTTATGGGCAACATCGGGGTCCAACCCTTGGGCAAGCCCCTCACGCCATCTCTCCCACACTTTTATTGCCTAGATCTCAATTTGAGAAGTGGTTAAAAAGAGCACAGGCTTAGAGTCAGACAAGGGTTCAAATTCTGATTTTTGCCATTTTGCAGCTGTGTGATCTTGAGGTACATGCTTAACTTCTCCGCGCCCCCCACCCAGACCTAGAAAACTGGTAAGAGTCACCTCCACCCTGCATGATTGCTGTGAGGACAGATGAGGCCAGCTAGTCAGACATGGCATGTGGCACATAGTAGCTGTTCAGTTAACCCTGGCTTCCTCCCTTTAGCTGCCTTTTGTTGTTCCTTTATGGAGAAAAGGTTTACTCCTGGGTCAGAGATGGCTGTCTGTGGGTCTGGAGAATACATCCTGCAATGTTTCTCCCTTGGAGGGCTGGAAACCTTGGCCAGGAAAGGCCTCTTGAAAACCCCAGGGTCAGTTTCCCTGTGTCCAAGGACAGAAGCCTATTTTTAAGCCACCCCAGCAGCATCCCAAACGCGCACTGTACCACCCTCTGAATGATGGCGCTCATTGCCCCAACCCAGCCTTTCCTTTGATCTAAAAAGAGTCCAAGGAGATGGCATTTACCGCCAGGAGGATGGCAGGAAGCACAGCTCTGGCTTCTCTGGATGCCGAGCTGACGGCCTCCAGCGTGCTGGCATTCAGCAGATGGCATTCTGGCTGAGACTTTCAGCAGATTCCACTCCACTGGTAAAGGGAATTGCCAACCCTGAGGACAGTCTATCCTGCCCCCTCCCTCTCCCTAGAGGATGTAACTAGCCTTTTACTGAGCCCTGGGTACACACCCGCATGGCCCTCTGTGTGTAGAGCTGACAGTCTTACAACCCTTCAGGGGGAGACTGCACTGCCTTCACTTTCCAGATGAGGAGGCCAAGGCAGCAGAGCCGGGCAGTGGCAGGAGGGGCCCTTCCCCACCCCCGCCCCTCTCCAAGATGGCCGGGGCCTTGCTAAGGGTGATGAACGCTGTGCCAGCCTCTCTCCCCGGAACACACCCACACGCCACTCACACAATTTGATGGACAATGTCTGGGGCTTCCCGAACCCACACACATCTGACCTCAGACTGTGGACCTTCAGTAAGAAGTCTCTGGTTCAGTGGCAATGGGAGGAAGCAGCACGGTGCACGTGTGTGTGTGTGTGTGTGTGCGCGCGCACACATGTGTGCACACACTCTAAAGAGAAAAGGCAAGGCCGGTATTGGCAGGCTTTCTGTCACCCAAAGCAGGGCAGGGATGTCGGTCTCCTTCGAAACACCTTTTCTATTGGTGGGTTTGAAAGTGGGTTAGAAAGAAAACAACCACGCCTCCCTCACCTCTGCCAAAAAGAGCAGTGACATGCACCCAGGAGACAGATGCCAGCCTAATGGGACTTTGTTCTCTGTTTCCAAGGCCTGGTCAGCAGCACTCGGGATGGAAAGGGGCCAGCCCACGCTGGAAACCACCACCCGGCTCCTCCCCGCTCCTATTCTTGGCAAACAGAGTCCGGTCAGTGCAGTGCAGCGGCCTGACACTCCTGTCGACAGCTGCGAGGAGGCCTGGCAGCGGGGCTGGAGGTCACGCGGCACTGCTCGTTGGGAGAAAAGGCTGCTCCTTCCAGGTCTAAGCGGCAGCCCTCTTGGCTCAAGTGGGCTCTGATGCACTGAGTTCCCAGGGGGTGAAGTCATCCCCACCCCCCACCCCCAAGTCTGGTCAGCAGAGTTGGGATTCCCAAGCTGGCTCTGACCCTCTTCTGGGCCCCTCGGTTGAGGTCTCTTCTTGATAAAGGGGCCCGGGAAACTCCAACTTCAGAAGCGCCGGCTCGCAGGGTCAGGGCCCCCTGCTGTGGAGGATGGTGGGGGGATGCACCCTCATTCTTTCTCGAGGACATCACTTCCTCCTGCATCTGACATTTACAAAGCATCTGCTCCAGGCCGGGGCTGCGCTGGCTGCAGGCGCTGACGACTCACACGCAGAGCCGAGACCAGTGCGGGGTGGACACAGACACCATGATTTCATGTGGGGGTCAGCACCGAGGGCTGCAGCCAAGCTTCTCAGGGGGCCACTCTGGGGGGTGACAAACAGTGGGGAACTGTGTTTCAGGCTGAGGGAACAGTACAGAAAAAGGCCTGGAGGAGAGAACAAGCTGAGTGCCCTTGGGGAAGGGCAGGGAACAGAGTGTAGAAGGCAGAGGGGAGGGTGGAGAGGGAGTCAAGGGCTCTATCACAAAGGGCCTTAAAGGCTGAGCAGAGGAGGTTAAGGTCCTCAAGAAGCCTGGGGGCCTCTGAAGGGCTGGAATCGAGGAAGGAATCCCCAAGGATCCATCTCTCTGAAGAATGAGATTCAAGTCCTGGGTCTTCCCATAGAAACTGTCTTTTCCTCTCTTCCCTGCCTATCAGAAAGACCTGGCAGGGCGGGAATGGGAAAACCAGGCCAGGTTTCAAACACTGCTTCCAACGGCTGGCACAGTCCTGCCCTCGGCACCTGCTTCTCCTCCAGGCAGCTTCTGGCAGCCGCCTGCTGATAAGCCAGCTGATTGGCCAGCAGGCTCCTTGTCTTTGCCCTGAGGGCAGCCACTCCCCCAGCCTGGGTGGGGCCCAGAAGCCTGACAGTTCACTCCTAGCCTCAGCCCTAGGGGAGCCTGCAGGGACCCGGTCCCAACTTTGAAACAACAGATCCACTGGCCCTACTTTTCAGGATCAAATGCAGCTGGAAACTCTCCTAGAACTTCACTGCTCTGGCTTCTGGAGCTGAGGAAATGCTCTTCATAAGCATCAGGGGTGGGTAGTGTTTGCTGGCCCTGAGGGGTGGGAGCCTACCCCTGCAGCTCTCCCAGTGTATACCAAGGGTGAACCATGCTGCCCATTCATTTATGGCCTCACCCTGCCAGGTGGCTTCCTCAAGAGGAAACTGAAGCCCAGAGAGGCAGACATCCGGGCCAGAGGCCACCCAGACTGTGAGGGCAGTGCCTGTCTTTGAATCTGGTCCTGTCTGACCCTGGAAGTTTCATCCTTCCTGTTTTATGCCTCATTCCTCCCCAAGGTTTCTCACTTATCCCCTGAACTGCAAGGAAAAAAAAAATGGCTATGTATAAGAGACAAAGGTGGAGTAAGGCCTGGCTTGGTCTCGGGGGGTAGGGGGGCGTAGGCAGGGGTGGTGTTGCTTGTCATCAATCAGCCTGTTTTGAGCAACTCAAAGGTCAGGGGATGGCAGAACTTGGGATGAAAAATCAGCAGCATCTAAAAAAAGAAAGCAGATTATAGCAGGGGGTGGAGCCCCAGTGCCTAATGGCCCCAAGGTCAGAAAAGGGGATTGGAGGTGGGCATGATCAGAGAGGGACACTCCCAGGGGCCACGTAGAGCCCGGGGCTGGTCCTCTGCCCACCAGATGTCCTATGACCCTCCTGAGAGCACTGAAGGAGGTGACTGCTACCAGACCTACTGCCGCTGAGGAAGGAAGGCTCAAAGAGGCTGGGAGAGCGGCCCCAGGCCACTGGGCCAGGAAGTGGTACAGTCAGTGTCAGAACACACGCCAGCCGGGCGCCCACGGCTAGGAAGAAGACGCTCTGGGTGCTTCGGGCAAAGGGTAGACGTTATCCCTACAGGGAAGGAGCAGCACAGTGCGTGGGTCCTCAGCTAAGGTCGAGTCCTTCCCTGCCATGTTTGGCTCTGAGGCCCGCAGAGAAGCACCTCAAGGGCACCCCTCCCACTCTCCTCCCTTCTCCAAAGATGCAGGTTTCTCTTTCTTCTGCCCCAGACCCGGCAGGCTGGCCTTTCTGCAAATACCCGAGGGCTCCAAGTTGGTGAGTGTAGGCTGAGGATGCCTGAAGGAGTCTGCATGGCTTTCTGCCCTCTGACCTGAGGGGTAAAGGGCAAATGTTGGAAATACACACTCCGGAGTCCTGATAAGAATCTCCATTTCATACATCCTCAGCACTGACGATCCTAGAGTTGCTGGCTCCCTGGGGCCTCTCTACATCCCTATGACCCTTTTTCTCAGATGAGAACATAGGTCCAGATGGGGAGGGGTTGGCCCAGGGTCATGGTGCAGGCAGACAGCTGGGTCAGGATTTGACTCAGATTTGAATCCAAAGCCATGCCCGCTCTTGACACTATGTGGCATCGCCTCCCTAGCCAGCCAGGGAGTACTTTTGGACTCGTCACAGGGCCTTGAGAGTGTGACCCCACACTATTGGGTCCTACTGCTCCTCTCTGCTTCACCAGCTTCAGGAGCACAGATTCCTTGCCTTCAGTGAATTTGAAGTCCACTTATGGAGTCCCCATCTTATATCGGCTCAGACTTCTCATGGAGTCTCCTATTTATTCCTCATCAAACTCCCATGAGGGAGGCACCATCATTCTCCCCACCCTAAAGATGGGAAAGCAAGGTTCAGAGACGGGGAGTGACTTGCCAGGGTCACACAGCTTAGACATAGAACTGAGATTTGAACATAAGACTGCCTCCAAAACCAGTGCTCTTTCTACCCCCTCTCTTAGGGATTCCAGCCGAAGACCCCATCTGCAATCTCTCTGTGACCCTTTGTAAGGCTCTGGGCCTCAGTGTTCTGATCTGTCAGATGGGAGGTGGGACGTGGTGATTCCAAGCATTCTCTAGTCCTGGGAACAGAGTCCCTGAGAGACCTGTCTGCAGGGATGAAGGTCCACACCATCCCCAGAGACAGGGAAATTCTGCTGTTCCATGCTCTGCCCTTGAAGCACCCAGAGTCTTAAGGGGAAGGGAATGTCTTTTGGGGGTAAGGATCTGCCCCTGTGGGGTGGAAAGTTACCAAGCAAACCGGGCTTGGAGACCCAGGGCACGCGGGTGCCCACCCATCTCATAAATCCATCATCCTTGGGGAAAAGGAAAGAAAATGTGTGTCTGCGGGACATAATTATGATATAAACAACGCGTAATGTTGAGGACATAAACAGAACACACATGTTAATGGCTGTGGGCATTCTGCCAACTGCCAGTGCTGCCCCGACTCTCCCACCCCACCCATACCCCCGAATGGCTTACTCATTAAAGAACTTTCTCCCCTCTGTCCAGCATGAGACGAGAGGCTGCCCTGAGCCCCAGTAAAAAGGAGAATGAAAGGGAAGGGATGAGAGTGAGCTGGGACTGACATCCAAGAATGGCTGCTACTCAGAAGTACCTGCTGCTAAGTGTGGGAAAGTGCTGAGGCCTGGAGGTCACGGGGAAGGTACAGACCCAGAAGGGGGAAGGTTGCTCCATCTTTCTGTGCCCCAGCTTCCTGATCTATAAAATGGGCCTAAAACCTCTCAATATGCAGAACTGGCAGGGGGATCATATAAGCGAGAGATTATGAAGGGCCCTCCATGTGTTCAGCAGATGAGCACTGGGGAGCACTTCCTATAAGACCCCAGGGTCAAAAGGCACCTTCGCGGACAATTTATCCCAGACCCGTCTGCTGCTCCAGTTGTGTCTGCCACGTCCATGTCAAGCCCCAGTCGGGCCTGACGCCAGTGCTGCTCCAGCAAAGGACAATTCCCACCCTGCCCTACTGCCAGACAGCCTCCACAGTTAGAAAGTTCTTCCTTTGACTGAGCTGGGATCTCACTGATGTCCACACATGTCTGGTCGTGTCTGTGCTTGGTCCGTAGTGCCCTTCCCTATCAGTCTGCTCCCCTGCCTCATGCATCTGAGACATGTAGGATGTGAGACAGACAACTACAGAAGTTGAAGAGCAACTAAAAAGAAAACTGCCAGACAAATACAAATGTTCACAGTTTCAACACTCCGAAGGCTTCCAGGGCAGATGTGAAATGCCCCCACCTGACCCCCTGTCCCGACCCGGCAGTCATCCATCCAGCATCAACACCCCTTCCTTCTCATCGGAATCGCACTGGACTACGTGTGCTGTGCGCCCTTAGGCAAGTCACTTTCCCTCTCTGTTCTCCCAACAGTTATATGGGGCTAAAAGCAGTAGCTGTCTCACAGGGCTTGTCCTGAGGGCTCGATGCAGGTGCCTGCTGAGAATAGTGTCTGGCACAGACTGGCTGAGTGATACGAGCTGGTGGTTATTATTCTTCTTTTGTGTCTGTCTCCCTTGGGAGTGCCGGGCTCAGCAGGGAGCAGGGGCTGGCTTGCTTAGTGACTACACAATCATACCAGGTGCCCCCCTGAGCATTCACTATCTGTCAGACACTTTGCAGGCCTGAGACGTAACATCATTATCTCCTCTCTGCAGAAAAGGGAATCGAAGCAAAGAGAGGTCAAAGCGTTTGTCTGGAGAATAAGACTCAGACCCAGGGATGGGGGCACCCAGCCCATGCTGCCACCAGCTCTGCCAATGATGACAGCACAGCATGGGGACAGGATTCTCCTGGCCTGCAGGAGAGCCCGGGTGCGGGGTGACGAAGTGCCCTTGCTCGGGCCACGTGCCCTTGCTGAGGGACTGGCAGGGGCTGCCTGTGGCTCTGAGCCCCGTCAGTGGGAAGGATGCGGGTGGCAGTGGGGCTGGGGGTGACCAAGCACAGGCCAGCTTTTATCAGGCAGATGGGGCAGGAGGAAGGGGTGCAGAGCTCCAGTTCACCCCGTCTCCTCCAGAGCAAGATTCCCAGAGGCCACCTCCACCTTAGGAGTTAGAGTCTCCAGGCCGGGGGTGAGGCGGGTGGGGCTGGGGGCTGGGCCTTTCTATAGGCAGTTTCACTCTGGCTGCTGGGCACAGAGGTGCTTCACCTCCCCAGGACAGAGAAAGTAAAAAAGTGTGCCTGCGGGAAGGACAGCCTGTGGGGAGGGGGGTTCAGGAGCCCAGGATGAGGACAAGAGGCCCCGGGGGCAGTGTCCCAGTGACGGGGAAGGGGCTTTGGGGTCAGGCAGGCTTGGGATCAAATTCTGCTCTGCTACTTCCTTGTCTCCTAGGCCGGGGCAGTTCTCAGGATCCTTCTGAGCTCAGTGTCCTCATCTGTGAAGTGGGAGCCAACGTCTGGAAGACGTGTCCTGATGGTTTAAAGGGGATGAAACAGAGAAAGGGCCCGGCACGGGGCAGGCGTGCTGCAGTGCTGACCACTTGGCTACACCCCCCAGGTGGGTGCTCACAGCCTACAGCACGTTGGCCCCCTTCCTCTTCCCTCTCTGCTTTAAGCTCCTGCCACACACCTGGCCTCTGGGCTTCTATTTTCAGCCCTCATAGAGCACCACCAAGTACAGAGAGCCCTTTGGTCCAAAAGAGGAGAGAGCTGACTCTTTCTGTCCACGGAGAAGATTAAACAGCCTGTTCTGAGCAGCCTTTGTGGCCCAGCCCAGCAGACACAGAGCTTCATCCCAGTGGGCAGTGTGGCATCTGAGAAGCTGAGTCTCCTGACTGCAGGCCAGAAACCCCTCTTCCTCTGACCTGATCTTCTCCCACCACTCTGACTTCATATTGCCACCCCCACTTGCACTGGGACCCCCAGAACTCTGCATCTCCCCCTCTACATGCCCTGTTCTCCCTCTCCTTGGGCCTTTGCACATCTAATCCTCTGCCTTGAGCAGCCTTTCCCATTCCGTTGTGGCTAACTTTTCTGCTTTCTGGTCTCAGCTGGACAGCACCTCCTCCAGGAAGCCTTCCCTGCTTCTCCTCCCAGCCCCTGCGTTCCCCTCCCCGACTCATCATAACTGCCCTGTCCTTGCAGCCCCTGCGTTCCCCTCCCCGACTCATCATAACTGCCTTGTCCTTGCTCGTCTCTCCCACTAGACCTGGCGGTCTGGGGGGCCAATGCAAACTGCAAAATGCAACCTGCCATGCAGATTCTTCTCATCAGAAATGAGATGTTTTGGACAGGGCTCAAGGAACCTGGGGGAGCTGCTGTCCGTGTTATGAAAGGGAGGCCTCCCAACCCAGCCCTTTGACTCAAGCCTTGTGGTCACCTGGGGCAGGGTTGTCAAGGCAGGAAGTGACGGGCACTTGTCAGTCACCCCCCTCTAGGGACCCCAGGAACGGGCATGAGGGCTCTCCTTTCCATGGAGGCAACAATAACCACGACAGTGGCCGCCCTGGGCGTTATGCTAAAGCCTCTGCCTGCTCTATGCTGTTTAACACTCACCCCGCCCACTGTGAGGGAGCTGTGCACCCCCACTTCAACTGAGGAAACTGAGGCACAGAGGGGAGTCCTTGCCCACCATCACTGCCCTAGGAAATGGTCACGCTGAGATGGACCCAGGCAGTCTGACGACGAGGTGCGTCTAGACCAGGACACCAGGCCTCCCACTGCTGCCAGCCACTGACCATGCTCATCACAGCCCTTAACCGCTGCCACCCCAGAGAGAAACGCATTTGTACTGTAAGATGCAACATACACACGCACACCGGAAGCAAAAATTTCGGAGAAAAGAATACTTCCCACCTGAATACACTTGATATTTTACTTTTTATCCTAGTCTAGGTAACTAAAGGGCTTCCCTGGTGGCTCAGCGGTAATGAATCTGCCAGCAACTGCAGGAGACCCTGGGTTTGATCCCTGGGTTGGGAAGATCCCCTGGAGAAGGAAGTGGCAACCCACCCCAGTATTCTTGCCTGGAGGATCCCATGGACGGAGGAGCCTGGTGGGCTGCAGTCCGTGGGTCGCAAAGAGTGGGACACACTGAGCGACCAACACTGTCGCTTTCATGTCGTTAAAGGCTTTTTAAAAGCTGGGCTCACACGATCCACAGTAGACCACCTGATCTGGTGGCCAGGCCTTGTTTAGGTGTCAGCCCCTCCCTCTCTGAGGCACAGGGTGACGGCACCTCCTGCTCTGCAGTGATATAACCAACCACCTGACTGTTTTACTAGAGCATTCCATCCTTCTTCCACCAGCGGCCAGTTCCCAGGGGAGGGGAGCTGCCAGCGGCTGTCCATTCATTCATTCCAGGGCTAGTACACAAGATGTGCCCAACAGATAAAGGAACGAAGATGCACACTCGGGAAAATGCAGAGCAGAGCGCACCCCAGGGTCATCCCAGCCTGGGTGCATAGCACTTAAGCAGAGATCAGGGTGGGGCAACTGAGAGATCAGATTTAGGGCAACTGAGCCACAGAAGACCCTGAAGGCAGACAGAAAAAGAAGACATTTGAGTTGGGGAAGGCAGACATGCAGTGGGATTTTCCTTCAGATGTCGCCTCCTCCAGGAAGCCTTACTTACCCCCATTACCCCCAGGGCTCCCTCCTTTCCTGCCAGGGGAGACAGAGAGGAAAGGAAAAGAAGTGGGATCAGAAAGAGGGTAAAAACAGAGGGAGGCCTTAGTTCCTTTTGGCTCCAGATTCTCCATGGCAACTTCTCCACGTTTCCTATGCATTAGACAGACTGTCCTTCTTTCTCAATTCCACGGATGAGTAAGACTGCTGCTCCACTCTACCCTGCCCCGCCCCCAGCATCCTCCCAGGCCATCACCAAGGAGCCTTGACTGGTCAGGGTCCCTAACCATGTGCTGACAGCCTGGCAGGTTTCAGGGCTGTCGGAGGAATCACTGTCACTTCGAGAGGCTCAGGCTCAGGCTCAGGCCTCAGATGGAGGGCTACAAAAGTGATTCTTCAGGACCTGTGGGAGGGAGGCAGATGGGGCCAGACAAGGCAGGCAGGCCCAACCGAACTTCGTACTGTGACTGGGTAAGGGAGGGAGAGAGGTGCAGAGAGAGAGGGACGGCACTGGCTGGGTGATCCGTGCAGCCGCCGGGATGGGAGAAAGGCCGCTGTCCTCCTGGAGCTAAGACCGTCCAGGTCTAGGGAGAAAAGTGGCTGCTGGGTCCTTGGAGCATTGGCCCCCTTTGCCAGAGGGCCGAAGACCCAGGAGGCCTAACACCCACACGGCTCTGGATCCACCAAATAGAGAGAGAGGCCGGGCAGGGAGGGCCCCAGAGCGGCCCTGGGGCAGCAGGTGCTTCTGGTCTGGACGCAGCATCTGCAGATTGACTGTCCGGGTTAGGAAGACTGGCTCTCCCCCTTATACTGGTATGCCTTTATCCTTTATGTCTCCAATCCTCCATCTGCTTCCCTGTAAGATGGGGATAAATATAGTCCCTCTAAAGGGCATTAGGAGGATCTGAAATAGGTGATGTGGGTAAAGCCCCTGACTCAGGGCACAGAGCAGGTTGAGCATGCTTCCCATACTCCGGAGCTTCGGGACACCGCTCACTGATGTAACACTAGAGAGGGCTGTTGACTTGGTCGAGCATGGACTGGCTTAATGATTAAACCCAACCAGCAGTTTGAATTCAGCCTCTTCTCCAACCAGAACTACCAGTGAGTCCTAGAGTGAGCCCCAGGGGTGCACGGAGGGAAGGGACTGAAATGGGCTGGTGGGAGAAGGGGGAGAGTGCCTCCCTCCCTCCCTCCCTCCCTCCCTGTGGAATTCTGCTCTCCCCTCCCCCGCCCTGTGTACACTTCTTATTTTTTTTCCCTTGCAAAACCCAGATTAAGGCTAACGGAGTGCAGGAAAAAAAAAAAGGCCATGTGGTGGTATTAGAAGAGAGGCCTGGGTCTGCTGAGCCCAGCTTTGCCACTGCCTAACTGTGTGAGTTGGGGCAGGTGTTGCAACCTCTCTGGGCCTCAGTCTCCTCATCTGTGAAGTGGAAGAGAATGACAACTTATTTTGCAGGACTGAACTGAAACTAGAAAGGGAATGGGTAAGCACACAGGAAGAGCATAGCAAACCTGAGTTCCCATGCTGACCCTTAATGCTTGTTTATAGGGCACTGCAAGGGACCGTAACGGTGCTGCCCCTCAGTCGATCACAAAAGACATTCCTTTTGGGGGGGCATTTCCTTATCACATGCAATAGCACAGCAGGTGTACTCTGGGGCACTCAATAAATGGTATCTGAACCATCAGCTGGGAGGCTACTGCATGTCATGGGAAGACTGCAGGACTTTGGAGCTAAATAAACCTGGATTTCAATCCTGGTTCTGCCAATTGGATAAGCCATGTGAAGGGGAATGAGTCATTTTACCTCTCTGAGCCTTGGTTTCCTTATCTGTAAGATGGAGATGATAATGCCCACTTTACAGGGCTGTTGCGAGAACTCAGTTCATTCATTCATTCAACAAATATTTACTGAACATCTATTATGTCCTACCCACTGCTGCAGATGCTGAATATATGGCAGTGAACAAAATAGGCAAAATCCTCCTGGGGGAGACAGACGATAAACAGCTAACTACACAGCCCATGTAGCACGTGGTGATCCACGCTAAGGAAAAACCCAAAGCAGGGGAGGGAGTGGGGAGTGCTGGGGGCAGGGGCAATGACAAGAGCTGCCTGGAGCAGACACCATGTGGAGGTCTGGGGGAAGAATGTTCCAGGCAGAGGGAACGGCAAGTGCAGGAGCTTTAAGGAGAAGTGTGCTTGGCATGTAAATAAAGCCACATATGCAGGAAGCCTGGCATGGAATCCAGGTGCTCAGCAAATGCCAGCTCTCTATTTCAAGTCCCATAGAAGGAACACCACGCATGTGTCCTTTCCCTGAGAATGAAAGCGCAAGGATTTCTATAGGGCAATGCTGAGCCAAGGGCTCTTTCCGCCTAAGATGCAGGCAACATGTGAGCTCCACCACCAGCTTTGGGGCCCCACTGAGCCCGGCTCTGCGCTGGGCAACCAGGGATATAAGATAATCAAGATGTGGTCTCTGTCCTCAGGTAGCCCCAAGGAGAGTCATGGAGGTGGGTGATGACAAAGCAAAGTGGTCCGATGAACATGCAGAGACAAGAAGGTATTGGGGTGGCAGAGTAACAGATGGGATTGGGCGTGGGTGGTCAGGGAAGGCTTCCTGGAGGAGGTGACGACTGAGCTGGGTTTTGAAAGATAGACTAGACAGTGAAAGGATATTCTGGGTGTGGAGAGCGTCAGGTACTGAGCACAGAGGTGTAGAAAACGGCCCCGCGTGTGTGAGAAACTAAGTACAGGCAGGTCAGAAAACAACACATGGTTCTTCGTGTTCTTGGCACCTGCAGCCTGATGTGGCGCAGGAATTCCAGTTTTAAACGCAGTGCAGGCTTCAGTCCCAGTGGAGTCTGAATTTTTCACGCTTAGCTACTGCTGTGAGTAACCAACCTTAACCCCAGGTTCCCAGCCCCGGGGTGACCCAGTCCAGAGAGAGAGGGCTGAGTGGGATGGAGACTTCATAAATATCCAGCTATATTTAGCCTGCCTGGCAGGCGTCTGTCCCTTCATCTACCCCAAAGCCGACCCACAGGTGGCAGAATGGCTTTTTTTTACTAGAAGAGCATAAATGATTCTTAATTAAGAAATCTCACAAAGGGGGCTCGTATCTTTGTGGCTGGGAGGACATCTGCTGTTCTATTTGCCAACATCCCCGGACACCTCCAGACTGGGTGGGTGGGTTCTCTCCATCCCCATTAGGGCCATAGCCCTGGCCATAGGGGGCGTGGCCACACTCGGGTAAGAAGACCTGGATTCGAATCCCACCTCTGTCACTGACTAGCTGGAGACCCTCTGCTGGCAACTTCACCTCCCAGAGAATTGGTGAATTCTGTGTGCATTGGCCTGAAAGCTACCCAGGGGCTTATAAGCAGAAGGAGAGGCTCCTCTTCTATAAGCCAGCTTTGGGAATGCAGGACTCAGCACCATGCATTTCAGTCCCTCCCAGAGGAAGAAACAATTATTTTTTATATATAATTATTTTTGGGTATAGCTCTAGAGCAGAGATGGGGTGATACCTTCCTTTCCTCCTAAAACCTCACATATGTGACCCTCACCTTCTGCCCAGGATGCTACAAATGCCCAGCCTTAAGGCAGAATAAAGACTTATTCTAAAGATTCGGGGGCGGGGAGAAGGGTAGGCAGACAGACACAGATCCCAATCTCAACGCGGCCCCCCCAACACCAGCAACATGACCTTGGGTGTGTCATTTCCCCTCCACAGAGCCTCAATTTCTTCAATATAAAACTGGGATACACATCTTTACCGCGAAGCTTCTTTGCATGCTGGGCACTGAGCCTCCAAGCCTCTGAGCAGCGCTGATTTATTCCTACAGTTACCTGGTATTTTCTAGCAAAGCCTTCTCTAGCCCACGCCCACCTCTTCCCAGCTCTGAATCCCCCTACTGTGGCCCTGAAAATTCTGGGGTTGTATTAATTAGAGGGCGATGCGCTCAGCGGCGGCGACTGCGAGGGGTCTAGAGAGCCCCCAGCTGAGCGGACACCAGAGGGGGGCGCAGCCGGGGTGCGCGTGGGAACGTGGCCAAACCAAGCAGCATGTGCCGCGGGGGCGCTGAGCGGCTGGTAACTGAGGTACGCCTGCGAGCACCCCCCGCCCCCGACTCTCAGCCGTTGCAGTCCCGGCACAACCGGCAGCTTCTGACCGTCGGAAGCTCTGAGAAGCCTGGCTTCATTCACGCCCCGGGCTCCTTCATCAGCGCCCCCGGGCTGGAACAAAGGCAAAGCGGGGCGCGCAGCATCGCCCCAACGGCCCCTTCGCGCATCTAACCAAAGCCGGGAGAAGGAGCACGGGGGTCCCCAAGGTAACCAGGACGCGGTACCCGCCCTCCCGGAGCGCAAAGCCCAGCCGCTCCGCGCGCGCTAAGCCGGGAGTCGGGAGGCACTGGAGACTCTAGCCCACTGCGCCCGCCGAGAGCGCTAAGGGGAGTGGGGGTGGGGTGGCTCTCCGGAAGTCACCCAGAGGGTCCCCCGAGGAGAGGAGAACCCCAGCGCCTGCCTCTCGGGCAGGGCTTCCCGGCGTACCTGGAAGGGTCCTGTGCACCGTGTTGCCCATCGCTGCGTCGGGGCGCGGCGTTGGCGGTGGCGCCGGCGCCCTCGGGACGCAGGGAGGCTAATTACGTGCTGGGCCGGGGACCCGGGCCGGGGTCTGGCTCCGGGGCATCGCGGCTGCACCGGCGAGCCGGCGGGCTGCGGCTGGGGCGGGTGCTGAGAGGGAAGCGGCGGCAGCAGGAGGAGGCGGAGCCACAGGCCCGGGCCCGCCGGCTCCGCCCCCGCCTCCCGCCGCCTCCAACCACGCCGGGAGGGGCGGGACCGCGGCCGCCGCATCTTTTGAAAGTTTGCTCCGGGAGGCGGGAGGGGAACCGCCGAGCATCCCGCTCTCGCCGCTCCCGCGCCCGGGTCAGGAAGGCGCGCTGGGCAGTTGGGTGCCCTTGAGGGTGTCAGGCTCGTCAGCCAGCTGGCCTTTCAGTCATTAATTCCAACGTTTTGAGAAAGCTTAATGTATGCCAGGCTCTGGGCCACAGGGGGCCAGCCCCTCGCCCGCAGAGCTTCTGTGCGGGGGTGGGGGCGTGGGAAGGGTCTGGAACGAAAACACCCAGCACAAGGTCACCTTGGACAGTGTAAAAAGCTTAAAAACAGTCCAACCGGGGTGACGGGTAGGGGTGGGACCTTGCACTCACAAGTGGGAAAAACCTAGGCCGGGTCCAAAGATTGGGAGGAGGGAACCTATAAATCATTGATTAAAATATGTATTGAGCACATCCTAGGTGCCATGCGCTGTGCTGGGCACTGCAGATACAGACAATGCATGCTAGTGGTGAAGACAGCAATAACAAACAATTAGGATCAGATAATACAACGATCAAAGCCAGGACGGAGATAAAACAGGACTGAGGGGGTGACTGTGGGGCTTAGGGAGAACCTGGGAGCAAGGCCAGCTCCATCTGAGGAGCAGCAAAGAACCAGCACGGGAAGAGCTGGGGCTGCGTCCCCGGCAGAGAGAGTGACAGGCGTTCCCCATTCATTCATTCACCCCACCTCCCCAGTAGGGGAACCCAGATCACACTCAGCAGGGCATGAAGCCTGCTAGCCCCTGGCCTCACAGGACAGGGCTCCATTTTTCAGATAAAAACATTGAGGCTTGGGAGGTGAAATGACTTGCCCAAGAAAAGCTAATTTCAACCCAGGTTTTTTCCGACTCTATTTTCCATGCTCTTGTTTCCCTTGTGACTTTATGAAATATGTTATCACCCCCACTTCTCAGACAGGCAGATTGAGCCTCAGAGAGTGGAGAACAGGTGCCTCAAATTTCCGAGTAAAGCTGACTGGAGCTGTGTGAATGAAAGGTGGGTATCTGGGAGAGACACCTCCCTTGCACCAAGTTCAGTTTCTCTGGTGCCTTCTGCCTGGAGTGCCTGGTCCATCCCAAAGAGTTTTTGTTCTTCAAGGTCAGCTGAAAGCCTCCACCTCTGGGAAGACGTCTCTATTCCCCACCACCCCTGATTTATCACACATGCTTGAACATAAGGTTGTCTGGTGTCTGAGCTACTGATTTCTCATATTATGGGTGCTCTGTTAGTCATTTCTTTAAAAAAAAAAAAAAGAAACATGAGGTCCTGTTTGGGAAAGGTACATTAGTTTCATATATCCTCAATCCATGTGAGTTTGGGATGCATACAGAGGTCAGTATTATTATAAAAGGAGTCTAGAAAAGTTTCCTCATATAAAACAGTGCAATGCAAACAGTATTTTGTGACTACAAGTGTCCCAAAGGGAAGGTCACAAAGGGAGGGTGTTGTCAACAGGCCTTTTAAAGGTCACTTTCAGAGCGCTCAAATAAGTGGCAGTGCTGTGCAAATAAAAAATGCACGCCTGCAAATGAAGCCCCAACTGTCCAAATGCTCTGCAGATGATACCTGCAGAGGGAGCAGTGTCCCGTGGTCACCTGACACGTGGATCCAAAAGAGCCGTGTTTAACATCTTGGTCCCTGTGGTTAAGGTGTGCTCTGGAAAACCAGGAAGTCTTCCCCCTGCCCTTCCAGCAGGTGATGGTGACTCTGGTGTCAAAGCCATGTGCAAAGAATGTGAACCCAAGTAGTTTCTTGAAATTTAGACTAAAGCATTCTTTCCAAATTAATATTTTATATAAAGATGATTTAAAATATTTATCTCTCAGTAAGGTCTTCCCTGGTGGTTCAGTGGCAAAGAATTTGCCTGCCAGACAGGAGACACGGGTTTGATCCCTGGGTCAGGAAGATCCCCTGGAAGAGGAAATGGCAACCATTCCAATATTCTTGCCTGGAGAATCCCATGGACAGAGGAGCCTGGTGAGCTACAGTCCATGGGGTCGCAAAGAGTCAGACACGACTGAGCGACTAAACAACAGTCTCTCAGTAAGGAAATAAATATTACAAATAGACTTCTGACTATCTCACCCCCATCCTTAAAGTTTACATTGTTCACCTTTACTGTGCATCTTTTATTGGGAGAATAGAGATTGCCTTAACCTTTACTTGGGTTACCAAATAGTCGAGCATATACAATAGTTGCTCACTCCTCTGAGGTCCCTCTGCACTTTGTCTTTTCTGTTAATTACATCTTCAGGGGAAGTGGTTGTACCTGTTACCCTTCCACCCTCTCTAGTGGCAGATGAGAAGCGTCCTGTGGGCAGGACCCGGGACATATTCACTTATGAATCCCCAGTGCCCACAGTAAGAGTAGCATACACATTTGAACAAACTGACTGCAGAGAGGCATTGCTGTGAAGTGGGAGGGGAAAGGAAAGAAAGATGGAAGAAGGGAGGGAGGAAGGGATGGAAGAAGGAAGGGTAGAAAAGAGTTGTGAAGGAATGAATTTGGTTGATAGTAGCCCTGGACTGGGGTGTGATCAATAGTGATATGTGCGGGGAGAAACAAAATAGGGATGCATCAACAGAGGTATAGTCCATAGAACGAAGGAGGAGCTTGCTGTTCCAGTGCATGATTAGACCTTTCTGGGAGAAGTTGCTTTGGTTACAGGCACCACACTTGAGAAGGAAGACAAAGCTGCTTCACTAAGGTGGGTCAGGTGGCTTTGGGGGAGAGGGAGATCCCAGTCACCCAGGAGATGTGTAAACAGAAGCAGGGGATGCGGAGCATCCTTGGGCTAGGACAGCAGCCTCTAGTCATAACCTCTCCTGGCTTTGACTTTCACACAGCCCCCTCCCCCTTAGCCATATCCAGAATAGAAGAGACAATACTGCCCTCCTTCGGCACCAGGACCCATGCTTGGATTGCAGGGGCCCCTGGGTGGGGCTGCTTCTCTTGATTGTGCAGTGCTGGCACAGCCTCCCACGGCAGTGGGTAGAGGGAGGGCCTTGGCTGTGCTCCCTGGCATTGCTTCTTCTGGGCATGCCCTCGCAGATCCTGCCCCAGGCATAGCAGGCAGTCAGGTGCACCGAGCTGGTGAGAGTTTTGTCCAGTGTAGACTCCTGGATAAAAGACCCCTTCTTTCAGGGAACCCAAGGGCCTTTGCATAGGCTCCTCCTTGCAGCTCAAGAACACGCAAACCACAAAGCTTGGTTTTCAAATTGTTGCAGGAAACCTCTACTTTTCAGCAAACCCTGATCATCAAACCCTCGATTTCCAAATCCAGTGGTCTTCACCCACAAAAGCAATATCTTTTTCAGCTCCTGGTTACTAAGTGCCAGCCACGCAGCGGGTATCAGGCTGGACCCTCTGAGTGCTCCTCCTCACAGCCTAGCATTAACGTAATTCCTGTCTGACAGGAGAGGAAAGTGAAGCGCAGTGTGAGGAAGGAACTTCCGAGTTCACCCTGCCAGGAGGAGCAGAACCTCGAGGCTTCTAGCTCTCTGCTTACGCAGAGGAGGAAACTGGCCTCGGAACAACAAAGTCACCCGTCCAGGGTGGCACAG
Organism: Bos indicus x Bos taurus; assembly: GCF_003369695.1. NCBI lineage: Eukaryota > Metazoa > Chordata > Mammalia > Artiodactyla > Bovidae > Bos > Bos indicus x Bos taurus. Next base: position 4,272,888 of record NC_040095.1, on the reverse strand, counting down.
CGGTGAGCAGAGGGGCCATGTGTCTTGAGTTCTAGCTCCTATACCTTCATCCACACCTTGCTGCCCTCAAAGAGTGAATCATGTTTGTGAGCCACTGAATCTGGCCACAGTTTATGCAGCAGCCAAGACCAAAAGGGGAAGAAGCCCTGGCATGTGGCTTTTTCTTGTCCTGTTCTCTTGAGTACTTGGTGCCAGCATCATTTCCAAAGGGTAGCTCATCGCTGATACACAGGAGGAATGAATGGACAGACCCTTCCTCCAGAGTCTCCCTGAAGACACAGCGACAGCATTCAGATGGATGAGTCCCATATTGGCCATCTGAAAAGGCCACGCACTGACATTTTCCTGAAATTCAATGAAGGAGCTCTGCCACAGACTGGGGTCATACATGTCCTGGACTCAGCTTTCTCATAACATACAGACGGAGCTTAGATGCTCTGAGACACACGGTCATGATGGCCATGGAATGGAAGCCTGAGGCAGGGGCTGAATTTGAATCAATTTATGATCCCAGTAACCTGCATTCACTGTGTAATTACAATGCTAATCACAATGCAGTAATAGCTAATAACATTTATTGAGTGTGGTATGCTGTTTCAAGTCCTTTAGATGCTTTAAGCTCACAATGACCCTAGGAAGTAGTGTTACTAGTGTGCCCATTTTATGGATGGAGAAACCAAATCCTAGAGACTGTAGGTAGCTTGCTGTAGCCACGCAGGCAGAGAACAATCTGACTGATCATGTTAGGTTCTGATTTATTTAATCCTCACAATAACCCTATGAGTGAGAAAAGGAGTTAAAGGTTAAGGAGCTGTTTTGTATTTTTGCCGTTTAAAATCTTCCTCTCCTCCAAGCAGGGTTAGGGGCCCTTATCATACCTATTCTATAAGGTATGCTGAGAGGCTCAGAGAGGTGCAGAAACTTGTCCAAACCACACAGCCAAGACAGGAGGACCTGGACAGGAGCCCAGCCTGCTCTGATCTCAGAGTCTGTGTGTTTCTCCTGCTGACCCCCCAGGTGGCTGAGAGCTTGCAAAGAGCCCGGCCCGGAGTAACCTGAGGGCTGGCCTGTGCTGACCCACCCCCGGGCCCAGTGCACAGCTTGTCCCAGCCTGTGAGAGCCCACTCTCTGCTGCTACCCTCCCAGAGCTGTAGAGACCCACCAGGAGGGACCTGGATTTTTAAAGAAAAGTTGGAATAATGAATGTGGAAAGGGCCAAACCCTAGCTACGCTACTTACTTACTTCCCTTGAACCTTGCTGGCTGTGCATCTCTGTACAGTTACTTTACCTCTCTGAACATCGGTTGCCTCATCTGTAAAATGCGGATGATAATTAATAATGCCTACCTGATAGCTGCTGTAAACTTCTAATGAGATTATGATTGCAAAGTGTGTGGCACAGAATACGTGCTCAAGTGCTGAATGAATGCATGGGTTGATGAATCAATAAGTAAACCCCAGGGATGGGGGTTGGATCTCATCCGGAGAGGTTGAGGTGCTGGCTGGGGGCTCAGGCCCTGGGTTCACAGCCTGACTTCCCTCCTGCCTAGCTGTGTGGCTTTGAGAGTGTTACTCAGCTTCTCTGTGCCTTACTCCCCTCATGGATAAAACGGGCTAGTAAAAGGACTAGCCTCATTGCATTGTTTTGAGGATTAAATGAGGTAATACATGTCAAGTGCTCAGAACAGTGCCTGGCACATGGCAAATATGCAATGAAACTCAGTCACTGTAGAGAATTTCGGGGAGAATGGCTCCATGTACATGTATGACTGAGTCCCTTTGCTGTTCACCTGAGACTATCACATGGGGACATGACGGGGTCCAGTGGAGGAAGCCTTGGACACTGTGGTGTCTCCTCTCTTGCTGGAGCTCCTCAGAGCTGGGTCAGAGCTGCCAGTTTTGTGGCTCCTGAGCAGGAGATTGGAGGGCTTGTGCCAACCTGGGGACCCATGGTGCCACTTCAGACCATGTGAGGTGTGGGTTATGCCTGGCAGGCCTGAGACCAGTGGCTTCCTGCCACCCTCAGGCCCTGCCCTGGTCAGAGCATCAAGGGGATCACAGAGACTCTGGGGCCTTGTGGGCTGCAGCAGGCAGCTGAGTGGGGACCCCGGGTTGGCAGGGATCTGGGGCAGACTGGGGTCCAGGGCAGCTGGGGTGTGCGTGTCTCCGTGTGCAAGGTCCTGTTGTGCAAGGGCCAGGCACCGTGGATGTGTTCCAGTGCGCTCTGGGCTGCGGGGGCAAGCAAGGTCTTCCTCCGGCTCTGACGGGGGACGCTGCAGGGAGAAAAAGTCCCGCTCTGGGTCCCTGGCTGGGTGCATACCAGCCCGCTACTGCCCAGCCGAGGGTCTTGGAGTGTGTCACATGCCAACTCTGAGCCTCAAGTTCCTTATCTGTAGAATGGGGACAGTAGTTCCTAGCACGAGAATGAAATGAGAAGCAGCCTGGGAAGAGGTTGGCTCAGAGTGGATGCTTAGTTCAGACAAGCTGAGGCTAGAATTACTGCGAGTTTGAAGTAAGATCCAGTGAGGAGCACACTTTTGCTCCAAACCACAATCTATAGTATAAAGCGCGATTGGGCTGCATTTCTTTCCAGGAGCCCAGTGACGCTGGTAACGGCCAGGGAACAGAGGCAGATCTTGGTGGGGCAAGTTGGGGGGTGGGGAATGGGAGGGTGAGACCACAACAGCACAGCAGGAACCCCGAGGCCAGGTTGGAGTGTTCAAAACTCCCTCATTGTCCTTGCTTGGCTGTGTGATGTCTGGCAAGCGACTTCCTTTACTAAGCCTCAGATTTTTCCTCTGAAAAGGGAGGCGGGCCAGGGTCTGTTGCTGCTGTTGTTCAGTCACTAAGTCATGTACAACTCTTTGCGACCCCATAGGCTGCAGTATGCCAGGCTCCTCTGCCCTTCACTATTTCCCAGAGTTTCCTCAAATTCATGCCCATTGAGTCAATGATGCTATCCAACCATCTCATCCTCTGGCACCCTCTTCTCCTTTTTCCTTCAACCTTTCCCAGCATCAGGGTCTTTTCCAGTGAGTTGACTCTTCGCATCAGGTGGCCAAAGTATTGGAGCTTCAGCATCAGTCCTTCCAATTGGCAAGAGCATGTGAGGTCAGCATTCCTTCTGTGGCTCCAGAACCTGGTGTGGAGACTGGTTCAGAGCAGTCTCCTCATCTCTGGCAGCTATTGTAACCATCTCAGGAGGAGAAAGGCTGGGGCCTCAGCCTGCTCTCCAGGCTGACGGACTAGACTCCTTATTTATTTAGGGATCCAAGAAGCCACCCCAACCCATACTGGAGGCTCCTCCCCATGGTCTGGTTCACACTCAGAAGTTTCTTCCTCATCGTCTGCCCAGCTTGAAAGGAGGTGTCTGGGCTGCTGGCTGGAGAAGCTCAGACACTGATTGGGACTTGGAAAGCCCAAATCAGCTTGAGGCTTAAGCGCTTACCCACCCAGACCTCAGACGGGCCGCAGCGTCCTCATCTGTAAAATGGCCATGAAAAATCAGTTTCTGGGTTTTGGGGGATCGGATGAGTGGGGCTGTGACCCTCAGGCCATGGGTATTGCAGCCTTGCAGTCGGATGCACAGGGCCAGGTTGGAGTCTAGGATTTGGTCCCACAGACCTGGGTTCAAGTCGCGATTCACTTTCTTACTTGCCCTGGTGTCTCAGAGTGATGGGGACTCAATGACAAGCCAAACTCTTGGGGAACAAGGACACTCTGTAAACAAGGGACATTAATGCTCTCAGAGAAATAGATACAGGAAGGTAAGTATAGTCTTCTCTCTCCCACTCTGCCCCCCACCAATTTCTGGTTCCTGCTTGCTCTGTCCCTACTGGTCCCGTAACTGGGGGAAATCTCCAGAGGACTCTTTAAAACTCCGTCCCACAGGCGTTGTTGGGGCGGTGTCGCCCCCTAGCTGGCTGGGGAGAGTCAGTCAGTGCAGGCAGGATGGGAGGAGCTGGGACTGAGCCAGCAGGGGGCGAGGGGGGCATCGGGAGGAGGCCCCAGAGCTGGTGCGACGAATGGGCTGCAGAAGCCCAGCACCGGGGAGCAGGTTCCAGCTCATCGAGACATTTCCCTCATGGCCTCTTTGCCCGTTTCCCTGATGAAGAAGCTGAAGCTAGGAGAAGGCAAGGATGTGCCTGTGTCACACAGCTGCAGCGGACTCACGCCTGTCGTGGGGCATGTGACTCACCTCTCACCTGCAGAAGGAAGAGGCTCCTCAGGCCAAGAGGAAGGAGACCAGGAGAGGAGGTGTGGGTGTCTCAAAGAGCCCACTTTATCTCCCATCCTCCCGGAGTGGTTAACAGTGGGAGCCCAGGAGGCAGAGGGCTGCAGTTCGAATCCCAGCTTGGGCACTCACTGCCTGTGACCTTGTCTAGCCACGCAACCTCATTGTGCCTCAGGTTCTGTATCTATGTGTGCGCACTAAGTTGCTTCAGTTGTGTCTGACTCTTTGCGACCCCATGGACTGTAGCCAGTCAGGCTCCTCTGTCCATGGGACTCTCCAGGCAAGAATATTGGAGTGGATTGCCATGCCCTCCTCCAGAGGATCTTCCTGACCCAGGGATCAAAACTGTGGTTCTTACATCTTGTGCATTGGCAGGTGGGTTGTTTATCACTAGCGCCGCCTGGGAAGCCCCTGTATCTATGAAATGAGACAAATGATAGAAGCTCCTTGAGAGGGTTGTGAGGAGAGAAGGAGCTGACGGACCTGAAGCATTTACATGGGCGTCAGGAAATAACTCTTAAGAAACACGTGACCCACAGACAGCCATGGTTACAGGTTCTAACTTCTGCTTTGATAGGCCTCATAAGCTTCTTTTTTAAAATGTACTTTATTTATTTATTTTCGTTGTGCGGGTCTTAATTGCGGCCCACGGGTTTTTGGCTGCAGCATGAGAACTCTTAGGTGCAGCACGTGGAATCTAGTTCCCCCACCAGGACTCAAACGTGGACCCCCCGCATTGGGAACATGGAGTCTTAGCCACTAGACCACCAGGCAAGCCCTGCCTCATAAGCTTCTGTTTGCAATTTTTTGGTCTGAAATCCACGTCTAAGTGTCTTTCTTGAGGACGTAATGCCAAATGGATGGGGACTAAGCTAAGAAATGCCAAGAGATCTTCAGTACACACCAGTGTGAATTCACTAACACCTCCTACCACAGGTAATGGTTAGTAAACAGGTGTCACTCTCAGAACCTTACAGAGCTCCTGGCCATGATGTTTCCAAAGAGTTTGGAGTCAAAGGAGAGAAAACTTATGTTTTAGTGTCAAATGAGAAAGGCTGAACACAGAACTATTAACTCAGAATGATGACAAGTTTATAAAAGCAAAATAAGCAAATACACAATGTGTATAAAAACAAGGTGAAAGGAAATGCATCAAAATATGCCGAGTCATTTTTGCTGAGTGATAAGGCATATGGGCTTTGTTTTCATTCTCTGTCTGTTGGCAGTTAAAAAATTTTTCTATTTATTTATTCATTTTTTGGCTGTGTGGCACATAGGCTCTCAGATACCCAACCAGAGATCAAACCCAGGCCCCCGGTATTTGGAGTATGTAGTCTTAACCACTGGGCCACCACGGATGTCCCTGTTGGTAAGTTTTAAATGTTCTGTAATGAGCACACATAAAATTTTTCTAATGGGAAAGAACTCAATAGACTACTTTTCAAAGATAGCATCTTATCTGGAAGCTGAACCACTGCCTGACCCATCCTTAGCATGTTGGGATGGGTTATCAATTTTTTTCAAGCAATGGGACAGAAGTGTGGTGGGTAGTGCTTAGTTCACACATGTTTACTATGTCCCAGATCTGGGTCAGCTTCCAAGTGTGCAGGGTGTACAAGGGAGGTGGGTCTGGGGTCGGGGGAGGCTAGGCACAGCTCAAAGACACCTTGATACCAAGCTGGCAGGGGGTACAAAGAAAACATTCTGGGGACATTGCTGTCGTCACGATTTTGCCATAGCCAAATGTCGCCTGTGTTACCACTCACTTCAGAGTTTTTTTTTTTTTTTTTTTAAATTGGTTGACCTGAAATGTATTCAGAAAACTGTAAACAGTATTGAGAGGAATCCAAAAACTAAGTGGAAGGTATATCATATTCAGGAGTTGAAAGATACAACATTTTAAAGAAATCAATTCTCTGCAAACTGACTTATACATACATGCATACAACCTAATCAAAATCCTAACAAGGATATGTGTGTGTATGTAACTTAAAAAACAGGTTGTAAAAATCCATGTGGAAATACAAAGGGTAAACGATAGCCCTTTTTAAAAATAGAGAGCAAAGTAAAAGGATTCACTCTGCTGGACCCCAATACCCATCATACAGCGGAGTAAGAGATGTGGTGTTTGTACAAGGAGAGACAAATAGACCAATGGAATCGAGACAGATGCCAGACAGAAATCGGCTCATGTTCTGTGACAACTGTGACATTACCAAGCAGCGGGGGAAAGGGACAGTCTTTCCAATGCCTTCTGCTGGGCCAGTTGGATACCTGTATAAGAAGAAAAACTTCATCCCTACTCTGTTCACTATCACACTATTCACATCAGTTTCAGAGGACTTGTAGATGTGAATGTTAAAGGCAAAACAGAAAACTTCTGAAAAGCAACATAAGAAAATATCTTCATAACTTCAAAGTGGCTCGAAATATACTTTAATAAGACATAGAAAGTGCTAACCATTAAAATGGATTGATAAAATTGACTGAATTAAAAGTTAATATTCTTTTTATCAAAAGATATTAGTGAGAAAATTAAAAGGCAAGTTACAGAGTGAGAAAAAATACATCGTACACTACAACCAACCAAGGACTTGCTCGTTTCCAGAATAAATACAACTACAGACTGATATGAAAAAGACCAATAACTCAATATAGCCACCTTGTTTCATCAAGCTTTGCTTTTTCGTTCTTCATAGATACTAAGTGTTTTACAATTTGAAGGTTTATGGGACCCTTGTGTTGAGAAAATCTTTCGACACCATTTTTCCAGCAACACAGCTTCACTGATGTCTCTGTGTCACATTTAGGTAATTCTCACAATATTTCAAACTTTTTCTTTATGGTGACCTGTGATCAGGGGTCTTTCTTGTTACTCTTGTTATTGTTTTGGAGTGCCATGAACTGCTACCACTACAAGATGTTGTGTGTACTGATGCTCCACTGACCGCCTGGTCCCATCTCTCTTCCTCTCCTCGGGTCTCTCTATTCCCTGAGACACAATCGTATTGAAATTGGGCCAGTTTAATGACCCCACAACAACCTCTAAGCATTCAAGTGAAAGGAATAGTCACGTGTCTCTCACTTTAAATCAAAAGCTAGAAATGATTACGATTAGTGAGGAAGGCGTGCCAAAAGCTAAGACAGACCAAAAGCTAGGCCTCCTGTGCCAGACAGTTAGCCTCCTGTGCCAGACATGTGAACGCAAAGGAAAAGCTCTTGAAGGAAGTTAAAAGTGCTATTCCAGTGAACACATGAATGATTAGAAAGCTGAACAGCCTTGCTGCCAATAAGGAGAATGTTTTAGAGGTCTAGATAGAAGATGAAACCAGCCACAACCTTCCCTTAAGGCAGAGCATAATCCAGAACAAGACTCTAACTCTCTTCAGTTCTCTGAAAGCTGACAGAGGGGAGGAAGCTGCAGAAGAAAAGTTTGAGGGTAGCAGAGTTTAGCTCATGAGGTTTAAGGAAAGAAACTGTCTCTATAACATAAAAGTGCAAGGTGAAGGAGCAAATGCTGATGCAGAAGCTGCAGCAATTATCCAGATCTAGCTAAGAGAATTCATAATGTGTCTATACCAAACAACACATTTTCAGGGTGGACAAAACAGTCTTTGACTGGAAGAAGAGGTCATCTAAGACTTTCATAGCTAGAGAGGAGAAGTCAAGACCTGGCTTCAAAAACTTCAAAGGACAGGCTGACTGTCTTCTTAATGAGCTAATGCAGCTGGTGACTTTAAGTTGAAGCCAATCTAATTTACCATTCCAAAAATCTTGCAGCCCTTAAGAACTGTGCCAAATCTACTCCACATGTGCTCTGTGACTATAACAATAAAGCCGGGATGACAGCACGTCTGTTTACAACATGGTTTACTGAATATTTTAAGCCCACTGCTGAGATCTACTGCTCAGAAAAAAAAGATTTGTTTAAAAATATTACTGCTCATTGACAATGCATGCACCTGGTCACCCAAAATCTCTGATGGAGAAGAACAACAAGATTAATGTTTTCCTGCCTGCTAATGTAGCATCCAATCTACAGCCCATGCATCAAGGAAGGCTTTGGATATTCAGGTCTTCTTATTTAAGGCTATAGCTACCATAGATAGTGATTCTTTTGATGCATCTGGGCAAGGTCAGTTGAAAACATTCTGGAAAGGGTTCTCCATTCTAGATGTCATTAACAACATTCATGATTCATGGAAAAAGTAAAACTATTATCATTAATAGGAGTTTTTTGAAGAAGTTGATTCCAACCCTCATGGATGACTTTGAGGGGTTCAAGACTTCAGTTGAAGAAGTAACTTCAGATATGGTGGAAACAGCAAGAGAACTAGAATTATTAATAGAAGTGGAGCTGAAGATGAGGCTGAATTGCTGCAATCTCATGATAAAATCTGAATGGATGAGGAGTTGCTTCTTCTGGATGATGAAAGAAAGCGGTTTCCTGAGATGGACTCTTCTCCTGGTGAAGATGCTGTGAAGATGGTTGAGATGACAATGCATGGTCTAGACTATAAGCTTGGTTGCCAAAGCAGCAACAGGGCTTGAGAGGATCGATTCTAATTGTGAAAGGTGTTATACCGTGGGTAAAATGCTATCAGACAGCATTGCTTGCTACAGAGAAACCATTCATGAAAGGAAGAGTCAACTGAAGTGGCAAACTTCACTGTTGGCTTATTTTAAGGAATTGCCATGGCACCCTAACCTTCAGCAACCACCGCCCTGCTCAGTCGGCAGCCACCAACATGGAGCCAAGACTCTCCACCAACCAAAGGATTACGTCTCCCTGACGGCTCAGGTGTTGTTAGCATTTTTTATCAATAAAGTATTTTTAAATTAAGGTTTACCATTTTTAGACATAATGCTATTGCATACTTAATAGACTACAGTATAGTGTAAATATAACTTTTGTATGCACTGGGAAACCCCAAAATTCATATGACTTGCTTTATTGCAGTACTCTTGCCTGGAAAATCCCATGGACAAAGGAGCCTGGTAGGCAGCAGTCCATGGGGTTGCAAAGAGTCAGACACGACTGAGTGACTTCACTTTCAGTTTTTACTTTCATGCATTGGAGAAGGAAATGGCAACCCACTCCAGTGTTCTTGCTTGGAGAATCCCAGGGATGGGGGAGCCTGGTGGGCTGCCATCTATGGGGTTGTACAGAGTCGGACACGACTGAAGCGACTTAGCAGCAGAAGCGGCTTTATTGCAATACTCTCTTTTTTAAAAGATTTTTTGATGTGGACCATTTTTACAATCTTTATTGAATTTGTTACAATATTGCTCTTGTTTTATGTTTTGGTTTTTTGGTCACGAGGCATGTGGGATCTTAGTTCCCCAACCAGGGATCGAACCCGCACCCCCTGCTTTGGAAGATGAAGTCTTAACCACTGAACCGCCAGGCAAGTCCCTGCAATCTTCTCTTTATTACAATGATCTGGAACCAGACTTTCAACATCTCTGAGATATGCCTTTATAAAAACAAGAGAAAACCAAGAACTTCACAAGAATATTCCAATTGCCAATAAATATATAAAATAGTACTGAATCTCATCAGTAATCAGGGAAATGAAAAAAATCAAAGTCACAATGGATAAGCATGGCACCCCAGCCAGGCTGGCTAAAATGTAAATTTTTGACAACCGAGAACTGGCAAGGATGTGGAGCAACGGGAACTCTCACACGCTGTCGATGAGACTGCAAAGTGGCGCAGTCACTCTCTGGAAAACAGTGTTAAGTACTGTTAGAGTTATATATATACATACCCCATGATCCAGCAAAACCCTCCTATCTACTGACTCAACATCAATGTCTATTTATATGAACCTAGAGACCTGTTCATGAGTGTTCCTAGCAGTTTTATTCAAACAGCCTCAAACTGAGAACAACCCAAACGTCCATCAACAGCAGAATGGTCAGTATGCTGGGGTGTACTCAGACAATGGAATATCACTCAGTAACGAGAATGAAGTCCAGCCCACATACCAACCTGGAGGACTCAGCCACATAACGTCCTGTGAAAGAAGCCAGGTACTAGTGAGTACGTATGACATGACTTTATATGATGTAGAGAAACAGGTATGTGTAGGCTATAAAAGTGGACAGAAAAGTAAGACCTGACTATCATAAAACTCAGAGTAGTGGGCACCTTTGAACAGGAGGGAGGGGTGCCAATTGGGAGGGACCCAAGGGAGGGGCTTATGGGGAGCTAGAAATGTCCTATTTCTAGACCTGGATGTTTGCTTTTTGATAAATTATTGAGCTGCACACTTCAGTATTGATGTGAGCTTTGCTGCTGCTGCTAAGTCAGTTCAGTCGTGTCCGACTCTGTGCAACCCCATAGACGGAAGCCCACCAGGCTCCCCCGTCCCTGGGAGTCTACAGGCAAGAACACTGGAGTGGGTTGCCATTTCCTTCTCCAATGCATGAAAGTGAAAAGTGAAAGGAAAGTCGCTCAGTCGTGTCTGACTCGTAGCGACCCCATGGACTGCAGCCCACCAGGCTCCTCCACCCATGGGATTTTCCAGGCAAGAGTACTGGAGTGGGGTGCCATTGCCTTCCCCGGATGTGAGCTTTAGTCACACACAATACGGTTTCCTGGTGCCTGTTATATTTCACAACAAAAAGTTTAGTTTTCTTTTAGTACAAAAAGAAAAAGTACTTCCAGGGCACGAGAGGGAAGGCCATTTGAAACAATCTAGTTCTGGAGGGAGGACCCTGAGGCAGAAAAGCAAGGTAGTGTCAGTAAGAAACACAGATGGCATCACTGAAGTCGTTTCATCTGGGATGGCTCAGTCGTAAAGACTCCTCTTGCCAATGCAGAAGACGCAGGTTCAATCCCTGGATCGGGAAGATCCCCTGGAGGAGGAAATGGAAACCCACTCCAGTATTCTTGCCTGGGAAATCCCACGGATAGAGGAGCCTGGCAGGCTGCAATTCTTGGGGTCGCAAAGAGTCGGACATCACTCAGCACACAAGTGTCATATGCCTTATCCGTCTTAGAAACGGAATTCACGAGAGAGAGGGGTGATGCAGAGGTGTACACTAGCATGTTTACAAACTGGAAAATAAATGCATGTAGATTTCCAACTGAAAGTCAGCCACCCTGGCTGCGCTGTTTGGTAGAGATGGTCAGCCGTCCAATTTTCGAGATGGAGTTTTGGGAAAGATGTACGAGTGGGATCTACAGCTCCAAGGTCAGGGTGAGATTTTACTTAAAGCATCTGTGGGGTACACAGCATGCTGGAAGTTTTGTAACTATTTACTTTTGTGGTAAAAACATTTAGGTGATGACTAAAAATACTTTTATGTCATAGGTAGCTTTCAAAGTTCTTTCAGGGGCGATGAGAGCCCCCAGTGTGAAGACCCCTGTCTTGACAGGTGTATGAATAGACAGAGAGAGGCAAGCCAGGCCCTCCAGGGGAGGAAGAGCATGGGCAGAGGCCTGGCAGGGCAGTTGTGCTGGGAAGGAGCTGGGGAGGAAGGAGAGTGGGGGTCTGGTCTCTGGGGGAGCCCTGAAGGGTCACTCCTGGGGACGTACAGGAGGTGAGCAGGAAGAGGCTGAGGGACTGGGGAGGCAGAGCCCCACGGGGCCAGCAGGAAGAAAAGGTGAGGGGCTGGGAGCCTCTAAGGGAAGAGGTGGCCAAGCAGGTGTAGGAAAAAAAGCAAAGAAAGGGCCTCCCAGGCCGCCTGCTGTGTGTGGCCCCAGCTCTTGAAAAGATCCAATAAAATGGCCCCCCTCCCCTTCTCCACTTTTCAAGCGGCTGCCTTGAAAAGACATTGTGCCCACCCCTCTGCCCCCAGCTCCCATGCCCCACTACCACCAGGGTCTCCCGGCAACACTGGTCTTTCCTGGCCAGATGGGGGTACGGGGTGGCACACGGTGGGGGGAAGTGGAAGGCCATCCAGCCACCTAGCCCTGTGCCTGGGGACAGAAACCGCTGGGGGTGACTCTATCCTTCACATCTCTTTTTGGAAAATTGTTCACACAAAAGACAGTGGCTATAATTAAAAATTAAAATTTCAAATAATGCCAACATTGGCAGAAAGATCAGAGACATTGTGCTCTCTGTAAGTCTCCACTGCAGCCAATCCGCTATGTATTCTTGCTACCGCTGGTCAAATTCTCCCCAAAAGAAAAATAGCCAGGTCTTCGGAATCAGTCAGTCAGGATGTACATCCCAACTCGGCAACTGCTGTGTGACCTTGGACAAGTTTTTTACCTCTCTGAGTCATATTTCCTCATCTGCTAAATGGAGCTAGGTTGAATACCAATTTCAGAATACTGATGCAATGCTCTGGGTCCTCCACAGCTTGAATCTCCACCCCTATCCCCACCCCACCCTGACCAAAGTTGAAAGAGGTGGGTATGTCACCATGGGGAGGAGAGTGGAACACTCTGGATACTGTTCCTGGTTCACCCACACTCTCAGAGGGAGCTGAGGCCCCTGCACTAAGGAACATGCATTCTAGTGAACAAGACAGACAAGAAACCAGTGGGATCCATGGAATGAGGGAAAATAAATCAGCAGGAAGTGCGGGTGGCCTCTCCAGCCAGGCAGTCCGGGAAGGCCTCTCAGAGGAGGGGACCTTCAAGGGAAGCAGGAGGAGGCCAGGTGGACATCTAAGGAAAGGCACACCAGGCAGAGGGACCAGGTGCCAGAAGGCGGCCGGGTGCAAACACTGCCCCTGACACAGGAATCACTGAGGAAGGGACTCAGAAGAACAAAGAACCTCGCTCAAGGCCACCGAGGAGCTGAGTGGCTGAGATAAGAGTTTTCAACCCAGACATTTCTGACCCCAGGGTCCTTGATCTTGAAGCCTTCCCAGCTGAATGCTGGCTGCCTAGCACCCCTCACCTTATCAAAAGGTCATAGTAGGGGTGTAGGTGGGGGTGCAGGAGGGGTCTTGCTTAGTCAGCCCTGTGGTCCCCTCCTTCTGGCTAGTCTCTCCAGAACCCTGTCCCTCTGGTCTCCGCTGCCCCTGAGCTGGACGCTGGGTGAGGGTTCCAGAACCGCACATCCCTCTCAACGGTCCTGCCACTCTTGGCCACCCTGGCAGAGACTGGGATTCCTGCATGGCCACTGGTGTTTTTGCCACCTTCTAGGACTCGAACAGCTGAGTGCGCAGAGCCATCTTTGACTTGGGCTTCCTGCCAGTTGCAGGCCATTCTCTGGCCTCAGGCGCCCTAATTGAGGACTAGGGTCGCTGCTCAATATTAATGAGCAAATTAATGAGTGAGGAGGGAGTGACTGAATGAATGAAAGGGATGCTCAAGCAAAGGAGAGTGCTGGCAGGCAGGAGGCTCCAGAGAGGTCAGAGAGGGAAGCCGGTGGGTGGGTGGGGCATGCTACAAAGGGCCTTACTCAGCTGGGCCTCCTTAAACCCCACCCCGAGTCTCCTGTGCCCAACTGTGAAATGGACCCATTATGGACTCTGCGAGCAGTGAATGCCTCTCCCTCCTCCTGGCTTAGTTCTGGCCCCTGGCTCTGAAGGCCTCTGGCCGCACTTGAACTCACAAACGCAGGAGGGGAGCCGCAGGGATGACAGCTCCTGTTTGCAGTGCACACCCCCAGCCTGAGGGTTGGCACTTCCGGCCTCTTAGCAGCCCTCACAGTCGTGCTGGATCTGGCATCCCAGCGGAAGGATACGCGAGGGGAGGGAGAGATGTCGCGTCCGTCCTGGGAGTCCTACTGCGCCGGCCCGGCCCGGCCCGGCCCGGGGTGCACTCCCCGCCCCCAACCCTCTCCCTCCGCCCCTGGCCCCGAGGGCAGGGCCTCTGTGGCCACAGATCTTTCCCCAGGCGAAGCTCATCCTGACTGGTCTCTATGAATCTCTTCCGACCTTCAGCCCGACTGTGGGGGTGGGAAAGGCGGGGGCGATATTTCAGGACCCATCACATTGCTATTTTTAGGAACCGAGCTGCATGTACCTGTCCCGCATCCCCGCCTCCGCCACCGGGAGCAGAAGCTCAGATAAACATCCGTTCACCCCAAATAATTCCTTAAATAAAGCAGTTACATTTCGGCATCCCCTGTACTGGAAATATATGCTCCTTAGATTTTTAATATCACATGCAGTCTGCATAATTTTAGCCCGAGTGCCTCAGCTGTTGACTGTTTTATTATGTGAGTCACTGTTTGGGGTGTGACGATAATGGGAAGAGACTGGCGGGCTCAGTGGGTGTTGGAGCCCTGGTGCTCAGTCCTGGTGGTCTGTGGGAGAGGCCTGGGTTCTCATCCTCCGGGGAAGGGGCAGCAATCACGGTGAGGCCAAGGACCTCCTGAGCTGGGCTTCCCCAGTCTGCTCTGCTCCCAGTAGGCAGAGTCCTCACCCTGCCGCGTGCCCTGGTTGAACCCTCCTGTGGAGTCCCCTCCAGTGGATAAAAGCTCACCTCCTGACCTGCCCACAAGGCCCTCCCTGATCTGGCTCCTGGGGACCTTGCCCAACCACCTGGCATCAGGCTGGCCTGTATTCTGCGTGCTCTTTAAGTACTCTGAGCATCACCTAGCTTCAGGGCCTTTGCACCTGTGGTTCATCCCACCTGGAACTTTTCCCCCCAGATTCCAAGTGGCTTCGTCTCATGATGCACGTCTCAGTTCCTGTCCTGTCCTCAGGAAAGTCCCTGAGACCTTGACCGTCTCGACTAATGGGGCTTAATCTTCCTGCCCCTCTTCTCTCAGGATCAGGTTGTCTCAGCCTTCTATTTTTTTCAAATTTATGCACTTAAAATTTTTTAATTAATTTATTTTTAATTGAAAGATAATTGCTTTACAATATTGTGTTGGTTTCTGCCATAAATCAGCATGAATCAGTCACAGGTATACATACGTCCCCTCCCTCTTGAGCCTCCCTCCCAGCTCCCTCCCCATCCCACCCCTCTAGGCTGTCACAGAGCCCCAGTTCGAGCTCCCTGAGTCACACAGCAAATTGCCACTGGCTGTCTATTTTACATATGGTAGTGTATATGTTTCCATGCTGTCAGCCTTATGTTTTATTGTCTTCAAAGACTTTATGTAATTCAGATAGGGTTACTTGTTTATCATCTTTTTTTCCCTCTGAAAGGCCAGCAATACAGGAGCCAGAATCGCATCTGACTTGTTCACTGCTGTACCTTCAGATGTGAAATATAGAAGGTACTCAATAAATCGCTGTTGAACCAATGAATGAGCCCTCAGCAATGCTATTGCTATTTCTCCCATGTTATATTTAATAGATGAAGACACTGAGACCCAGAGGGGTTAAGCGACTTGTCCAAGGCCACACAGCCTGTACATGGGCATCCCCCTGGGCCCGTGAGCCCCGCAGTAGGTCTGGAGCTGAGAATCCCCCACAGAGCCCAGACCCTCCTTCCCTGCTCAGTGAACAAACCTTGAGGGACATGCGGTGAAAGGCTGGGGAAAGTCTGCCTAATTAACCAGTGCGGGGGCTGCCAAGCGGAGAGGGTGGGCCTTTGATCACAGCCCTCGGGACAGGAACTCCACCCATAAGGATGACTGTGTCATTTGGGCTAGCAGCACTGACAAGCAGACACCAGAGTTTGCTGTCATCAAGTCAGGTTATTACAGGGCATCACTGCCACCATAAAGGGCCTTGGAATGAAGGTGACGGGAAGAGAGCTTTTTGGAAATTTCCGAGCCAACTCCCAAGACCTTCCACCAGCTTAGAGGGAAGGGAGCTCGCGCTTACTGGGCTCCTTTGTTTTGTTGCTCAGTTGCTCAGTATGTCTGATTCTTTGCAACCCAAAGGACTGCAGCACGACAGGCCTCCCTGTCCTTCACCATCTCCCTGAGTTGGCTCAACCTCACATGCATTGAGTCAAAGATGCCATCCAACCATCTCATCCTCTGTCGCCCCCTTTTCCTTCCCTCCATCTCAGGGTCTTTTCCCATGAGCCGGCTCTTCGAATTGGGTGGCCAAAGTATTGGTACTTCAGTCCCAGCATCAGTCCTTCCAGTGAATATTCAGGGTTGATTTCCTTTAGGATTGACTGGGCTCCTACTGTGTGTCAAATGCCACACTAGGTGCTTTGCTTACGCTTTCCCATCAAATCCTCCCTGCCAACATGGGAGTCACGTACTGGTGCCATGGTGCACCAAACACAAGATGCTGTCCGTCATAAGATGCGTTTTGATTTCAGACACGCTGAAATGTGAACAAGCGTGACTTGTAGAATCTGTGAAACCTGGAATCGCTTCGTCTTACAAAGACACCCAGGCTCAGAGGGGACCAGTGATGATCAGTCGGCGTCCTCCAAACTGCTTGGTCTGGTTCCCTACCCTCTCCACCATGCATCCAGCTGCCAAGCCTGTCTGCTGTACCTTCTGCCTGGACCTTCCTGGTCACCACCCCACTTCAGCCTGGTGAGCTGCATGGCCCGGACATGACCCCGTCTTTGACTCTCCCTGGCTTTGGCACTCTGTGGATGAGTCTCTGTTGGCAGCTTGATCTGGAAAGCAGTTTATTGGTTCTTCCAGGACTCCCCCATCATCTGTCAGAAGTCACATAGGTAGAGTCACCTGAGGGGCTCTGTTCCTCTGTGTCACGGATGTAAGAACCATGAGAGGCGGGCATCTGAAATGCAGAGTCCTGACCCTTGACCTTAGAATTCCTGATTCTAGGTCTGGGTGAGGCTCTGCAATCTGGGTTTCTACAACCCCACCCTGTGATTCCTTTGTGGGAGGCTTTCCAATTCACTGCCTTAAGCTTTAGAGTCTTAGGTCATTTTGACTAGCACTAAGGCCCCCAGGCGTCTGCCTCATGAACTGAACAATCAGGACCCTTCTGGCTGTCAAGTGGGAAAGCAATACAACAGTAAGCACAGCTGCCCAAAACATTTATTTCTATATTACACCATCCCACCCAGGCTGACCTACCTGTTTATTCCCACTGGAATCAAAGCTTAGCCCTCCTAAATCAATTTTACTTTGATAAGAAAAAATAAAATTAAAAAAATAAGTCATGAGGATGTAAGGTACCGCATCAAGAATGTAGTTAATAAAACTGTAATAACTTTGCATGGTGACAGATGGTTACTAGACTTACGCTGATGATTTTGTAATGGATTTCAACATAAAATCACTATGCTGTACACCTGAAACTTGCTGTACAAGTTTCATCACGTTGGACACCTGGGCTTCCCGGGTGGCACTAGTGTTAAAGAACCGGCTGCCAACACAGGAAACATAAGAGATGTGGGTTTGATTCCAAGGTGGGAAGATCCCCTGGAGGAGGGCATGGGAAACCACTCCAGTACTCTTGCCTGGAGAATCCCATGGACAGAGGAGTCTGGCGGGCTACAGTCCATAGGGTCGCTAAGAGTCAGACACGACTGAAGCAACTTAGCAAGCAGGCACACACACCTGAAACTAACATAATATTGCATGTCAACTACAATTCTTTGCAGTCAAAGATGGAGAAGCTCTATACAGTCAGCAAAAACAAGACCGGGAGCGGACTGTGGCTCAGATCATGAACTCCTTATTGCCAAATTCAGACTTAAATTGAATAAAGTAGGGAAAACCACTAGACCATTCAGGTATGACCTAAATCAAATCCCTTATGACTATACAGTAGAAGTAAGAACTAGATTTAACGGACTAGATCTGATGGACAGAGTGCCTGATGAACTATGGATGGAGGTTCGTGACGTTGCACAGGAGACAGGAATCAAGACAAAAGAAATGCAAAAAAGCAAAATGGCTGTCTGTGGAGGCATTACAAATAGCTGTGAAAAGAAGAGAAGTGAAAAGCAAAGGAGAAAAGGAAAGATATACCCATTTGAATGCAGAGTTCCAAAGAATAGCAAGGAGAGATAAGAAAGCCTTTCTCAGCAATCAGTGCAAAGAAATAGAGGAAAACAATAGAATGGGAAAGATTAGAGATCTCTTCAAGAAAATTAGAGATACCAAGGGAACATTTCATGCAAAGATGGGCTCAATAAAGGACAGAAGTGGTATGAAACTAACAGAAGCAGAAGATATTAAGAAGAGGTGACAAGAATACACAGAAGAACTGTACATGACCCAGATAATCACGATGGTGTGATCACTCATCTAGAGCCAGACATCCTGGAATGTGAAGTCAAGTGGGCCTTAGGAAGAATCACTACGAACAAAGCTAGTGGAAGTAATGGAATTCCAGTTGAGCTATTTCAAATCCTAGAAGATGATGCTGTGAAAGTGCTGCACTCAATATGCCAGCAATTTGGAAAACTCAGCAGTGGCCACAGGACTGGAAAAGGTCAGTTTTCATTCCAATCCCAAAGAAAGGCAATGCCAAAGAATGCTCAAACTATAGCACAATTGCACTCATCTCATACGCTAGTAAAGTAATGCTGAAGATTCTCCAAGCCAGGGTTCAGCAATATGTGAACTGTGAACTTCCAGATGTTCAAGCTGGTTTTAGAAAAGGCAGAAGAACCAGAGATCAAATTGCCAACATCCGCTGGATCATCAAAAAAGCAAGAGAGTTCCAGAAAAACATCTATTTCTGCTTTATTGACTATGCCAAAGCCTTTGACTGTGTGGATCACAATAAACTGTGGGAAATTCTGAAAGAGATGGGAATACCAGACCACCTGACCTCTCTCTTGAGAAACCTGTATGCAGGTCAAGAAGCAACAATTAAAACTGGACACGAAACAACAGACTGGTTCCAAATAGGAAAAGGAGTACATCAAGGCTGTATATTGTCACCCTGCTTATTTAACTTCTATGCAGAGTACATCATGAGAAATGCTGGGCTGGATGAAGCACAAGCTGGAATCAAGATTGCCAGGAGAATTATCAATAACCTCAGATATGCAGATGACACCACCCTTATGGCAGAAAGTGAAGAAGAAATAAAAAGCCTCTTGATGAAAGTGAAAGAGGAGAGTGAAAAAGTTGGCTTAAAGCTCAACATTCAGAAAACGAAGATCATGGCATCTGGTCCCATCACTCCGTGGGAAATAGATGGGGCAACAGTGGAAACAGTGTCAGACTTTATTTTGGGGGGCTCCAAAATCACTGCAGATGGTGATTGCAGCCATGAAATTAAAAGACACTTACTCCTTGGAAGGAAAGTTATGACCAACCTAGACAGCATATTAAAAAGCAGAGACATTACTTTGTCAACAAAGGTCCGTCTAGTCAAGGCTATGGTTTTTCCAGTAGTCATGTATGGATGTGAAAGTTGGACTATAAAGAAAGCTGAGTGCCGAAGAATTGATGCTTTTGAACTGTGGTGTTAGAGAAGACTCTTGAGAGTCCCTTGGACTGCAAGGAGATCCAACCAGTCCATCCTAAAGGAGATCAGTCCTGGGTGTTCATTGGAAAGACTAATGTTGAAGCTGAAACTCCAATACTTCGGCCACCTGATGCAAAGAGCTGACTCATTTGAAAAGACCCTGATGCTGGGGAAGATTGAAAGCAGAAGGAGAAGGGGACGACAGAGGATGGGATGGTTGGATGGCATCACCGACTCAATGGACATGGGTTTGGGTGAACTCCAGGAGTTGGTGATGGACAGGGAGGCCTGGCGTGCTGCAGTTCATGGGGTCACAAAGAGTCGGACACGACTGAGCGACTGAACTGAACAATTAAAATTAAAAATAAAAAACAAAACCTAGAAAAACATCTTATGCCTCCTATGTCCTCTCTGTTAGAGTTCTGCTGTTGCTGGGAGTGTGCTGGCTCCCGGACACCCTGGCTTCTCAGGGTGCCAAGGTAAAGGTGTGCAGCGTAGGTGTGTGTATTCACTGCTGTATGTTCACAAGGGTTGCCAGGAGATAACACCTTCCTGCAGAGGTGTGACGTTAATGCTGGCACTCTAGGCCTGGCGGCAAGCTGCTGGTTGTAGGTGAGGACTGACATTGCTCGTGTAGATCCCTAGCACTTGGTATGTGCTCTATCAATGATTTATAGAAAAACCAAAGGACCCAGATCTCACTCCTGAGCTCTCCTATTTACAACTTCGCAATGTTTTTATGGCTTTTCAAACACTACTTACCCAGAACACAAGACTTCATAGGGTGAGTTCGAGACTGGCTGGGGAGAGCCCTGGGCCTGGGAGTTTTCCGGCTACTCTAGATTAATAGGGAGCCGTGGAGGGATTTTGAACAGGCTGGCAGAGGGACTGGAGGACAGAGAGTGGAGATATGCACCCCCATGAAGAAGCTGTTGCAATATTTTATCCAGTCATTTATGGACTGCTTACTGGTGGATAAGGAAGGTCCCTGTCCTTGGAGAGCCCACAGCCCAGATACTCAGCAGTAACCAGGGGGCATCAGGCTGTGGTCAGGTGGGTATGTGGTTCCTTCATGCTCTTTTGGGGTGTGCAGGTTTATTTATTTATTTTTAAAGGTTTATTTATTCATTTGGCTATGGTGGGTCTTTGTTGCTGTGCCTGGGCTTTCTCTAGTTGCGGCAAGCGGGGGCTGCTCTTCGCTGCGGTTTTTAGGCTTCTCATCGCAGTGGCTTCTCTTGGTGTGGAGCATGGACTGTAGGTTTGTGGGTTTCTGTAGCTGCGGTGTGTGGGCTCAGTAGATGTGCTGCCTGGGCTTAGCTGCTCCGTGGCATGTGGGATCTTCCCAGACCAGGGATTGAAGCCACGTCCCCTGTATTGCAAGGCAGATTCTTGACCCCTGGACCACCAGTACGAGTTTATTTTAGAACTAATGCCAAGACCTAAAGGACTGGGCCACTAGAACTTTTCTTTATTCTTGTTCTGCTTCCTGGAAGCCAGTGAATGACCTGGGGAATTTGAATTGTCTGCTTCAAACCTCAGTTCCCACCTTTGTAAAGTGGGGACCAAAATAAACTTGTCTCACAGGCTTGTTGGAATATCCCAAGGAGGAAACAGCTGTGTAGCCATGCCTGGAGTGTGAATAAGTGGCCTATGAGGGTTAGACGTGGGGACTATGTCCAAGACACCCTAGTAGAAAGAATGAGAGAGGCAGACGTTTCTACTAAGGCTCTCAGTGAGCAGGAAGTACAGAGAGCAGAGCAACATTCAAGAAGGAGGTAGATTTCCCTAAAGACCATCCTGTGTGGCTGTTGCCCCAGTGCCTTATACCTTCCCAGTTAGCCTGATCAAAGCAGCACCTCCAAGCTTAGAGACAGTCACATGCAAACTAAAGCTGTCACATGCATTAACCTTTTCTCTTCACAGCACCTGGAGTGTCTTCCCCACAAATCTGATGATGTCACACTTCTGCTTAAAACATTTAAGTGGTTTCCTGTTATTTTGGGATCAAACCCCAGTTCTCCGCTATGGTCCATTGAGCTCTACATGATCTGACCTCTGCTCATCTGACTTTATCTCAGCTCTTTTGGTTCTGCCCATGGGATCTGCTCCCTCTAAGCCCCTGATCTTTTTCATCCTGTTTCCTTGTCCTGGAATCCTTCCTACCACTCCCTCTTCTCCTAGGTACAGTCTTCAGACTTCAAGGAAGACTTGCCTTTATTCCTTCTGTCTCCTATCTTGCTCTGAGCATCCCCATCTCTGCCACACAAACCCTTTTCCTTTGTGAAGCTTCTCAAGGGGACAAGTATGCATGTATTCATGAGCTTATTTACTTATTGCCTCCCTGCCAACCCAGTCTATGACCACACAGTGTTGTCTTTAGGAAAATCTACCTCCTTCTTGAATGTTGCTCTGCTCTCTGTACTTCTGCTCATTGAGAGCCTTAGTAGAAATGTCTGCCTCTCTCATTCTTTCTACTAGGGTGTCTTGGATATAGTCCCCACGTCTAACCCTCATAGGGCACTTATTCACACTCCAGGCATGGCTACACAGCTGTTTCCTCCTTGGGATATTCCAACAAGCCTGTGAGACAGGTTTTATTTTGGTCCCCACTTTACAAAGGTGGGAACTGAGGTTTGAGGCAGAGACTAGTCTATAGTTCGGTTCAGTTCAGTCGCTCAGTTGTGTCCAACTCTTTGTGACCCCCTGGACTGCAGCATGCCAGGCGTCCCTGTCCATCACTAACTCCTGGAGCCTACTCAAACTCATGTCCATCGAATCAGTGATGCCATCCAACCATCTCATCCTCTGTCATCCCCTTCTCCTCCACCTTCAATCTTCCCCAGCAACAGGGGCTTTTCCAATGAGTCAGTTCTTCACATGGGGTGGCCAAAGTATTGGAGTTTCAGCTTTGGCATCAGTCCTTCTAATGAATATTCAGGACTGATTTCCTTTAGGATGGGCTGGTTGGATCTCCTTGCAGTCCAAGGGACTCTCAAGAGTCTTCTCCAGCACCACAGTTAAAGAGCATCAATTCTTTGGTGCTCAGCTTTCTTTATAGTTCAACTGTCACATCCACACATGACTAATGGAAAAACCATAGCCTTGACTAGACAGACATTTGTTGCAAAGTGAGCTCATACAGGGAAAGTGAGCTCTTATAGGCAGCAACGTAATCATTTGTTTAGTGCTGCATCCCTGACTCAGCACAGGGCCAGCATGTAGTAGGTATTCAATGAATGCTGGCTGGATGAATGAAGGAAAGGACGAACAGAGCACAGAAATCATTAGGAAGGACCTACTATGTGCACAGAGCTGAGTTGTGCAGAGGGATTCAGATGGATTAGAGGAGGCTGGGAAGAGGCCAGACTTGGCTACCGGGGGCAGCGGTTTCCACAAAGGACCCACTCCACCTACTGAACCCCAAGAGAAGGGGACTTGGGGTCCTTCATATCTGAGTCAAGCGGCCTGAGCCCACCTTCGTGGCCCACCCACAGCTTGCCGTGTGGCCTGGGGAGTCCTGTGGCCTCTGGGGGCCTCAGAGCGCTCACCTGGGAGATCACCACAGCTGCCCTCTGCCTTGGAGGTGAGCGGTTAGCAGCAGATGCTGACCCCGTGCCCGACACACAGTATGCTCTCAGTAAACACTCGTCCCCTCCTCACTGCAAGTGTTTGTAATTTAATCCATCAGGAGAACATGTTTCTCCCAGGACCTTTCTCTCTTCACATTAGCTGCTGCTGCTGCTGCTAAGTCGCTTCAGTCGTGTCTGACTCTGTGCGACCCCATAGACGGCAGCCCACCAGCGTCCCCTGTCCCTGGGATTCTCCAGGCAAGAACACTGGAGTGGGTTGTATTTCCTTCTCCAATGCATGAAAGTGAAAAGGGAAAGTGAAAAGGGAAAGTGAAAGGGGGAAAGTGAAAGGGGAAAGTGAAAATGGAAAGTGAAGTCGCTCAGTTGTGTCCGACTCTTTGAGACCCCATGGACTGCAGCCTACCAGGCTCCTCCGCCCATGGGATTTTCCAGGCAAGAGTACTGGAGTGGATTGCCATTGCTTTCTCTGTCACATTAGCTAGGAGGCTTTTAAAATCCCATTAACACCATATTTTTAAAAGCTGTGTTCTTGGGAGGAGGACGAAAAGGGAAGGCATTCCCTTGTGAATTTGATTTAGTGGGAAATGATGTTTGAGTCAGGAAATTCTTGTTTGGGGCCCAGTCCCGTTACCACTGAAGAAGCCATGATGGGATTGGCCAGTGCAGCGGGACCAGCTCGGGGTACGGGTGTGCAAGCACACACAGCACCTGCGGTTATGCTGTTAGCATCACCCTTTGCATTATCTGTGCTCTTTAGGAGTCTCTGTGCAAAAATAGCTCTGAGGGCATCATAGGTCCCTGGGGGGATGCTTCGGGGGTGGGGAGACACAGTGCACGTGTGCATGTGTCCCTGTGGGGAGGGCTGGGGGATTTTGTGTTTTACCTATGAAGTGAAACCTCTTCTACCTGAAAGAAGCTGATAGAAAAGCAGGGAGGGACCCACATGGAAAGAAAAGAAGTGAAGATTTGTTTTTCCACAGCTCGGGCGAGACCATGAGTCAGCAGGCGGATCAGGAGGGGAAGGTTCCAGCTGGAGATGCTCAAAGCAGCCCTGGGTTCTCTGAGGGAGACTCATGGGGGCTGGCCTCAGAGCCGGACGGCACCTCTGGGCTCCTCCCATGCCCCCCAGGACAAGTCAGTTCTAAGGAGGCACCAAGGAGGCACCATTCATGTCGTAGAAAAGGAGCACCTTCTACATACCACGCGGTGTGACGTGACGGCCGCTTGGCATCTGCTGTCTGATTTGATCCTCACAACAGCCCTGAGAGGCAGGGGATGCTATGCTCTTTTTTTTTTAAATAGATGAGGACACTGAGGCTCAGACAGGTTAGCTCATTTACCCAAGGCAGAACAGGGAGCCCGTGGTGGGGTTTGGGGGGTTGTACAGACTATCTGTGAACAAGCTGACAATATGCAGCAAAGCCCTCAAAATGTGCCTGCTTCTGCCCCTGTTGCCTCGCTTTGAGAAACTGAGGAACATAATCAGGCAAGGGCCACCACCTTCAGCTCTGTACACATCCTGGGAAGCATTCTTCATCATGGTGAAAAATTAGAGGCGACATTTCAGCCATGAGGAATTTGTGAAATAAATGCTAGCAATGGAATATTATGCAGCCACTAAAAAAAAAAATAGATGCATGCTGTTTACTGATGTGGAAAACATTCAGAAATGGCAGGGCTGAGATTTGAATAGTATGTGAAATTCCTGGATTCCGGGATGGGCTCAGCCACTCATCAGCTGTGTGACATTGGGCCATTGGTTAACCCTCTGGGCCTCTGTGTCTTGATTTCAAAGTGGGGATAAATCAAGAATTACATGGCTTTTATAGGACCATAAGAAGTAGGTGAGTTCAATCTGTGTAAGTACTTAGAATGATACTTGGCACAAGAAAACCACCTGGAAAGCATTAGCTATTAGATCCTTGATTGGGAAATCTGGGGCCATTATTTTTTAAAATATTTTTTGTCCCTTACTCCCATAATTACATGTGTATCAAGCAGCTTGAAGTTGTCCCACAACTATCTTTTAAGAATTTTTTATCCTTTAAAAAAATTCTCTTTTCTCTTTGTGTTTCATTTTTGGTAGTCTCTACTGATGTCTCCGTGTTCACGAATCTTTTGCCATGGAGCCCATCCAGTGTAACGTCTCAGACATGGTAGTTTTCATCTCTAGAAGTCTGTTTTATATCTTCCAAGTCTCTGTTTAACTTTTTCAACATATGGAATGCAGTTATAATAACTGTTTCAATGTCCTTGTCTGCTCATTCTTACATTCATGTCAGTTCTGGGTCAGCTTTCGTTGACTGACGCTTCTTACTATGGATCATATTCTCCTGCCTCTTTGCTTGCCTGGACATTTGTGATTAGATGGCAGACATCGTGAATTTTACCTTGCTGGTAATAGATTATTTTTATGTTCCTATGTTCTGGGGTGAAGTTATTTAGAAGCCATTTCATCCTTTCAGGGCTTGCTTTTAAGATTTGTCTGTCAGGCCGGGCTAGAGCAGTGCTCAGGAATTAGGACTGGCTGTTCTGCTAGTAAGGTAAGGTCCTTCTACGTATCATGCAGGCGCGATGCTCTGTGCACCGTCGTCTGCCCATCTGGGTGCTGAGAACAGGCACTCTTCCTGCCCCAGTATAAATACCCACTGCTCCATCTAATCCTTTTGGATGGTTCTTTCCCCAGCTCAGAGATTAAAAGTTTACCACTTGTGTGTACTGGTCAACTCAGCTGAGTATGCAAGCGAGGACTTCTGAGTTTCTCTGGATCTCTCTCTTTCTCTGGAGTACCCTCCCATCCAATGCCCTCTGCTGGAAACTCTAGCCACTTGGGACTGCCAGGGCTCTCAATTTGATCTCTTCAGCTCAGCGAGGCCATCAGGATCTGTGGGGCTCCCTCCCCTCCCTCTACCCCAGGCTGTGATCTGGGAACTCTCAAAGCAGTGGGCTTGTCCTTGTGTTACCTGACACTCCAGGCTCACTGTTGCCTCGTGCCCAGCCTGGAGAACTGTTATTTTGTGCGTTGTGTCCTGTTTTGTTTGTTTTGGGTGGGAGGGTCAATCCAGATTCTGTTCCTCTATTGTGGGCAGAAGTCCCTGCACTGGCTGGCTGTGATCAACGACCATCATTAACCCCATGCTCTAATGCCTTTTTCGGGCCCAGGATCTTGGGCAGAACGGGATTCAGAGAGGTTAACTGACTTGCCCAGATTGCACAGCTAGTAAGTGGTAGAGCCGGGATTGGCACAGGCTTGGCTGATCCAAAGCCCCTTCTCTCTTCTACAACTATTGCCTCTGGACAGACAGCTGGGCTGAACCGGGGTGGCTGAGTAGCAGGAGGGTGGGAGGCCAGGTTTATGCTTCAAGCTTTGGGATTCACGATCACCAGCTGCTGTTGGGCTGGGACTGAAGGCCAAGCTGAGACAGCACGAGGCCTTTGCAGGTTCTGGAGCCCAGGCTCACCGTCCCACCTGCAGGCTCCGTCCCCGGGACCTTGGTGGTGTGGGTGCTGGTGTGGGGCTGCCTAGTGTAGGTCACAGGCAGGGCCGAGGGCAGCAGGAGGGGCCATGTGACAGCTGCCCTCTCCCTCCCCTGTGGGACAGGACCCCTCTGGGCCCTGCCTGGCTTCAGGGTGTGCTGAGGGGCAGCACCTCCTCATTCATCTGTGTATAGCAGAGTCAGCGGGTTTGCTGCCAAAGAGAGAGTGGAGAAGGGAAGATAAAGTGAGTTTCCAAAGACCGATTTTATCTCTAAGCCATGGCTGTCCTGCAAGAGTCCCTCAAGTCTAGAAGGCAGGCATGCCCTCTAGCATCAGAGAATCTGCATCTAAAGAAACCCCTGGGCAAGGGACCTTACTTCCCTGGCATCAGTTTCCTCCACTGCTAAATGGGAAATGTTTTCATTGTGATTCAAGAGTTAGACACAACCGCTTGTCAGGTATTTGACCTGGGTCTGCCTCAGAGAAATTGCCTAGGAACTAGGAATGAAGAATTCACTGAATGAATGAATGAACACATGCATGCGTATTTGATCACGAAGCCATCCTGCCTACTCACCGCCCCAGGCTTGCAAATCTCAATTCCTCCCCAAGAGAGGCCTAGGCTTTCCTAAGCCTGACCCTCCCTCCTGTAAATACCCTCCCATCCTTGCTTCTCAAAACCCATGCGAAAGAGACTGGTCACTAAATTCCCTGACCTCAGATCTGCCCCGGACACCCCACAGTGGGAGTCCAGCGGCGCCAGTCTTTACTTGGACTCAGGGGTTTTGCCAGCTTCCCCGCAGGGCCCTGGAGCTGGGGCGCCATTTTCCCTGTCATCACCACAAAATCTTGTTTTGTTCCAATTTTGTTCCAACATTGTTCCATTGTTTTGTTCCATCTCCCTCTTGTTCCTCTTGGAACAGGTGAATTGGGGTGCCGTTTCTCTGACTGAAATACAATGTTGTGCCCATATGCAGAAAAGAGAAGAAAAGGAAACACAAAAAATAAATAAAACTTTAAAAAGTCCTCCACAGTCTCAGAGAGAGTCCTGCTAACATTTTAGCATATATGTCCAGTCTTGTTTCTGTATTGGAGTTAGAAATGTACAGAATTACAATTTTGATGAATGTGTTTTTAAAAAGGTTTAAGGAAACCATTGTGTTCGTTGGGTTCTTAAAACAAGGATACTGAAGCGATTTGCCATCCCCTTCTCCAGTGGCCCACGTTTTGTCAGGCCCTGACTGGCAGGGAAATGCCCTTTAGTTGCTCCACGTAGCCAGACGTCCTGGCTTGTTGGATGCCAGGGAAGCCTAGTGCCCTGGTTGCCCCACTGCTGGTCTTCATTTAGAATGTAAACCGTCACCGTTTTTTTCCAGCAATCATGTGTGGATGTGAGAGCTGGGCCGTAAGAAAGAAAGAAAGCTGAGCGCCGAAGAATTGATGCTTTCAAACTGTGGTGCTGGAGAAGACTCTTGAAAGTTCCTTGGACTGCAAGGAGATCAAACCAGTCCATTCTAAAGGAAATCAACCCTGAATATTCATTGGAAGAACTATGCTGAAGCGCCAATACTTTGGTCATCTGATGTAAAGAATCAACTCACTAGAAAAGACCCTGATGCTGGGAAAGATTGAGGGCAGGAGGAGAAGGGGGTGATAGAGGATGAGATGGTTGGATGGCTTCACGGACTCAATGGACGTGAGTCTGAGCAAAGGGAAACCTGGCGTGCTGCAGCTCAGGGGTCGCAAACAGCTGGACACTTAGTGACTGAAAAACAATAAGGAAAGCATGCTCCTAATAAAGTCTCTACAGTGGAAGAAGTTCACAGTGAAGAGTGAACTTCCATCCCTGCCCAGGGCCCCTCTTTACTCTCCTTAGAGATAACATGCTACGTTTTCTTGGAGAGACTTCCAGACAAACTGTGGTGATAGAAAGGTGTGTGTGTGTGTGCGTGTGCGTGTGTGAGCACACATGTGTGTGTTTGGTATCAGAATGCACCTAGTGTTCTGTAAATGCTTCTTTACTCAGCCTCCCTCTGGCGTGTGTTCCCATGTCAATCAGTCAATACTTCTCACACAGTATTCTATCTGATGGCTGCACTTATATAGGAACCGATTTCCAATTGTTGGGCGTATCAGTTGTTACCAATTGTAAACCATCTTGACCACCCTGTGTGTCAAACTGGTAAGTGTTAGACTGTCTAGGGGAGAGCAAGACCCTGATTTGCAGTGCTTGTCCATTTCTGTAGTGTAAATCTTCCCATTCCTCTGTGGCTGATTTCAAGCAATTGAAGACCTCAAGTCGGTATGGTCCTCAGAATCTAGTGCTGGCAGCTTCCAGCATGCCAGAGCCCCACTGCTCCCTTTGGGGACCACTTTGGTGCATATTCTGAATTCTTTCCTATGAATAAATTCCCCAGAGTGAAATGGCTGTCAAAGCATATGCTCAGTCCCAAAGCTGTGAGTGAGCAATACTGAATTGCCCTCCAGAAAGATGTTATCGATGCGTGCTCCCTCAGCCTAGTGTGAGAGATCCCTGCTCATCTCACCCCGCCCCTCCAACCATGGCTGTTATCATGCCTTTTCATCTTGCCCATCTGATAGAATAATCATAGCTCATTGCTGTTTTCATTTGCGTTGTTTTGGGTGAATAATTTTTTTAAACTTATAGTTAAGTGAAATTTTATTGGGGCAACTTTCAAAACATTTCACAAAGCCTCTGGGGATTATCAGTGTCTGGTAAGCAATTTGGGGACATGGCTTTTGTGCGTGGCTTTGTTTATGGATGAGACTAAATAGGAGAGCCAGTCACTCACCAAACAGCATCAAAGCCTTGCCCAGAAGGTTCCTTGCTTGCTGTGTTACTCAACCTCATCCTGTCCCAGTCACTCCTCACCCTCATCCCTCCCCACTCCTACCTTTGTCTCAGGCAAATATGCCTGGAAATACCACAGCATCCACTCAGCATGCCATGGGCATGGATGCCAACTAAGAACTGTGCTCTGGGAAGGTGGATGTGGGCAGTACGAAGTATCTGAGGTGCTTTGCAAATAACAGAGGTGCTTTTATTGGAGAGGTGGAGAGGGAGCTGTGTGGCCTTAGACAAGTTATGTTACCTCTCTGAACCTCAGCACCCTCATCTGCAAAATGGGGATGGGGGACGAAGTGGGAGTAGCACAGCCTATGCAAAACCGTGGTGGGAGTTGCATGAGCAAATGCGTTTGAAGTGCTTAGCACAGGGTCTGGCACCTAGTCGGTGTGCAACAAACCACGGTCATGGTCGTCGTCATCATTTGATCACACTGTCAGTGCTTTGTAAACCAGAAAGTAACGTAGTACCCTTATGACCCTCCGTGTTTCTTCTAGCTCCTCTGCTCTGATCAGGAAGGTCACCATAGACCTCACATGTCCTGCTCCGAAGCCGATGTTCTCTGGAACAGATGGGACCCCTTTGGATTCTTTGAACCTAGTGCCTTCATTTGACCAAACACGACTTTTCTTAGAGCAGAGCTAACGTCTTCTTCAAGGACCTTCCTCCAAAACGTCCTTTCTGCCTTTGCTTGGGTGGGGACAAAAGTGTCTTAATGGAGCTCTTACCTCCTGTCTCCCCCAGCCGATTCGTCCTGCCCAAGATGAGTTCATGAGGCTTTCAGGACACAGCCTTTAACCCATCCATTCATCCATATATCCATCCCTCCATCCATCCAGCCAACAAATTGCTTGTGCATGCCTATTTTCAGCTACAACACAGAATCACAGAAATCCAGTCAGTTGCCAGGGGTCTAATTTCAAGCAAATTTAAACGACAAAAACGAGTTTTACCCTACTCACCTCGCCAGTTTCATCTGCTACCATTCTCCTCTCTCATCTACCGTGTTCCAGCAACACACTCAAGCCACAGCCCCTGGGACACTCTCAGCCGTGTCCCTGCT